>NC_138162.1:85378422-85715922 GCF_964165515.1 Mesoplodon bidens
AATGTGGCTCTTCCGAATCGAGATGTGCTGTACGTGTGAAATACACACCAGACTTGAAGACTTAGTACAATAAAAAAAGAATGTGAAATACCTCTTGACGTTTTAAAAAATACTGATTACAAGTTGAAACAGTAGTGCTTTTGATATGTTGGGTTACATGAAACATGATTAAAATTCACTTCTCTTTTTTAAAATTTTTTTTAATATGACTGAGAGAAAATTTAAACTTATTTCCGTGGCTCCCATTATGTTTCTGTTGGACAGCGCTGCTCTAGAGAGTGTGAACCAAGCGTGACTTGGGGTCAAGGGCACGGCTGAGGGGTTTCCATACTGAAAACAGGGTGGCCAAGCGAAGGCTGACATGAAATAGTCAGACCTTAGCCTCTTCCCTTACTCAGATCCCAGGTTGCTGGCAGCTGGTCTGCTAACCTCAGGTTGGAGAGGGGAACACTTAGCCCAGAACAGCCTAGGAGAAGACCTACACAGATCCCCAAGCAAACCCCGGCAGCCCCTGCCATCTCCCCAGCATTCACTTCTGTGCATGAAGATGGGTTCCTGAAAACGCCTGCAACTCTCTTGGGGAGAATGTTGCTTCTCAGCCTGCACATCCCAGCCAGGAATGCCAGAGCCAACGTCCCTGCAGTTGGTGGATACAGAGCCCAGCTGCCTGGCTCTTCCACTGGGTAGACAACCCTGAGCTCTGTGACCCACAGGGACTTGAGTTCTGCAAAGTGCCGAGTTTGCTTGCCCTGGACAGCCTCCTTCCTCCCCCGCCTCACTTCTCTGCCTCCCCACCAGGCTTTCCTGAGATGACCCATGAAATTAATTTCCTGCACTCGGCTTCTTGTCTCTGGGTCTGCTTTGGGAGAACCTAAACCAAGACACATTTTTTTTTTTTTTCTAACGTTTATTTATTTATTTATTTTCTTATTAGTCATCCATTTTATACCCATCAGTGTATACACGTCAACCCCAATCTCCCAATTCATCCCACCACCACCACCTCTACCCCCCGCCGCTTTCCCCCTTTGGTGTCCATACGTTTTTTCTCTACTTCTGTGTCTCAATTTCTCCTCTGCAAACTGGTTCATCTGTACCATTTTCAAGGTTCCACATATATGCGTTAATATACGATATTTGTTTTTCTCTTTCTGACTTATTTCACTCTATATGACAGTCTCTAGATACATCCACGTCTTTACAAATGACCCAATTTCATTCCTTTTTATGGCTGAGTAATATTCCACTGTATATATGTACCACATCTTCTTTATCCATTCGTCTGTCAGTGGGCATTTAGGTTGCTCCCGTGACCTGGCTATTGTAAATAGTGTTGCAATGAACATTGGGGTGCATGTGTCTTTTTGAATTATAGTTTTCTCAGGGTATATGCCCAGTAGTGGGATTGCTGGGTCATACGGTAATTGTATTTTTAGTTCTTTAAGGAACCTCCATACTGTTCTCCATAGTGGCTGTATCAATTTACATTCCCACCAACAGTGCAAGAGGGTTCCCTTTTCTCCACACCCTCTGCAGCATTTGTTGTTTGTAGATTTTCTGATGATGCCCATTCTAACTGGTGTGAGGTGATACCTCATTGTAGTTTTGATTTGCATTTCTCTAATAATTAGTGATATCGAGCATCCTTTCATGTGTTTGTTGGCAATCTGTATATCTTCTTTGGAGGAATGTATATTTAGGTCTTCTGCCCATTTTTGGATTGGGTTGTTTGGTTTTTAAAAATTGAGCTGCATGAGCTGTTTATATATGTTAGAGATTAATCCTTTGTCCAGTGGTTCATTTGCAAATATCTTCTCCCATTCTGAGGATTGTCTTTTCGTCTTGTTTATGGTTTCTTTTGCTGTGCAAAAGCTTTGAAGTTTCATTAGGTCTCATTTGTTTAGTTTTGTTTTTATTTCCATTACTCTAGGAGGTGGATCAAAAAATATCCTGGTGTGATTTATGTCAAAGAGTGTTCTTCCTATGTTTTCCTCTAAGAGTTTTATAGTGTCCGGTCTTACATTTAGATCTCTAATCCATTTTGAGTTTATTTTTGTGTATGGTGTTAGGGAGTGTTCTAATTTCATTCTTTTACATGTAGCTGTCCAGTTTTCCCAGCACCTCTTATTGAAGAGACTGTCTTTTCTCCGCTGTATATCCTTGCCTCCTTTGTCATAGATTAGTTGACCATAGGTGTGTGGGTTTATCTCTGGGCTTTCTATCCTGTTCCATTGACTTATATTTCTGTTTTTGTGCCAGTACCATATTGTCTTGATTAGTGTTGCTTTGTAGTATAGTCTGAAGTCAGGGAGTCCGATTCCTTCAGCTCCGTTTTTTTCCCTCAAGACTGCTCTGGCTATTTGGGGTCTTTTGTGTCTCCACACAAATTTTAAGATTTTTTGTTCTAGTTCTGTAAAAAATGCCATTGGTACTTTGGTAGGGATTGCATTGAATCTGTAGATTGCTTTGGGTAGTAGAGTCATTTTCACAATATTCATTCTTCCAATCCAAGAACATGGTGTATCTCTCCATATGTTGGTATCATCTTTAATTTCTTTCATCAGTGTCTTATACTTTTCTGCATACAGGTCTTTTGTCTCCCTAGGTAGGTTTATTCCTAGGTATTTTATTCCTTTTGTTGCAGAGGTAAATGGGAGTGTTTCCTTAATTTCTCTTTCAGATTTTTCATCAGTGTATAGGAATGCAAGAGATTTCTGTGCATTAATTTTGTATCCTGCAACTTTACCAAATTCATTGATTAGCTCTAGTAGTTTTCTGGTGGCATCTTTAAGATTCTCTATGTATAGTATCATGACATCTGCAAACAGTGACAGTTTTACTTCTTCTTTTCCTATTTGTATTCCTTTTATTTCTTTTTCTTCTCTGATGCCATGGCTAAGACTTCCAAAACTATGTTGAATAAGAGTGGTGAGAATGGACATCCTTGTCTTGTTCCTGATCTTAGAGGAAGTGCTTTCAGTTTTTCACCATTGAGAATGATGTTTGCTATGGGTATGTTGTATATGCCTTTATTATGTTGAGGTAGTTTCCCTCTATGCCCACTTTCTGGAGAGTTTTTACTAGAAATGGGTGTTGAATTTTGTCAAAAGCTTTTTCTGCATCTATTGAGATGATCATATGGTTTTTATTCAATTTGTTAATATGGTGTATCACATTGATTTGCGTATATTGAAGAATCCTTGCATCTCTGGGATAAATCCCACTTGATCATGGTGTATGATCCTTTTAATGTGTTGTTGGATTCTGTTTGCTAGTATTTTGTTGAGTATTTTGCATCTTTATTCATCAGTGATATTGGTCTGTAATTTTCTCTCTTTTTTGTAGTGTCTTTGTCTGGTTTTGGTATCAGCATGATGGTGGCCTCATAGAATGGGTTTGGGAGTGTTCTTTCCTCTGCAATTTTTTGGAAGAGTTTGAGAAGGATGGGTGTTAGCTCTTGTCTAAATGTTTGATAGCATTCATCTGTGCAGCCATGTGGTCCTGGACTTTTGTTTGTTGGAAGATTTTTAATCACAGTTTCAATTTCATAACTTGTGATTGGTCTCTTCATATTTTCTTTTCTTCCTGGTTCAGTCTTGGAAGGTTATACCTTTCTAAGAATTTGTCCATTTCTTCCAGGTTGTCCCTTTTATTGGCATAGAGTTGCTTGTAGTAGTCTCTTAGGATGCTTTGTATTTCTGTGGTGTCTGTTGTAACTTCCCCTTTTTCATTTCTAATTTTATAGATTTGAATCCTCTCCTTCTTTTCCTTGATGAGTCTGGCTAATGGTTTATCAATTTTGTTTATCTTTTCAAGGAACCAGCTTTTAGTTTTATTGATCTTTGCTGTTGTTTTCTTTGTTTCTATTTCATTTATTTCTGCTCTGATCTTTATGATTTCTTTCCTTCTGCTAACTTTGGGTTTTGTTTGTTCTTCCTTCTCTAGTTCCTTTAAGTGTAAGGTTAGATTGTTTATTTGAGATTTTTCTTGTTTCTTGAGGTAGGCTTGTATAGTTATAAACTTCCCTCTTAGAACTGCTTTTGCTGCATCCCATAGGTTTTGGATCATTGTGTTCTCATTGTCATTTGTCTATAGGTATTTTTTGATTTCCTCTTTGATTTCTTCAGTGATCTCTTGGTTATTTAGCAACATATTGTTTAGCCTCCATGTGTTTTTGTTTTTTACATTTTTTTCCCTGTAATTGATTTCTAATCTCATAGTGTTGTGGTCAGAAAAGATGCTTGATATGATTTCAATTTTCTGAAGTTTACTGATGCTTGATTTGTGACCCAAGGTGTGATCTGACCTGGAGAATGTTCTGTGCGTACTTGAGAAGAAAGTGTAATCTGCTGTTTTTGGATGGAATGGCCTATAACTATCAATTAAATCTATCTGGTCTACTGTGTCATTTAAAGCTTGTGTTTCCTTATTAATTTTCTGTTTGGATGATCTGTCCATTGGTGTAAGTGAGGTGTTAAAGTCCCCCACTATTATTGTGCTACTGTCCATTTCCTCTTTTAGAGCTGTTAGCAGTCGCCTTATGTATTGAGGTGCTCCTGTGTTGGGTGCATAAATATTTATAATTGTTATATCTTTTTCTTGGATTGATCCCTTGATCATAAGGATACTTATGCAGTATCCTCCTTGTCTCTTGTAACATTCTTTATTTTAAAGTCTATTTTATGTGATGTGACTATTGCTACTCCACCTTTCTTTTGATTTCCATTTGCATGGAATATCTTTTTCCATTCCCTCACTTTCGGTCTGTATGTGTCCCTAGGTCTGAAGTGGGTCTCTTGTAGACAGCATATATATGGGTCTTGTTTTTGTATCCATTCAGCAACCCTTTGTCTTTTGGTTGGAGCATTTAATCCATTCATGTTTAAGGTAATTATCGATATGTATGTTCCTATTACCATTTTCTTAATTGTTTTGTGTTTGTTTTTGTAGGTCCTTTTCTCCTCTTGTGCTTCCCACTTAGAGAACTTCCTTTAACATTTGTTGTAGAGCTGGTTTGGTGGTGCTAAATTCTCTTAGCTTTTGCTTGTCTGTAGAGCTTTTGATTTCTCCATCTAATCTGAATGAGATCCTTGCCGGGTAGAGTAATCCTGGTTGTATGTTCTTCCCTTTCATCACTTTATGTATATTATGCCACTGTCTTCTGGCTTGTAGAGTTTCTGCTGAGAAATCAGCTGTTAACCTTATGGGAGTTTCCTTGTATGTTGTCGTTTTTCCCTTGCTGCTTTCAATAATTTTTCTTTGTCTTTAATTTTTGCCAATTTGATTACTATGTGTCTCGGCATGTTTCTCCTTGGGTTTATCCTGTATGGAACTCTGCACTTCCTGGACGTGGGTGACTATTTCCTTTCCCATATTAGGGAAGTTTTTGAGTATAATCTCTTCAAATATTTTCTCGGGTCCTTTCTCTCTCTCTTCTCCTTCTGAGACCCCTACAATGTGAATGTTGTTCCAGAGGTCTCTTAGGCTGTCTTCATTTCTTTTCATTCTTTTTCTTTATTCTGTTCCGCAGCAGTGAATTCCACCATTCTGCGTTCCAGGTCACTTATCCGTTCTTCTGCCTCCGTTATTCTGCTATTGATTCCTTCTAGTGTAGTTTTCATTTCAGTTATTGTATTGTTCATCTCTGTTTGTTCTTTAATTCTTCTAGGTCTTTGTTAAACATTTCTTGCATCTTCTCGATCTTTGACTCCATTCTTTTTCCGAAGTCCTGAATCATCTTCACTATCATTATTCTGAATTATTTTTCTGGAAGATTGCCTATCTCTACTTCATTTAGTTATTTTTCTGGGGTTTTATCTTGTTCCTTCATCTGGTACATAGCCCTCTGCCTTTTCATCTTGTCTATCTTTCTGTGAATGTGGTTTTTGTTCCACAGGCTGCAGGATTGTAGTTCTTCTTGCTTCTGCTGTCTGCCCTCTGGTGGATGAGGCTATCTAAGAGGTTTGTGGAAGTTCCCTGACGGGAGGGACTGGTGGTGGGTAGAACTGGCTCTTGCACTGGTGGGCAGAGCTCAGTAGAACTTTAATCCGCTTTTCTGCTGATGGGTGGGGCTAGGTACCCTGCCTGTTGGTTGTTTGGCCTGAGGCAACCCAACACTGGAGCCTACCCGGGCTCTTCGGTGGGGCTAATGGCAGACTCTTGGAGGGCTCATGCCAAGGAGTACTTCCCAGAACTTCTGCTGCCAGTGTCCTTGTCACTTGGTGAGCCACAGCTGCCCCCCACCTCTGTAGGAGACCTTCCATCACTAGCCGGTAGGTCTGGTTCAGTCTCCTATGGGGTCACTGCTCCTTCCCCTGGGCCCCGATGCACACACTACTTTGTGCGTGCCCTCCAAGAGTGGAGTCTCTGTTTCCCCCAGTCCTGCCGAAGTCCTGCAATCAAATCCCGCTAGCCTTCAAAGTCTGATTCTCTAGGAATTCCTCCTCCCGTTGCCAGACCCCCAGGTTGGGAAGCCTGATGTGTGGCTTAGAACCTTCACTCCAGTGGGTGGGCTTCTCTGGTATAAGTGCTCTCCAGTTTGTGAGTCACCCACCCAGCAGTTATGGGATTCGATTTTATTGTGATAGCACCCCTCTTACCGTCTCACTGCGGCTTCTCCTTTGTCTTTGCATGTGGGGTATCTTTTTGGTGAGTTCCAGTGTCTTCCTGTCGATGATTATTCAGCAGTTAGTTGTGATTCTGGTGTTCTCGAAAGAGGGAGTGAGAGCACGTCCTTCTACTCTGCCATCTTGAACCAATCTCACCAAGACACATTCTGAGAGTGGAGGTTCTTCAGGAAAACAGCCCAGCTGTGTCCCTCTGCAGGGGAGCTGCTGTGCATTCACCCCACCCACGCTCTCAGCTCTTTCCAGAGCCTACTTTTAAATATGAGCAGGGAGCCCAAACCACCAGACATTGGAGGGAATCCTCTAATGATTCAGAGAGCAAAACAACATTGTTTTTTAAATGATAATCTATTTTATGGCTCATTTTTGTGCCCTGCTTGTGCATGGAAGTAATATTTGCCATAAGAATAAGACTGAATGCATAAAAAGGATGTGTGTGTGTCTGTGCCTCTTTCACTAAACAGAAAGCTGAACTAGTAGGCTGACTGACTCCTACCTATGCCAGGTGCCTCTCACTGAGTCACATGCTGGAATGCAGAGATGACAGTCAGTCCCTGCTTTCAAGGCGGTACAGTCCAAGAGAGAAGTCAGCCAAGAGGGGAGATGCTTATTGTGCCACAGGAAAGAGTGGGATAGACTCTGCACAGTAGGGTAAGGGTGCCCAAGTGGCCCGAAAACAAACAGGCTGGGGGAGGGCACGAGGAAACATGTACAGAGGGCCACCTGGATGCAGCAGAAGGAAGGACATTCCCAGCAAGGACCACGGAAGGGACCACATGCAGAAAACTGAAATATCCTGAGGTGTCTACAGTGAAGGGTATGAACAGGAAAGGGTCCAGGAATGGGGCTGGAGGGGAGCCTGGGCCTGACTTATTATGCCAAGGAAGTGGAATGACTTTCTACAGGAACCCAGGCATCATTGAAAGGCTCTGGGCAGCTTCACCTAAAGATAGAATGTCTTCAGTGGCCTCCACAGTCTTTCCTTAGTGGCCAGATGCCCCCTGCCCCTGTAGAGGAAATGCAAGCAACCACTACCTACCTACCTCTGTATCTTTTTTTAAATTTGAAGTATAGTTAATTTACAATGTTATGTTAGCTTCAAGTCTACAGGAAAGTGATTCATTTACATATATATATATAATATATATTTGTGTGTGTGTGTGTGTGTGTATATATATATATATATATATATATATATATATATATATACACACACACACTTTTTCAGATTCTTTTCCATTATAGGTTATTAGAAGATACTATGGTTCCCTGTGCTATACAGTAGGTCTTTGCTGTTTACCTATTTTATATATAGTAGTGTGTATCTGTTCATTGCAATCTCCTAATTTATCCCCCCCACCCCCGCTATCCCCTTTGGTAACCATAAGATTGTTTTCTGTGGCTGTGAGTCTATTTCTGTTTTGTAAATAAGATCATTTGTATCATTTTTTTAGATTCCACATAAGTGATATCATATGATATTTATCTTTTTTTGTCTGACTTACTTCACTTAATATGCTAATCTCTAAGTCCATCCATGCTGCTGCAAATAACGTGATTTCATTCTTTTTTATGGCTGACTAATATTCCATTATATATATATAATATACATATATACAAATATATACATATATATTATATATATATCACATCTTCTTTATTCATTCATCTGTTGAGGGACATTTAGGTTGCTTCCATGTCTTGGCTATTGTAAATAGTGCTGCTATGAACATTGGGTGCATGTATCCTTTTGAATTATGGTTTCCTCTGGATATATGCCCAGGAGTGAGATTGCAGGATCGTAGGGTAACTCTATTTCTAGTTTTTTAAGGGACCTCCATACTGTTCTCCATAGTGGCTGCAGCAACTTAAATTCCCACCAACAGTGTAGGAGGGTTCCCTTTTCTCTGCACCCTCTCCAGCATTTGTTATTTGTAGACTTTTTAAATAATGGCCATTCTGACTGGTGTGAGGTGGTACCTCATTGTAGTTTTGATTTGCATTTCTCTAGTAGTTAGTGATGCTAAGCATCTTTTCATGTGCCTGTTGGCCATCTGTATATCTTCTTTGGAGATCTGTATCTCTTGATGCCTGTGGCGCTAGGTGCCTGGCAGTGCTGTGAAGTGTGCTTTTTGTGCTTTAAGTGTCCCCTCCCCCCATGAGTGATATCCATGTTTTTGTTTCTCTCACTCAGCGTCTCCATTTGGCCCAGGGCCTCTCACCAAGGATCTGAGTGGCAGGCATTCCTCCTGCTGAGACCCGTTCACTTAGAGTGAGGAGTCAGTGGATTGGATGCTCTGATCCTGGTGAGTGTAAAATTCTTTCCAAGTTACACGAGATCATCTTAAACCAGTTACATGAGAAAAGTCTCTAGAAAGCACTAAGAATGATAAGGGGAGAATGTCAGGCTCCTGACAGGGTGACAGGGAAGAGATCTGCTGGTAGAAGTCCTCATGACGCCCCTAAATCATCACCCAGACACAGGGGACCTGGAGCGGCATAAACAGGCAAAGGAAGGAAGATGTTTTAGAGAGCTGAGCAGGGTCTGCCAGGCAGCCCTTAAAACCATCTGCAGGCAGCACAGTAGGGCTTTCTGACAGTATAGAGCAAGAGAATGGGTGTGGCTGTTAGAATAAAACAATCTGGGGCTTCCCTGGTGGCGCAGTGGTTGAGAGTCCGCCTGCCGATGCAGGAGATGTGGGTTTGTGCCCCGGTCCGGGAAGATCCCACATGCCGCAGAGCTGCTGAGCCTGTGAGCCATGGCCGCTGAGCCTGCACGTCCGGAGCCTGTGCTCTGCAACGGGAGAGGCGACAACAGTGAGAGGCCTGCGTACCGAAAAAAAAAAAAAAAAAAATCTACAAAAATAGGTGATTGTGGGCTAAATATGGCCTGTGGGCCACAGTTTGCCAACTCTGGTATAGAGGTAAAAAAAATTATGGGCTTTGGACACACATAGACATGAACTCAAATCCTAGCTCAAGTATCTACCAGGTATGTGGTTTTATGAAGGTTAGTTGACCTCTCCAATCCTCATTTCTCTTGAATGTAAAATGGGATAGTCATACTCACATCTAGTGTAGTGACAAGGCTAAGATTCTAAATGTAAAGACCTTAACACTATGCCTGGCACATGTAGGCACCTAACAAATATTAGTCCCTCTTCTCTACTTTGACTTTTCCTTAAGCTGACATTGTTTAAAATGTGTGAATATTGGGACTTCCCTGGTGGTGCAGTGGTTAAGAATCTGCCTGCCAATGCAGGGGACACAGGTTCGAGCCCTGGTCTGGGAAGATCCCACAGGCCGTGGAGCAACTAAGCCCATGTGCCACAACTACTGAGCCTGCACTCTAGAGCCCGCGAGCCACATCTACTGAGCGCATGTGCCAAAACTACTGAAGCCTACGTGCCTAGAGCCTGCGTACTGCAATGAAGAGTAGCCCCCGCTCGCCGCAACTAGAGAAAGCCTGCACGCAGCAATGAAGACCCAACACAGCCAAAAATAAATAAATAAAATAAAATTTAAAAAAATATGTGGGTATCAATAAGTACTCATTGGTCGATCCCTTGGTTGATTGAGTGATCAGATGGCAGATCCCAGAGAGGTAGGGTGTGAGTCAGGATATTTTTGGGGTCCCATATTTCTTGGATGGGGTATACTTGGGATGCTGTGTAAAGTTTGGAAGTCACTAAAGGGATTTGAAGGTTTTCCTTTCAGTTAGTTGCAGGCAAAATAAATTGTTTGGCTAATTGAAGCAAAAAAGAAATTTACTGGTAGAGTATGGTGTAGCTCAGAAGCTCCAAGAGAAGCTGGGGAATTAGATTTAGAGCTGATTAGGCAGCTAAAGGGAGCCTCAGAAGCAGGAATTTCACATCAGACTTGCCAGAAGTCTTTGTTTCTTTTATATTGAAGTATTTATCTTAACATTCAAAGTCCCATGGAGAGTTCAGATTGAATGAGCTTGGTTCTCTCTCTGCTATTTCACTATATGAGAGAGGAAAGAGGAAGGATCTTGGCCAGGATCCTCCAGGGACCCATTGACTTCCTTAGTGGGGGAGCCAGCACCTGGTTGAGTAAACTAGATTGTGGCCACAATAAGCTCTTATGAAGAGAAATTTCTCAGACTCAACAAAAGGCATAAGCATTCTTGGGCTGAAAGGCCCCTTGTTCATCTGGTACGATTTCTCAACCTTGGCACTGTTGACATTTGGGGCAGAATAATTCTTTGTTGTGGGGAGCTGTCTTGTAGAATGTTTAGCAGCATCCTGGTCTCTACCAAGTAGATGCTAGTAGCAGTGCTCCCTCCTCCTCCCATGTCCCTGGGGAAGGAGGCAAAAATCACCCCAGGTTGAGAACTGTAGGACTGCTTCGTATCCTGGGGATCCTCTGAATGTTATGCCCGGTTAGGGCTTATGTAACCAGTCCCTCAAGGACTTGGTCAGCCTTGAGGGTAGACTCAGTTAGTACTTGGGATCCACTCTACTTCCTGAGTGGATGCTATATTATTTCACTTACCACAAAATATTTTAATAACGTTTTAAATATGACAATTTCTAAACAGCCCCAGATTCAGGTAAGGCTTTGCCTCTCCGGTGTTCTAGACACTCCAAGGTGAATACATGAAACAGTGAATGAATAAATATATGAATGGAAAAGAGAGAAAGATGCATCCACTTTTATTCTGCCTGCACAGTGGCTATAGTAGTTCTTTCTTTTCGCACCATCCCAGTGCCAATGTCCGTTTTTTCCTTTCTGATTTCGTTCGAGGAGTTACCTCCCCCTCTTCCACAAATCATGCAGTTGTGGTAGGACTGGGAAACCTGATCCTGCTTTCCTACTGAGGAAGCCCAAGGTCCCTGGGGGATTCCTTCTCTCACATCACCGTACATCGTAGCGGCATCTGACTCCAGCTCAACCAGTTAGAATTTTTCTCCCAGGAGCTTGAGGGCTAAAGGGCAAAGAAGGGGGGAGGGGGAAGAAGAGGAATGGATAACTGTGGAATGTTGGCTTCCAAAGGGATTGAGAGCATCTGCTTCATCGTGCCCACTGCCCTGAGGAGGCAGATGGGCTCAGCAGCATTCGGTGACTTTCCCAAAGTTGCTCTGTCAGGAAAGAGAAGGCTAATGGGGCCTCTGGGGAAGAAAAGAGAGAAAAAGAGACAGACATGGGGGGAAGAGGGAGAGGGAAACCAGGCAAGAAGGAGGAGAAGCTGTTGCTCAGGAAAGGCATTGGTGTGATCCACCCACTCATGACTTGGGGCTGTAGCTTGCCCACCAGACCTCAGGTTCTGCGGGGAATGAGTCACTCAGGGCCTCACCAACTCATGGTGACCATTCCATTACGTCCTTTGGAAACATGTGAGGCTGTGCTTCTGGGCAACAGCTTCACCTTTAAAACAGCAACTACCACTACTATTGCTGCTATCTGTTATTAAGCTCTATGTTCTCTGTTGGCCCATGGCATATATTGAATATTTTCTCATTGATTCCTCTCAGAAAGCCAGTGAGATAGGTGTTAGTATTGGCCCCATCTTATGGATGAAGATATTGAAGTTCAGAGAAGTTAACTTGCCCAAGGGCAGAAACAGGATTTGAACCAAGGTCTGACTTCACTGCAAGGCCTTGACTACAGACAGTGGCGGCTTTCCAGCCTAGAACCTCCTAGCTCCAGGCCCTGGAAAAATGGAGGAGAGGGAGTGAGAGTTCCCCACATCCGAGGCCAGCTCACATCCACGCGGATCTCTATGCCTTCAGCTTTTGAAGCAGGACTTAACTTTTTGAACCTGACTTTGATCTGGCTTTGGAAACGCAGCTGTCTCCCGATGCAGGTACCCCACTCTCCATCTGGTGACTTAGCTTGCTTTCCATCTCCTCCTCCCTCCCTTGGTCTATGGGTCAGCGGGCTACTCGATAGCACCTTGGCCAGAGAATCAATGGATAAGGAAAGGAAGCGAAGGAAAACTTAGCCCAACTCTTGTTACCTGAGGCAGCAGCTGAAATCAATGCCCACAAAGGGGGGTTTGTATTTCCCATGAATTTAAAATGTGCCTGTCACTCATGCTACCAAATGTCCTGAGCTGGTGATCCAAGAGAGAATGCGATCATTGTGCAAGCAGGACAGTTTATAAGGAAATAGCACGCAGATATGCAGGGAAAACGCAACGCCAAGGAGCTGACTATTCAGCTGTTTCTATGTTGCTCCAGCCTTGGTGGGGGGAGGGGGAGGAGTGGCACTGGTGAAAAGCCCAAGACCCCCCGAGACAAGGGGGTTCAAGGCCTGCTCCCCACTCTCTCTGTGGGTCCAAATCATGCTCCCCACTGCCTCTGTGCTGCTTCCTCACTCCTCACCTGAGGGAGGCTGTCCTTTCTATACGCTGTTTCCAGTCCTGGTCAGGGAACACACAAGCTTGGTTTTTAAACTGAGGTGTCTGGATGTCGGAAAGATGCGATAAAATTATCAGCAGCTACTGAGCCAATATTGGCTTCTAACAAGCTTGGCCATTGGGAGGATATTTTCTGGTGGGCTTGACTGAAGTTTTGGAGGGAACGGAGGCCATTCCCGTCAGAGGAGTAACAGGTGCCTTTTCAAAACTTCTTTCTTTTCTTTTTTTAAAAATGCTCTCTGACACGGACAAGGGGAGCCACCGTTGTGTAAGAAAATACCGTTTTGGTTTACAGCGCAGAGGTGCAGTGAAGCTTTGCTCCCAAGCTGAGGGGCGATTCTGTTTTAGCTGAAGAGTGATTCTATTTTACTTCTGAGGTTGAAAGTGAAACAAGAAAATAAGCTTCCTAATTCTGACTTAAGTTCTTTTTTAAAATTATTATTCTTAGGAACATCTTCAATGTCAAAGAGAATTACATTTTCCACCCTCTTCTCTCCCCCTCTTCTTTTTTTTTTCTTATTTTACATCTTTATTGGAGTAATATTGCTTTACAATGGTGTGTTAGTTTCTGCTTTATAACAAAGTGAATCAGTTATACATATACATATGTCCCCATAACTCTTCCCTCCTATGTCTCCCTCCCTCCCACCCTCCCTATCCCACCCCTCTAGGTGGTCACAAAGCACCGAGCTGATCTCCCTGTGCTATGCGGCTGCTTCCCACTAGCTATTTATTTTATGTTTGGTAGTGTATATATGACCATGCCACTCTCTCACTTTGTCACAGCTTAGCCTTCCCCCTCCCCATATCCTCAAGTCCATTCTCTAGTAGATCTGTGTCTTTATTCCCGTCTTGCCCCCTAGGTTCTTCATGACCTTTTTTATTTTTAAGATTCCATATATATGTGTTAGCATACGGTATTTGTTTTTCTCTTTCTGACTTACTTCACTCTGTTTGACAGACTCTAGGTCCATCCACCTTACTACAAATAATTCAATTTCGTTTCTTTTTATGGCTGAGTAATATTCCATTGTCTATATGTGTCACATCTTCTTTATCCATTCGTCTGTTGATGGACACTTAGGTTGCTTCCATGTCCTGGCTATTGTAAATAGAGCTGCAATGAACATTTTGGTACATGACTATTTTTGAATTATGGTTTTCTCAGGGTATATGCCCAGTAGTGGGATTGCTGGCTCGTATGGTAGCTCTATTTTTAGTTTTTTAAGGAACCTCCATACTGTTCTCCATAGTGGCTGTATCAACTTACATTCCCACCAACAGTGCAAGGGGGTTCCCTTTTCTCCACACCCTCTCCAGCATTTATTGTTTGTAGTTTTTTTTTTTTGTTTTTTTTTTTTGCTGTACGCGGGCCTCTCACTGTAGTGGCCTCTCCCTTTGTGGAGCACAGGCTCCGGACGCGCAGGCTCAGCAGCCATGGCTCACGGGCCCAGCTGCTCCGCAGCATGTGGGATCCTCCCGGACTGGGGCACGAACCTGTGTCCCCTGCACCGGCAGGCAGACTCTCAACCACTGTGCCACCAGGGAAGCCCTGTTTGTAGATTTTTTGATGATGGCCATTCTGACCAGTGTGAGATGATATCTCATTGTAGTTTTGATTTTCATTTCTCTAATTAATGATGTTGAGCATTCTTTCACGTGTTTGTTGGCAATCTGTATATCTTCTTTGGAGAAATGTCTCTTTAGGTCTTCTGCCCATTTTTGGATTGGGTTGTTTGTTTCTTTGATATTGAGCTCATGAGCTGCTTATAAATTTTGGAGATTAATCCTTTGTCAGTTGCTTCATTTGCAAATATTTTCTCCCATTCTGAGGGTTGTCTTTTCGTCTTGTTTATGGTTTCCTTTGCTGTGCAAAAACTTTTAAGTTTCATTAGGTCCCATTTGTTTATTTTTGTTTTTATTTCCATTTCTCTAGGAGGTGGGTCAAAAACAATCTTGCTGCGATTTATGTCATGGAGTGTTCTGCCTGTTTTCCTCTAAGAGTTTGATGGTCTCTGGCCTTACATTTAGGTCTCTAATCAATTTTGAGTTTATTTTTGTGTATGGTGTTAGGGAGTGTTCTAATTTCATTCTTTTATATGTGGCTGTCTAGTTTTCCCAGCACCACTTATTGAAGAGGCTCTCTCTTCTCCACTGTATATTCTTGCCTCCTTTGTCAAAGATAAGGTGACCATATGTGGGTGGGTTTATCTTTGGTCTTTCTATCCTGTTCCATTGATCTATATTTCTGTTTTTGTGCCAGTACCATATTGTCTTGATTACTGTAGCTTTGTACTATAGTCTGAAGTCCGGGAGCCTGATTCCTCCAGCTCCGTTTTTCTTTCTCAAGATTACTTTGGCTATTCGGGGTCTTTTGTGTTTCCATACAAATTGTGAAATTTTTTGTTCTAGTTCTGTGAAAAAGGCCAGTGGTAGTTTGATAGGGATTGCATTGAATCTGTAGATTGCTTTGCGTAGTAGAGTCATTTTCACAATGTTCATTCTTCCAATCCAAGAACATGGTATATCTCTCCCTCTATTTGTATCATCTTTAATTTCTTTCATCAGTGTCTTATAATTTTCTGCATATAGGTCTTTTGTCTCCTTAGGTAGGTTTATTCCAAGATATTTTATTCTTTTTGTTGCAGTGGTAAATGGGAGTGTTTTCTTAATTTCACTTTCAGATTTTTCATCATTTGTGTATAGGAATGGAAGAGATTTCTGTGCATTAATTTTGTATTCTGCTACTTTACCAAATTCATTGATTAGCTCTAGTAGTTTTCTGGTAGCATCTTTAGGATTCTCTATGTATAGTATCATGTCATCTGCAAACAGTGACAGCTTTACTTCTTCTTTTCCGATTTGTATTCCTTTTATTTCTTTTTCTTCTCTGATTTCTGTGGCTAAGACTTCCAAACCTATGTTAAATAATAGTGGTGAGAGTGGGCAACCTTGTGTTGTTCTTGATCTTAGTGGAAATGGTTTCAGTTTTTCACCATTGAGAATACCTATTGGCTGGGGGTTTGTCATATGTGGCCTTCATTATGTTGAGGAAAGTTCCCTCTGTGCCTACTTTCTGGAGGGTTTTTATCATAAATGCATGTTGAATTTTGTTGAAAGCTTTCTCTGCATCAATTGAGATGATCATATAGCTTTTCTCCTTCAATTTGTTAATATGGTGTATCACATTCACTGATTTGCGTATTTTGAAGAATCCTTGCATTCCTGGGATAAACCCCACTTGATCATGGTGTATGATCCTTTTAATGTGCTGTTGGATTCTGTTTGCTAGTATTTTGTTGAGGATTTTTGCATCTATGTTCATCAGTGATATTGGTGTGTAGTTTTCTTTTTTTGTGAAATCTTTGTCTGGTTTTGGTATCAGGGTTATGGTGGCCTCATAGAATGAGTTTGGGAGTGTTCCTCCCTCTGCTATATTTTGGAAGAGTTTGTGAAGGATAAGTGTTAGCTCTTCTCTAAATGTTTGATAGAATTCGCCTGTGAAGCCAACTGTTCCTGGCCTTTTGTTTGTTCGAAGATTTTTAATCACAGTTTCAATTTCAGTGCCTGTGATTGGTTTGTTTATATTTTCTATTTCTTCCTGATTCAGTCTTGGAAGGTTGTGAATTTCTAAGAATTTGTCCATTTCTTCCAGGTTGTCCATTTTATTGGCATAGAGTTGCTTGTAGTAATCTCTCATGATCTTTTGTATTTCTGCAGTGTCAGTTGTTACTTCTCCTTTTTCATTTCTAATTCTATTGATTTGAGTCTTCTCCCTTTTTTTCTTGATGAGTCTTGCTAATGGTTTATCAATTTTGTTTATCTTCTCAAAGAACCAGCGTTTAGTTTTATTGATCTTTGTGATAGTTTCCTTCATTTCTTTTTTATTTATTTCTGATCTGAGCTTTATGATTTCTTTCCTTCTGCTAACTTTGGGTTTTTTTGTTCTTCCTTCTCTAATTGCTTTAGGTGTAAGGTTAGGTTTTTATTTGAGATGTTTCTTGTTTCTTAAGATAGGATTGTATTGCTATATACTTGCCTCTTAGAATGGCTTTTGCTGCATCTCATAGGTTTTGGGTCATCGTGTTTTCATTGTCATTTCTTTCTAGGTAGTTTTTGATTTCGTCTTTGATTTCTTCAGTGATCTCTTGCTTATTAAGTAGTGTGTTGTTTAACCTGTATGTATTTGTATTTTTTTACAGATTTTTCCCTGTAATTGATATCTAGTCTCATAGCGTTGTGGTTGGAAAAGATACTTGATACAATTTCAATTTTCTTAAATTTACCAAAGCTTGATTTGTGACCCAAGATATGATCTATCCTTGAAGATGTTCCATGAGCACTTGAGAAGAATGTGTATTGTGTTGTTTTTGGATGGAATGTCCTATAAATATCAATGAAGTCCATCTTGTTTAATGTATCATTTAAAGCTTGTGTTTCCTTATTTATTTTCATTTTGGATGATCTGTCCATTGGTGAAAGTGGGGTGTTAAAGTCCCCTACTATGATTGTGTACCTGTCATTTTCCCCTTTTATGGCTGTTAGCGTTTGCCTTATGTATTGAGGTGCTCTTACGTTGGGTGCGTAAATATTTACAATTGTTATATCTTCTTCTTGGATTGGTCCCTTGATCATTATGTAGTATCCTTCTTTGTCTCTTATAATAGTCTTTATTTTAAAGTGTATTTTGTCTGATATGAGAATTGCTACTCCAGCTTTCTTTTGATTTCCATTTGCATGAAGTGTCTTTTTCCATCCCCTCACTCTCAGTCTGTATGTGTCTCTAGTTCTGAAGTGGGTCTCTGTAGACAGCATATATACGGGTCTTGTTTTTGTATCCATTCAGCCAGTCTGTGTCTTTCGGTTGGAGCATTTAATCCATTTACATTTAAGGTAATTATCAATATGTATGTTCCTATTACCGTTTTCTTAATTGTTTGGGGTTTGTTATTGTAGGTGTTTTCCTTCTTTTGTGTTTCCTGTCTAGAGAAGTTCTTTTAGCATTTGTTGTAAAGCTGGTTTGGTGGTGCTGAATTCTCTTAGCTTTTGCTTGTCTGTAAAGGTTTTAATTTCTCTGTCGAATCTGAATGAGGTCCTTACTGGGTAGAGTAATCTTGGTTGTAGGTTTTTCCGTTTCATCACTTTAAGTATGTCCTGCCACTTCCTTCTGGCTTGCAGGGTTTCTGCTGAAAGATCAGCTGTTAACCTTATGGGGATTCCCTTGTATGTTATTTGTTGTTTTTCCCTTGCTGCTTTTAATATGTTTTCTTTGTATTTAATATTTGACAGTTTGATTAATATGTGTCTTGGCGTGTTTCTTCTTGGATTTATCCTGTATGGGGCTCTCTGTGCTTCCTGGACTTGATTAACTATTTCCTTTCCCATATTAGGGAAAATTTCAACTATAATCTCTTCAAATATCTTCTCAGTCCCTTTCTTTTTCTCTTCTTCTTCTGGGACCCGTATAATTCGAATGTTGGTGCGTTTAATGTTGTCCCAGAGGTCTCTGAGACTGTCCTCAATGCTTTTCATTCTTTTTTCTTTTTTCTGCTCTGAAGTAGTTATTTCCACTATTTTATTTTCCAGGTCACTTATCCGTTCTGCCTCAGTTATTCTGCTATTGATCCCTTCTAGAGAATTTTAAATTTCATTTATTGTGTTGTTCATCACTGTTTGTTTGCTCTTTAGTTCTTCTAGGTCCTTGTTAAATGTTTCTTGTGTTTTCTCCATTCTATTTCCCAGATTTTGGATCATCTTTACTATCATTATTCTGAATTCTTTTTCAGGTAGACTGCCTGTTTCCTCTTCATTTGTTAGGTCTGGTGGGTTTTTACCTTGCTCCTTCATCTGCTGTGTGTTTCTCTGTCTTCTCATTTTGCTTAACTTACTGTGTTTGGGGTCTCCTTTTCACAGGCTGCAAGTTCGTAGTTCTCATTGTTTTTGGTGTCTGTCCTCAGTGGGTAAGGTTGGTTCAGTGGGTTGTGTAGGCTTCCTGGTGGAGGGGACTAGTGCCTGTGTTCTGGTGGATGAGGCTGGCTCTTGGCTTTCTGGTGGGCAGGTCCACGTCTGATGGTGTGTTTTGGGGGGGGTGTGACCTTATTATGATTT
This sequence comes from Mesoplodon bidens, assembly GCF_964165515.1. NCBI lineage: Eukaryota > Metazoa > Chordata > Mammalia > Artiodactyla > Ziphiidae > Mesoplodon > Mesoplodon bidens. The sequence goes on from NC_138162.1 coordinate 85,397,539, forward strand.
TAGGCAGCCTCTCTGCTAATGGATGGGGTTGTGTTCCTGTCTTGCTAGTTGTTTGGTATGGGGTGTCCTGCACTGTAGCTTGCTGGTCGTTGAGTGGAGCTGGGTCTTGGCGTTGAGATGGAGATCTCTGGGAGATTTTCGCTGTTTGATATTACATGGAGCTGGCAGGTCTCTTATGGACCAGTGTCCTGAACTTGGCTCTCCCACCTCAGAGGCACAGCCCTGACGCCTGCCTGGAGCACCAAGCCTGTCATCCACACGGCTCAGAATAAAAGGAAGGAAGAAAAAGAAAGAAAGAAAGAAGATAAAATAAAATAATTAAAATAAAAAGTAATTTTTAAGAAAAAAAATTTTTAAAGTAAAAAAAAAGACAGAACCCTAGGTCCAATGGTAAAAGCAAAGCTATACAGACTGAATCACACACAGAAGCATACACGTACACACTCACAAAAAGAGAAAAAGGAAAAAAACAATATATATATATCGTTGCTCCCAAAGTCCACCTCCTCAATTTGGGATGATGTGTTATCTATTAAGGTATTCCACAGATGCAGGGTACATCAAGTTGATTGTGGAGATTTAATCTGCTGCTCCTGAGGCTGCTGGGAGAGATTTCCCTTTCTCTTCTTTGTTTCCACAGCTCCCAGGGTTCAGCTTTGGATTTGTCCCCGCCTCTGCGTGTAGGTCGCCGGAGGGCGTCTGTTCTTTGCTCAGACAGGACGGGGTTAAAGGAGCCACTGCTTCAGGGGCTCTGGCTCACTCAGGCTGGGGGGAGGGAGGGGCACGGATACGGGGCGAGCCTGTAGCGGCAGAAGCTGGCGTGCCGTTGCACCAGCCCGAGGCGCGCCGTGCGTTCTCCCGGGGAAGTTGTACCTGAATCACGGGACCCTGGCAGTGGCGGGCTGCACAGGCTCCCCGGAAGGGGGTTGTGGTTAGTGACCTGTGCTCGCACACAGGTCTTGGTGGCGGCAGCAGCAGCCTTAGCGTCCCATGCTCGTCTCTGGTGTCCGCGCTGAAACCCGGTGTTCACGCCCGTCTCTGGAGCTCCTTTAAAGCAGCGCTCTTAATCCCCTCTCCTCGTGCACCAGGAAACAAAGAGACTTTTTCTTGCCTCTTCGGCAGCTCCAGACCTTTTCCCGGACTCCCTCCCGGCTAGCTGTGGTGCACTAACCCCTTCAGGCTGTGTTCACGGTGCCAGTCCTCTCCCTGGGATCCGAGCGAAGCCCGAGCCTCAGCTCCCAGCCCCTGCCCGCCCCGGCAGGTGAGCAGACAAGCCTCTCGGGCTGGTGAGTGCTGGTCGGCATCGATCCTCTGTGCGGGAATCTCTCCACTTTTCCCTCTGCACCCCTGTGGCTGTGCTCTCCTCCATGGCACCGAAGCTTCCCCCCTCTGCCACCCGCAGTCTCAGCCCGCGAAGGGCCTTCCTAGTGTGTGGAAACTTTTCCTCCTTCACAGCTCCCTCCACCTGGTGCAGGTCCCGTCCCTATCCTTTTATCTCTGTCTATTCTTTTTTCTTTTGCCCTACCCAGGTACGTGGGGAGTTTCTTGCCTTTTGGGAGGTCTGAGGTCTTCTGCCAGCGTTCAGTAGGTGTTCTGTAGGAGTTGTTCCACATGTAGGTGTATTTCTGATGTATTTGTGGGGAGGAAGGCGATCTCTGCCTCTTACTCTTCTGCCATCTTGAAGCTCCCCCCCTTCGTCTTTTTAAAGATTTTTTGGAAGGTTATTACTGTCTCTCTAACTTTTGATCATGAAGAAATCTCAAACAAAAGTAAAAAGAAAAGTACAGTAAATCCTCATACACTCTGGGAAAATTTAAAGCTAGCCAAACTAGGGAAATAAATGGAATTAAATAGCAACCACGGAGGAAAGCAAGATTTTTGCTTTTGAATTCTCAATAATAAAGGCATCTCAGTTGCACATTGAGATGTAAATTAACAAGACTTTCCTTTTTGGGGGGCTCCACCTCTGGCCCAGCCCCTAAAATCTGCCTTTGTGGCTTCTTTCTTGCCACAGGCATTCATGAATATACAAAGGTCTTGGGTGGAAGGCAGATGAAACCAGAGATTTCAGCAAAGCCTCATAAATAGGTTTTCAGAAAAGCCAGCGGGCTGTCGGGTTGGTAACATCCTGGGGAAGCTGCAGGTAGGCCCAAAGGAGTGAAGATAGAGGGATGGGGCACACCAGAGAAAACACTTCCACTTACCTAGCCAGGCTGTGCGGTCAGCATGGAGCCAGGTAGACAGAGTGTTCAGTGGTCTAGACTAGACTCTCGCACACCCACAGACCACTTGGGGATCTTACTAAGGTGCAGATGGAGTCAACGGGTTTGGGGGGAGCCTGAGAACATGCATTTCTAACAAACTCCCAGGCGAAGCCAGCGTCCTGGGCTGAAACCTGTGTAGTCCCAGAAGGCCCTGTGCTCAGAAGGGACCCTGAGCTTGGTTTAATGGTCTACAGTCACCCTCTTGCAATTCTGAATAATTTTCAATTTGATGTGTGTTGGAGGTAAAGCCTGATGGGCCATCGTAGCCTGCGTGAGAGTGGTGGAGATGCATGCAGTGCAGTATGAACATGCGTGTCCCCTGTCTCTTGCTGTACCATCACATACAGCGTTTGAGATGACCCATGACTACAGAATTCTGCTGGGAGTTCTGTAGGTCTCAAAGCGAGTACAGGGTAATGTGTTATGTCAAGACTTAGGAAGGTTGGGGGCACTGACGGCCTTGGAATCATTACTTGCTGTGAACCAGAAAGAAGGAAATGATGTTCTAAGACACATGAATAACCAAGGAACCCTATTATATTCTTTTATTATGTTGCTTCTCTATATTAAGCCAACCACTTATGCTAAAAATGATGCCATAGAAAGAAAGGGAAAGTTTCATTTCCTTTCACTCTTTCCTTATTTATCAGGAAGCAGATGGTACAGATTGTTCTTAGAATTGTGTGCTTATTAAGAGGTAGAATAAGAACAACTGAGTTGCTTTATTCAGTGTTTCCACTGTTCTGTGAAGAGCAAAATACATCTGTGTGTACAATTACAAAATACGAATTGTGTAATTTCAGTGATTCCACATATGAGTTAAATTTACATTTCCATTTAAAACTGGCCTTACATGATAAAAAGATGAATGAAATCCGAGCTAGTAATTTAAAATCTTACTGTGTCTTTACTTAGAATGACATTAAATGGCAAACGTAAAACACCACAACAATTTGAGGGGCTGTGGAGGAAAGGAAGGACTTTATCTTCAGTACCTTTCATGGAACTTTCTTCCTGCTTTTTCAACAAAGGACTCACATTTGTATTTTGTTCCAGGCCACACAAATTATAGAGCTGGCCCTGCCCTTAGGCGATGCTGATGTTCCTGGCCAACAGACCAATTTTGAGAGCCAAGTTTTGAAGCCAGACAGGTCTGAGTTCAATTGCAGACACTACCACATGCTAGTTGTTTCTGTGATCTTAGGTGTTCCTTAAAGGAATATGTAAGAGAAAGGGAAGCATTATCTTTATGTCTTAATAATAATTATCTAACTTGGTATGTGATATTTTTGCTCATATACTTTAGTTTCTTTATCTATACAGTGTGGAGGGTAATTCCTCCCAGGTAGGAATTCAAAAGACAACCCCGTCCTCTAAGCCTTCTCACCCTGTGCAGACCCTGGAGCTGAACAAGGGGTCCATCCATCCTCTACTGTAGTTAGAGGTTGACCTGTTGTTCCTTCTACTCAAATGCAAGCTCTCTGAGAACTGGGTCATGTCATGCCTCTATCCGGAACCCATCCTGCACAGCCAGCTTCTACCACAGTATCAATAGTATTATAACCTAGATGTTTAATATTTAATGAATACAAATTCTCTGCTTCAACAAAGCAAAGGAAAACAGATTAAAAATAATTACAAGTGCCATGGTTTGAGATACGGCACATTCCTTCTAGATTTTTGCCATTTGTCCCACTATTAATATTCTCCCTTGTCCTTTTTCCTATTCAAATCATACTTGTTGGGCTTCCCTGGTGGTGCAGTAGTTAAGAATCCACCTGCCAATGCAGGGGACACAGGTCCACGCCCTGGTCCGGGAAGATCCCACATGCCGCGGAGCAACTAACTCCGTGCGCCACAACTACTGAGCCTGCGCTCTAGACCCCGCAAGCCACAACTACTGAGCCCATGAGCCACAACTACTGAAACCCACACACCTAGAGCCCATGCTCCACAACAAGAGAAGACACCGCGATGAGAAGCCCGCACACTGCAACAAAGAGTAGCCCCCTGCTCGCCAAAACTAGAGAAAGCCTGCACGTAGCAACGAAGACCCAAAGCAGCCAAAAATAAAAATAAATAAAATAAATAAATTTAAAAAAAAATCACACTTGTCCTTCAAGGATCAGCCACATGAGTGTGGGTGATCCTTTGGGCTATTAGAGGGTTTGATAATATCTCTGGTTCCGTTTTCCAAAAGTCTCTTGGTTCTGCCCTCCACCAGCATCTACTCAGCTCCTCTTGTACATGGCTGCAGCATTTCAGGCTTTCATACCAGGAGGGAGAGCATCTGCATCCTAGAATTCCCAGGAAAGATCCTGTGCTTTGTTCTGATTGGCTGACCTCTGAACCAATTTTAGTGTAAAGTTATGTTAGAGGTTGATTAGCTTAAACCTGAGATGACCTAAACTAATCACTTCAATGAGGGAAGTCTTTCTGTTGATCCTTTTTTTTTTTTTGATGTCAGATATTATTTATTTGTTACTCTTAGAGCATCTTGTTTTTGACTGGACTCAGCCTTAGAGGTAGAAGCTCTCAGAGAGGACAGCTTCCATGTCTTGGCAATCTGTTCTTAACATTTTTCTTGGGCCTCCTTTATTCTCTTGGCCAAAAGTTTAGCATATTCTGCAACCTCTTCCTTCTTTTTCTTTTACTTTTTAAAAAAATTTATTTGTTTATTTATTTGGTCGAGCCAGGTCTTAGTCGCGGCTCTTGGGCTCCTTAGTTGCGGCTCACTGGCTCTTTAGTTGCAGCAGGCGGGCTCCTTAGTTATGGCTCACAGGCTCCTCAGTTGCGGCATGTAAACTCTTAGTCATGGCAGGCAGGCTCCTTAGTTATGGCTCACGGTCTCCTTAGTTTCAGCATGCATGTGGGATCTAGTTCCCTGACCAGGGATCAAAACCGGGCCCCCTGTATTGGGAGCTCAGAGTCTTAACCACTGGGCGACCAGGGAAGTCCTACTTATCTTCCTTAGTATTCCTCCTTGTTGGTAGTGGGGTTAATCCCAACCAAACAAAACACCATGGAGCAGGTGGTGGTAGATTAGCTATTGGAGGACAACCCGGATATTCTTCATACTCCCTATCACAGCTCTGGCAGATCCATGGTCTCTGTTAATAAACATTGCCTCTTCTAGGACTCCATAGCCCTTTGAGATAATAGTTCACCTCTCTTGTTTTAAATGTAAGGAAATGAGGCCCCACAGAGAATAAGGGAGGGGCTTGCTCAAGATTCATATCTAGTTAGTGGCAAAGCTGAGACTGGAACACACTGCTCCCACCTCATTTAGCCCTTAATTATATGCTCTATTGCCTTGTGGTGCCATTTAAAGATGTTGTGTCTAGATATTTTCTTTCCTTCTAGACACCGAGTTTCCAGGGACTAAAGACCATGTATTCTGTCTGCACTGCAGCACTTAGTTTAGGATTATAAGGGCCATAAACATATTAAGTTGACTCAATAGTATTAGCAGAATAAATGAAAACTATGTTTATCACCAAAGTGCCAAGCAAAAGTCAAATAACAAATTAAACAATTATTATTGATAAGTTATTTACTGTGATGTGACCAGAGAGATATTTTGCCTTTCCTTTAAGTAAGAATGATATAGGAATTTAACCTAAAACTCTCAGACTTATGAATAATTTCTATATATCAGAAGCTCTTTATATCAACTCTAACCCTTATTATATGTATACCTATATCTATCTATCTATCTATCCATCTATCTATCTACATCCATCTTTGTTTCTGCTTTCAGAAATCACCTGTATTTAAAAGAGAAAAGGACTTGTAATCTTCAAAATGTATAGAACTTTTAAATATTATCTAGTTGTTTTATCTGTGAACTGAGAAATTTGGTTGAACTGGCTCCAAATTGTTGTCTCCGTGTTTCCAAAGTATTAGTGAAGCTAGATTCTTCTTCAGCAAGTGGAGAAACAGAAGGAACCCCATATCACAATGAAATTTAATTGAGAAAGTGTTCCTTAAGAAGAAACTCTTTTCCACCATCTGAGGTGCCTGCTGCTTTGCACTGAAAATGCAAAGTAGAGACCAGAATTCCTGTGGGTGGGAGGAGGGCAAAAGGGGAAGGTGGACACTCTGTCGCCACCCCCGCCCCTCAACCCTAGCAGATACCTGTACCCAATCTGCATCTCAGAGATCCCTCCACACTTCTTTTTGCCCCTCTGTTAAGCAACTCCATCATTTCATTATATCCATTTTATTTTTTTAATTGAAGTATAGCTGATTTACAATGTTGTGTTGATTTCTGCTATACAGCAGAGTGATTCAGTTATACATATATATACATATATATATACATATGTACACACATTCTTTTTTATATATTCTTTTCCATTATGGTTTATCATAGGATATTGAATATAGTTCCCTGTGCTATACAGTAGAACCTTGTTTATCCATTCTATATTATAATAACTTACATCTGCTAACCCCAAACTCCCACTCCATCCCTCCCCCACCCCCCTCCCCCCTGGCAACCACAAATCTGTTCTCTATGTTCGTGAGTCTGTTTCTGTTTTAAAGATAGGTTCATTAGTGTCATACTTTAGATTCCACATATAAGTGATATCATATAGTATTTATCTTTCTCTTTCTGACTTATGTCACTTAGTATGAGAATCTCTAGTTGTATCCATGTTGCTGCAAATGGCATTATTTCATTCTTTTTTATGGCTGAGTAGTATTCCATTGTATATATGTGCCATATTTTCTTCTTTTTTTTTTTTTTGCGGTACACGGGCCTCTCACTGTTGTGGCCTCTCCCGTTGCAGAGCACAGGCTCCGGACGCGCAGGCTCAGCGGCCATGGCTCACGGGCCCAGCTGTTCCGCAGCATGTGGGATCTTCCCGGACCGGGGCACGGACCCGTGTCCCCTGCATCGGCAGGCAGACTCTCAACCACTGCGCCACCAGGGAAGCCCTGTGCCATATCTTCTTTATCCATTCATCTGTTGATGGACATTTAGGTTGTTTCCATGTCTTGGCTATTGTGGATAGTGCTGCTATGAACTATTTTTTTTTTTAAATTCAGACGGAAAGTCACAAAAATTATAATCATCCTCATCAGTTCACTCAGTCCCATGTAATTAATTTTTTTTCATCTTGATCTTTTGTTAGCACTTTTATGAATTCATCAGTTTTCCATTAGAGTTCTGAAAATGCTTATTGATTCAGTTCAGCAGTATAGTCAGTTACCAGAAACCTGTACTTGTCAGAGTCTTTCCCATGAATTCCTTGAAGATGAAACCCTTTTATAGGAACATTTTTGCAAAAGCATCTGAACTATTTTTTGAACGATCTTTTTGAATTATAGTTTTGTACAGATATATGCCCAGGAGTGGGATTGCTGGATCATATGGTAATTTTATTTTTAGTTTTCTGAGGAACCTCCATACTGTTTTCCACAGTGGCTGCACCACCTTACATTCCCACCAGCAGTATAGGAGAGTTCCCTTTTCTCCACACCCTCTCATCACTTTTTTTTTTATTGTTGTTACTTGTAGAGTTTTAAATGCTGGCCATTCTGACTGGTATGATGTGCACCTCATTGTAGTTTTGATTTGCATTTCTCTAATAATTAGCAGTGTTGAGCATCTTTTCATATGCCTGTTGGCCATCTGTATGTCTTCTTTGGAGAAGTGTTTATTTAGATCTTCTGCCCATTTTTCGATTGGGTTGTTTTTTTGCTGTTGAGTTGTATGACCTATTTGTATATTTTGGAAATTAAGCCTTTGTCAGTCACATCATTTGCAAATATTTTCTCCCATTCTGTAGGTTGTCTTTTAATTTTGTTTATGGTTTCCTTTGCTGTGCAAAAGCTTGTAAGTTTGATTAGGTCCCATTTGTTTATTTTTGTTTTTATTTCTATTGCCTTGGGAGACTGACTTAAGAAAACATTGGTATAATTTGTCAGAGAATGTTTTGCCTATGATCTCATCTAGGAGTTTATGGTGTCATGTTTTATATTTAAGTCTTTAAGCCATTTTAAGTTTGTTTTTGTATTTGGTGTGAGGGTATGTTCTAACTTCATTGATTTATTTACATGTGGCTGTCCACATTTCCCAACACTGCTTGTTGCTAAAGAGACTTTTTTCCATTGTATATTCTTGCCTCTTTTGTCAAAGATTAATTGACCATAGGTATGTGGGTTTATTTCTGGGCTCTCTGTTCTGTTCCATTGATTCGTATGTCTGTTTTTGTGCCAGTACCACGTCATTTTGATTACTGTCCCTTTGTAGTATTGTCTGAAGTCTGGGAGGTTATGCCTCCTGCTTTGTTCTTTTTCTTCAGGATTGCTTTGGCAATTCTGGGTCTTTTATGGTTCCATATGAATTTTAGGATTATTCTAGTTCTGTGAAAAATGTCATGGGTAATTTGGTAGGGATCACATTACATCTGTAGATTGCTTTGGGTAGTATGGCCATTTTAACAACATTAACTCTTTCAGTCCAAGAGCATGGGGTATCTTTCCATTTCTTTGAATCATCTTCAGTTTCCTTTATTAATGTTTTATAGTTCTCAGAATATACGTATTTCACCTCCTTGGTTAGGTTTATTCCTAGGTATTTTATTTTGGGGGTACAATTTTAAAAGATATTGTTTTTTCACATTCCCTTTCTGATATTTCATTGTTAGTGTAAAGAAATGCAACCGATTTCTGTATGTTAATCTTGTATCCTGCTACCTTGCTGAATTCGTTTATCAGTTCTGTAAGCTTTTATGTGTAGTCTTTAGGGTTTTCTATATATAGTATCATGTCATCTGCATATAATGACAGTTTTACCTCTTCCCTTCTAATTTGGATTCCTTTTATTTCTTTTTTTTTTTTTTGTCTGACTGCTGTGGCTAGGACTTCCAATACTGCATTGAATAGAAGAGGTGAGAGTGGGCATCCTTGTCTTGTTCCAAATTTTAGTGGGTAGGCTTTCAGCTTTTCACTGTTATATCCATTTCATTTTGGTGCAATGTTCTATTTATTCCACACATAACCCAGATTATATCAGGGTCCAGCTTTACCCATTGGTGATCTCCACTAATCCCACAACCTTCAAGTTTGAAGTTTACTCAGGAATTTTTGCGAATTCCCAGGAAATTACATTTATATCCTCCGTGTGCTCAAGGGCAACTTCCCCACGTAATCATTTTTGGCCTTACATCAAGCTAGACACAGAGCCCTTTTCAAATTTGCCCCAAAGAATCCACTTCTACAAAGAGCAAAGTGCTGTTTATTAAAGAAACTGTCAGGGTAACAAAGACAGAGTGAGGTGTGAGCCCTCCCTACAGCCAAAATTTAAAACCCTCTCTCAGTGATTGTTTCATTACAAATTCTCTCTTGGGCTAAGTGCTGTGAACTCTTTACCTCCCCCCGCCCCATTCCTCTCATTTTTATACAGAACAATTCAGTTCTCTCAGATCCCTGTCAACCTGCACACCTATGCCATCCTAACATGGCACGTGGGTGAGACCTCCTTTTATCATAATCAGTCCTCTTAAGGGAGTAATTACAGTTTTGTATATAGAAATATCTTTTGTTTGTTTTTATTTACACTGTGGTTACTTCCTCAGTAAAGGGTTTCCTAAATCTTCCCTCCTACTTTTCAGCTTCTCAACAAATTCCTATTGTTTATACTGCTTGTATTAACCTCTCAATGCTTCTATCATGTAACTAACGAAGTCACGTATTTGATGGTACGTACTTTCTCTCTCTCTCTCTCCCCACTTCTAGTTTTCTCCCTCCCTGTTCGCTGTGTCTATAACAGAGCTGTCACCCATGTATGGCCTGGCTCAGGAGAACCGCTCTTGTGTATCTCTTCCATCTCTTCCCAACTCTGCCTTCAGTGACTTCTGGGACCTTGGGGTTGGACAGGCTCTGGGCAGGGAAGGAGTGGAAATCCCTTTGCTTGTGTTAGGACTGAAGGGCCATGAGATGTCCCCCTGAGTAAGACAGAGGGGACCCCAGTGGGAAAGAGCCACCAAAGACAAGGACAGTTGTCACCCAGACTCACCGTGCAGACGAGGGCACCCTGGAAGAGCTGGCTCCTTGCCTGACGCACCTGGAGCCCAATGGTGGGATGCTCATTTACCTTCATTGCTGGACGACTCTGGTGTCCTGCTTGTCAACAAGTGTCTCTGAGGTGTTCCCAGACCTCACCTGGTGGCCTGACCTTAGCCTGACCTCTTCTCATTCTCCCAAATTCAGAAATTCTCTCCCTTGATGACTTCTCTCCAGGTGCTCCTGGACATCAAGGAGGAGGAAAGAATCTAGCAGCTTCCACATGCTGCTTGCAGGGCCCCTCTGAGAGAGGCCTCTGGTGAGTGGAGAGAGACAAGCTCCTATTAGAGGAAGAGGCAGTGGGAGAAGGGGGTGGACCACGTCCACAGGAGACGCCGCCTCCAGGGAAGGCTGAGCATCGTGCCTGAGACTGTCGGGACAGGAGAGGCCACCCGGGGCTGTCTGGGGAGGATTGGAATCAAGTCCCATTGAGTCTGAGTTAAAGTGGAGGCTGTTGGAGCTGGAGCCGAGACAGCGAGGTGGGAGGGGGGCGGGGGTTAGATGACAGTCGGCTGAGTCAGTGCTCCATGGGGTTGGTTGGAGAACCTTTTCCTAAAGGGCTCTTTAGCCTCCTGTAGGATCCCTTTGCTTCTGCCTTCACCCCATGTCACCTGGGCTCCTATTTCCCGGCTTGGAAACATGCCTGAAAGGGGCTGACCTGAACCAGGACTCACTGTCTCTGTGGAAATGGTGGTTAATCTTTTCCCTCCTTTCCTGTATCCTTCTTCCCAGCACGGATTGTGCCACCCAGGGCCCCTGTACAATCCAGTACCACCTGGATGGACAGAGGAGGGAGACCCCCAGGGAGGAGAGGGTGAAAGAAGGCCTTGGGGTGCGTGTGAAGGGCTACAGTGACCTGGGGACATGGGAGCATATGAACTCGGCTGCCGTCCTGTCCCCTGCAGTGCGCCTGGCTACAGGTGGTACCTCCTGTCTCCAGCGGTCACCTGGGGGATTCCCTGTTGAAGACAGCTTTGTGTAGACGTTCCAGCAAGCTCGCTGCAGGCAGAGGTGCCGCAGAACAACCCGGGGAGCTGAACTTCCTGTGTCATGGGAGCTGGTGGAAGATGCCACTCGTGATGGGTCCTTCTGGGACACCCCAGCTCCCCTGCCAGAGTCCTCTCTAACTTTGACCTTCTCATCTCTGGCCTCCACCCTCTCATATGCTGCATCAGTGTCCTTTTCTTCTCCCTCACTGCAGGGGGTCTCTCTGCCACTGGGGCTCGATTTCTTAATGGTCTGTTGCGTACTCCGATGACATGACCTTTCCTTTCTAGCCGCAGAGCAGACGCTCACACACTCCATCCTGTTACCCAGCCAAAGTTGGTGCCCAACCTAACCTCCTCATCTTCCTTCACCATATCAGGTTGTGGATCTCCCACCCAGCGTTTTTGTTTAAAGAGCCCTAGTTCTATTTATTAGTCAGTGAACAGCAGGGGGGCGAGGGGAAGGGCCCAGCCCGGGCAGCCTCCACTACTGCCTTGTGTCCCCCAAACCTAGGGGCTCTTGGCACAGGAAGAACAGGGTCCAGCTGTTGACCCTGGGGGGGAAGCAGGTGACCCTGGCCTAGGTACCAACTCATGAACCCCCACCCCAGGCCCATCTCTCTAGGGCCACGGAGGCCCTCTTGGAGCCAGGCTGGCTAGACTCTGGGATCCTGATTCCAGGCCATGGGCAGGTGGGCTCAGGTCTCAAGCTCCAGGCTAAGCCAAAGGCCAACCTTCAGGTCCACAGCCTGAAAGTACCATGAACAAACCGCTGGGGCCATCTGCCAGCGCGGTCCTTCATGCTCAGAGGGCTGGAGAGGTTAGGGTAGCGCAGCTCATCCTGCCGTCCACAGGCTGTTCACCTGCTCTGGCTTCTGGATAATGGCCCTAGAAAAGCAACCTTTAGCTCCTATCAGGTGGGGCAGGCTTAGAGAGCAAACCACCTTAAAGTATAGAAAGATTCATTTCTGCCTTTATTCATCTAGTCTATAATATTGCACACCCCTTGTTTCATTTGTCTTTGAGGATGCCTTGCGGTTTGGGGTTGAAAACTGGGCATGATGTACTGGGTAAAAGGAGCTGAGTGAGGGTTTATGTTGGTCTGGCCAGGGGTTAGGCTGTGTTTACTGTTTGCTGTGGCTGTAGGTGTGAGAGGCTCCCTGTCCTCTGGCGTCTTTGTTTTTGTCTCCCTTACTGTCTCTGGGTTTCCCTAGAGACTTCTTAACTCTTTCCTGAGACGCTCATTTCTTTCCATCACATTCCCCCGTTATCCAGGAGCCCTGTGATGCGGTGGGGAGGCAGGGGGCGCTGGGAGGAAGGAAGTGCTCTGTGGTCCTATGATTAGGTCTCAGTCTTCAGTGAGCCTGTGCTCCTGGCTGACCTTCACCAGTGCTTCTCAGTTTCATTGTTTTCCCCCTCTTAGGTGAAACAGGAAGGCTTAGAGGGGACTGGATATTAATATTTTCCATCTCCCAGCTCTGGTAAAACCCTTGGAGGCAGTCCTTTGTAAAATGAAATGTTCCGGGCAGAAGTAAAAACAGCTCCTTTCCCCTTCCTCCTGCTGGAAGCACTAGGGAATTTTTCTCCTGTCTTCACTGTGAAAATTTAATGATGCTCCGAGAGGTAAAACTCAAAAAAGGGGAGGGTCCCCCTAGGACTGCTCCCTCCTCAGAACTTCTAACTCTCAGACTTGTCCACACTCAGTCTCCAGCAATTTGTCGGTTATAGTTTCGATTTCCTACCCTGGTGCTGGTTCCCTTGGAGGTTTCTGCCCCGGGGCTTCTGTTCTGGTACGTTATGACTCTCTGTGTACACCTGTTGGTCCCTTTAATTTTGGAGGCAGGTGTTTGGCCTACGACCTCAGTTCTCTGGGGGAGATAAGAGGAGTTATTAGTTTGCAGTTTGTTCATCTTTTTTCTTGCGTGGACAGGAGACACAACTTCCAAGCTCCTTACCTACTGGACCAGAAACTGGAAATCTCCTCATTTAATTCGATTTTTCCAAACTGAAGTTCAGAGATGTTTAGTCACCCACCCATTAGGTCGAAAAGCCAGGACTAGAGAAAGGGGATGTGACTCTCATGTCAGTGATCTTTCTCATGTACCACATGCTCACCAAAGGTGAGGTGGTGGCTTAACACACCTCAGACGCTGGCCCTGGGTCCCCTAGGAAGTCATTACCAGATCCCAATCTTTGCTTCTCTCCGCAGTCAGACAGGATTTCCATACTCAGGGGGATAGTACAAGACCCGTTGCAGGTGGCAAGGGAGAAGCATCCAGGAGAGATGCCTCAGTCTTGCTCTGCTTCCAGCACTGGGTTTCCCTCCCCTTTCCCGACTCTTGCCCACATGGAAAGCTGTTTGCTCAATAACGGTGGAACGATAAGAACATACTTGACCAGAAAACACTTTCAAACGCGTTTTGTCCACATCCGGGGCTCACGGTGTGGTGCTAATCTAGGCTCCGTGATTCATCTTGTATAGGCTTGGGTTTCTGCAGGTGTCACTGACATTGAGCACAAAGGCAGTGGGGCTCCCCGGGATTCTACACACCAGGCCTTGCCCACACCTAGGGTCAGGGGCACCCTGTGCACGAATATTCTGATACCGTGATGGTAGAGACGGTCACTGAGTCCCCAGAAGCCCGCCTCTTGGACCACAAGCTACTCTCTCTGTGTCCGGAGCTGTGCAAGGGCCTCCTGTTCCCAGAGGCAGTCTTCATGGCAGGCTTTAATTTTTGGAACTGCACCAGAATCTCCCTATTTAGGGCAGGATTCCAGGACAGGGAAGGGAGTTCCATCCCTTGAAGACTGTCATCTAGAAATGCCATTAACCCCGAGCACCCAAGTTGAAACTTGTTACTTGCTCACAGCCACAGGAACAGATCTGGGTTTCTTTAGGGACCCCAGTGGGCAGTCGGGGGACTTATAGCCACTGCCTCCCCGCCCCTACCCTGAACCTCAGGCTCTGTTCCTTCTTTCCATTGGAGGGACTGTCAGTGCCCTAAGGTGGTCATTTTCCTCTATGGAGATTCTCGTTAGACCTATTATATTGCTTCAGGTAATGGTTGTCATGGGGTCAGTTACCAGGCTATTTATTGCTGTTCCCTAGTCCCTGCCAGAATAGACTTTGAAAAGGAGGAAAAGGTAACTTTACTTTCTTTTCCAGGAAATTCTGGGCTACTGGTCTTAATGGTGGCATATTAATTATTTGATGCTGAGTAACAAATTATTCCAAATCTTAGTGTCTTAAAGCCAGCAACATTTATGATCTCACAGTTTTGGTCAGTCAGGCGTCAGCTGCATAGCTGGCTCAGGGTCCCTCACAAGGCCGAGCTCCAGCTTTTGGCCTCGGTTATAGTCATCTCAAGGCGTATCTTGGGGAGGATCCATCTGCTTACACACTCATTCACGTGGCTTTTGGCAAGCCTTGGGTCCTTTCTGGCTGTGGTCCTAGATATTAGTTCCTCGCCACGTGGGATTCTCTGTGGGGCAGCTCACAGTTTGGCCTCTGGCTTCCCTCAGAGCGGTGAGGGAGAAAGAGAGAGAGAGCAAACAAGATAGACGTTACTGTGGTTTTATAAGCTAATTTTGGAAGTGTCATTCTATCACTTTTGCTGTATTCTGTTTGTCAGGAATTAGTCACTAGGTCCAGCCCACACTCAAGGGGAGAGGATTGCACAAGGGCTTGAATACCAGGAGGTGGGGACCACGGAAGAGTCCTCTTGGAGGCTGCCTACTACAGGCTGTTAATTGCTCTGTGTGTTTCCCAGCCCAGATCAGAAGTCACAGGGCATCTGTTATAGAACGCTATCCAGGCTCTTGTGTGGGAAGTGAATTTAGCTGGGTGTTCCTCAGGGGGTGGAGATAATCTGGAGGGAGATGGAGTCACTGGGTTGAAAGATTAGCTCCAGGGGCTTGAGAGAAAGTCGGCAGAGGAATCTACAAGCATCAGTGTCTTGTATGCAGGTGTCCTAGCAGGCAGTAGGACTTCTGATGGGTGAACTGATGTATTTGCTGGGGCTCTGTGATCTACAGCTTAGTCTCAGGAGCTGCATGGAAGTCGCCAGATCCCCCAGTGGTAAAGAGGCTGTGGAGTCACCTGCCTTTGGATAGAATATGTGGTCTTGTACAATAAACATCCCAGTGGCAACCATGATGTACCAAAGACCAAACAGTCTTTCCTTGGTAAATTTTTGTTGACAGATTTGTAGCACTAAAGAGTTAAAGAACACCCAGTGATGACTGATATGGGGAGGGTTCTCATCCTAGTAATGGGAGGTAACGATTAGATAGAATTTAATTTAGGAAAATTAAGTTATGTGATATTTCTTTTGCCTCAGCATTGTAAAAGTATATTATGTTATGTTTAGATTTATTATATATTTCATCTTTACAACTCTTTATAGGCATTGTTTGTTCCTTTGATAGAAGGGAAATTGGAGCACAGAAAAGTGAATATATGTTTAGTGGGCTAGCACAGAAGAAGCCAGGGCTGGAGAACCCTATTATATTGTGAGGGATGAATTTACTTGGCTTAATATAACAACAAAAAAGCAGGAAATACACTGATGATAACTGAGAAGCCTGGGAAGCAGGGTAGACGCAGGGGCGCAATTCAAGTCATCAGGATGCCATTGTCCTCTCTTGTTTGTTGCCATCCTTCTACACTTCTGCCTTTTCAGGCTTTATGTAATACCAGGACACCTGGCAGCGAGTTCAGACCGAAACGCTCCAGGTTCAAGTGCCTCTGAAAATGCAGAGGCTCTCACAAAAGTCCCTGTAAAGTCCTACTGTGTCTTTCGGCCTCCCGTTGGGTCATGCATCTGTGTCTGAATCTCTCACTGAGGGAACGCAGTGCTCCTTTTTGACTAGGCCTGGGGCACATGCCCATCTTGGACAGTGGGTTTGTGGAGAGGCAGTTCTATATGCCACCTGAGACTGAAGAATGGAGGTCATTTCCCCAGAAATGAATATCATTCCATAGAGATAACAATTGATCCCCACTGATAGAAATGATAACTGCAAACATTGCATGTTATTGCCTCGTCGGATAGTAACTGATTATGCATCTATCAGCAAATTCATTTGATCATTCCTGATACACTATATATAGCACTGGTTTTTATCCATTTAACTGGTCTTAACATCTTAATTAACATAATTAATTAGTGAGTTGAATAAATCTTTGACACACGTTCACTTCATATTTTTATGAAAGTCATGTTTTTAACTTTTAAAATATTGTATTTTAGCAGGTGGGAAGAGAGTACTCTTTTCCTTTTATATATGGTTCTCATTTTCCTTTAAAAACCACCTGGATAATATATATCCTCAGGAGAGTGGTAGCTTTAAATTTGTTTAACATTTTAAACAACTTGCCATCCAGGTTAGTCAGACTGACTATTGGCCCCTGCACACCCTTTCTTGGAGCATTTAATAAAAAGGGCTTACAATTGTGAATCCTTCCTCTGTCCCTTTGAGGTATATACTGTCCCCTACAACTCAGGAGTGTCTTTCTAAAGGACCTGATAGCCATTCCATTAAAATGTAATCATCAGGAAGGGTAGGGCCTGTTCCCCAGTCTCTGTGGGAGGATAGAACTGTAGCTTCAGTAATTGCCAGCTAGCAGACACAGCTGTGCTAATCATGATTTTTCACTTTCCTGACTCTACTGAGCCCGAGCTCCGCCTCCCCTCTCCTCTTTCATTTTCCCTTTAAAACACCCAGTCACCTCTGTATAAATCAACGTTGACTTCAGTTTACACTGAACCTCCTTCTCTACTGCAATAGCATATTACTTGTTAAAATCTGTCCTTAACCATTTTCACTAATATCTGACTCTATTTATCTTTGACAGCATGTGGAGAAATGCAGTCTCATGCTGTGGTAGTCTAAATGAGTATACTCATTCCTTAGGTGGTTTAGCAATATTTATCAACAATTAAAATTTTTTTTCAACTGAAGTATACTACTTCTAGGAAATCATCAGAAAGATTTTTGGACATGGAAAGATGATCAGAACACAAACTCTGCCTCTTTCTCTATCTCTACATGTATATAAAATTTATAAAGATACATCTGGAAAGATCTTCCCGATAAATGTATTATAATGTGTTAATAAATAGTGGTGTGATTAAGTGGTAAGACTGGGTGATTTTACCCACTTTTTTATACTTTCTATTTTGTTTATTTTTCAATAAGCACATATCCTTCCTGTAAGAAGAAAAGAAAATGAAGCTATTTTATTTTATATGTTGAGAAAATCAATTAGAACGAGAGATATCAGTGACCACCATCAGAAAAATTCAGATGTGCAAGGACCATTGGTCTGCTTTTTCGTACCAGTGCTGTGATTCACCAGCTGTTTGATCTGGAGTATGTCACATAAGCATCAAGTTCCTACCAAAATGTTACTTGTGCTTGTGTTCAGGTGTTGATAGCAGGGAGAGACTATTTTCCTTTCCTAGTCTTCCTATTCTCCTGTATTTTCCAATTTTTACAAAATGATCACGAATTACTTCTAGTGATGGCATATAACCTATATAAAACTTATTCATTCTGTTCATAAGAAAATGATGCATAACTAGTATGAACTTTTGGAAATTGTCTTTCTAGTGAGGAAATAATTTTAAACATAAAATGTGCAAATGCCTTTTATGTTGGAAATCATTAGAAATTCCTCCTCTATTGAGTTTTCAAATAGGAAAGCTTTTTATGAGTCTCTTTGCCCATAAAAGTGCTCTTTCTTCCTTTTGCAATTAATAGGTATTTGGGGGTGGGTGCTTTGAGTGTATGTAACTATCCTGTTGTTCATCAAAATTTTAATTAACTAATTACTATCAGAATGATATGAACTCATGGAATCTTACTTTATTCAATAGGGTATAATCTGTTAGCATGATTATTTATTTTGGTCCTCACATTGTCCCAAATCTAGCCAGTTGGAGCCCCTTCAATCTGTCTCTGTGTTCTTTGACATGTCCCCGTCAAGAGCCCTATAGACAGCATCTTCAGGTGTTCAAATGAATATCACAAAGATGCAATGAGAAAAGCACAAATCAGTTCTGAGTTATAGATGCCAAAGATGAATAACCTGAAACCCAAATCAAGGGACATTCTACTGAATACTGTGAGAGATCTGCCTAAGTGTCTGGGTTATGAAAGTCAAGGAAAGATTGAGGAATTGTTCTAGATTGAAGGAAACTGAAGAGATGTGACAACTAAATGCCACTTGTGGTTCTGAACTGGATCCTTTTGCTTTAAAGGATATATTTCAACAGGTGAAACTTGAAAGGCATCTGTGGATTAGATGGTAGTAATGTTTCAATGTTAATTTTCTGGTTTTGATAATTGTATTAGGTTATGAGGAGAATGTCCTTGTTTGTAGGAAGTATACTAAACATCTAGGGGTGAGGAGGCAGAATGCAGCAAAATTGGCAGGATTTTGCTTCTGTGATATGGTTACAAAAATGGTAACCTCCATCTTGCTAGTAAATTCTTTGTTGTTGATTTCAATGAAACAAGCTGCCAGGTTGGAGAGGACCATGAGGCAGAGAACTGAGGATAGCCTCCAGCTAATGACCAGCAAGGAATGAGGCCCTCAGTTCAACAACCTTCGAGAAACTGAATCCTGCCAACAACCATGTGAATGAACTTGGAGGCAGATTCAATCCCAGTTGAACCTCTTGCGAGAGGGAACAAAATCAGGAATGAGTTATGACACTATCTTGGTGATGTCACCCCTCTTGATGGAGTCTTGTGAGGGACTCTTAGCCAACACTGTGATTGTAGCCTGTGAGAGACCTTGAAGTGGAGGATCCAGCTGAGATGTATCTGGATTTCCAATCCACAGAAACTGAGATCATAAATGTGTGTTGTTTTAGGCTGCTAAGTCTTGGGTTACAGTTGATCTTCATTATTCAAAGATTCCATAATTGCAAATTCACCTACTCACTAAAACTTATTTGTAACCCCAAATCCATACTCATCTTGTTTTCATGGTCATTTATGGACACGTACAGAGTGGTGAAAGTCTGAGCTGTCTGATGCGCATACTCCCAGATGAGGTTGAACAAGACAAGGCTCAGCTTTCTGGTCTCAGTCCTCATACCGTAAACAACCGTCCTTTTCATGGTCTATTTAGTGCCATGTTTTTGGTATTTTTGTTTGTAATTTTACTCTTTAAAATGGTCCCCAAGGATAGAGTTGAAGTGCTGTCTAATGTTCCTAAGCGTTGTGATGTGCCTTACGGAGAAAATTCCTGTATTAGATAAGCTTTGTTCAGGCATGAGTTATATTCAGGATTTGGCTGTGAGTTCAATGTTAATGGGTCAACAGCATATATTAAAGAAAGTGTATTTAAACAGAAACACATGTAAAACAAGATTAGGTATTGATCAGTTGATGGAAACATGACCAGAGGCTCACAGGAACCTAAAACCCTGTATTTCCTCTAGGAGCAATGGTTCAGTACATGCTAATTCAGTGTTCTCATTGCCTTTATAGGATGTAACTGCCTCAAATAATGAGAATTCACTGTAATTTGTTATGTAGCAATAGATAACAAAAATGGGGGTGGGTGGGTAAAAGGACAATTCACTTCACCAACCTATGGGAGAAGAGTTTCACAAGGAGGGCATGACTAAGTGTCAAGGGTGCAGGTCTCTCACTGGGAGTAAGGCAAGAGACGTAGTGGATGGCAATTAGTAGTGTCTGTCATCTGCGTATCACTAAAATGGTTGCATATCAAAAAGAAATAATTTTGTTTGGCTAAAGAGAATTGTTTTGAATGGATGTAAGTGAAAATCTAGGAAAATGAGCTTCACGGGGCAACCTCCTTGCTCTATAAAGGTTACCACTGTGTGAGGATTGATGTGTCAGAAGGCACCAGTTTCATTAAAAGCTCCGTGACCGTTCAGGGTGATGTAGCCCAGGGCAGGCTTCTGGCAGCTGCCGTGGCACTGATGCTGCCAATGCAGGGAAAGGGTACAACGACAGGAGAAGCTGTAGAAGGGAATAACCCCTGACGACCCAAAGCACCTTAACACGGCTTTTCCATGAAATGTGGCTGAAAGTTTAAGGTATTTTCATTTTATTTAACTTCAGCCTATGAAAGGTTTATTGTTTATTTTGATTTTTAGACTCCCAGCTTCATTCTGCGTCCCCAGTCCTCACCCTACCCCTGTATTCCCTCTAATGAGTGTGCTAAGTCATTCAATATGCATGGACTTTGTATAATATGTAGCATTGTGTGTGTGTGTAGGCTTAGAATTTACATAAATGGCACTATGCTGTAAATACTGAGTTCTTCCTTCTTCCACTCTACCCTGATTTGTGTTGCTCCATCAATGTGTAATTTGTTGCTTCTAACAGCTGTGTAATACACCATAGTGTGTACCCCCCCCCATTTTACCCATCCTTTCCCCTAGCCTGCCTTCCCTTCCCACAACCAGTTAGGTGAAGGGAGCAGAGTGAAGGTTAACAGCACACGTTGTAGTTTCATGCCCTTCATTTGCCTGTAATTGCTTCTCAGTCTTCTCTTCATTGGAGAGAGGGCAGTATTCACCAGGACTCATTCCTAGATCATGAGGATGTGCCATGTCTAACTTTTTGCAGAGCAACTTCCCATTTGGTTCCTCCAGCAACTTTCTGAGAAGCAGAGGTACACATTTGTTTATTAGGTTTAAAAAAAAAAAAAAAAGCTTAGTGGTAATTCCCAACACCACTTGATGGCTCTAAAAGTAAAAAAAAAAAAAAAAAACCAACTAAAAATAAAATGGCATTTAATGAATTTTAAATAAAAAATAAACATATGCTATGAAAAGGCAAGAGACAGAGAAAGGAGAAGTGGACAAAATCAAGTAACCATGAAACATGGAGATGCTTCCAAAGTGAGAAATCGCTTACCCAGAGGGTAAACCACACATTTTGAAAGCTTAGCTCATTGAGGCATGGAAAGCAAAAATGAAAAGGGAAATAATGTTTGGGTAACAGGGAAGCCAGAATTTATACTGTCCTCAGGGACCAAGTGCCCAGCCAGACTGATATCCAGATAAGACTCCTGCAAAGTGAAGCTAGAAATAGATTCTTGCTGACTCAGAAAAAGAAAGCCATCACTTGTGTGTGGAATCAATGTTTATTTCTGAATTATACAGAGAGGATATACATATATATATATATATATATATATATATATACATATATATATATATATGTATATATATGGTGTTGTTACATATCTTTGTTATTAATTTGCACTATTTAGGTAGAATTTATTTATTTACCAAAACAAAGGTCTAGTAGATACTTTATTCTGAGCAATCCAATATGTGGTAGAAAAAAACCTTTAAATATATAAAAGATTAGTTTGTGCACATCTAAATGTTTCTAAGGGAACAAACTTACAGAGGCATTGTGATTAATTAGATGAGGGTTGCAAACTTAGTACCATAACTGAATACTTAAAACAAGGCCTTAAGAACACAAAGGCTTGGAGTAGTGACTTCCTCATACATGTCGGAGTTATGTCTTAGAACAGGGGTCCCCAACCCTGCCCCCCAGCCATGGCCTGGTAGGAACCGGGCCGCACAGCAGGAGGTGAGGGGCGGGCGAGCCAGCGCAGCTTCATCTGCCGCTCCCCATTGCTCCCTCCCTGTCGCTCACATTACCTCCGAAACCACCCCACCCCACCCCACCCCCAACCCTGTCCCTGGAAAAATCGTCTTCCATGAAACCGGACCCTGGTACCAAAACGGTTGGGGACCACTGTCTTAGAAGATAATCCCTTAAAACACTGTATGGCTTCAACAGGAACTTCGGGTTTTCTTCCGCCCCCAGCTATTGCCCTCAGACAAACTTTCTTACTCCCTGATGATATCTTCTGTGCAGGTTTTTGTTCTTTCTCTTAATCAAGGAGCTAAGTGAATAGTAGTTGCCACTTTAGGAAAACAACGCTTTTGCCCCAATGACCCCTGGGTTCCCTTAACTACAAATCTACAGGAAAAGTGCAAACAGTTCCCAGAAGTCAGAACCAAAGCAAGAATGCTCAGAATGCAAGAGCTAGATAGTTAATGATGTGAATGTTTTACATCTGTCTACATATCTGCTGAGGGATTATTTTTTTTCAGGATTCTTCTAGGCGTCTATGTACTTGGTTTGAATTTACTTGGTGGCCCTTCTCTAGCACATGCAATTAATTTGTCTTTTTAAGATAATAAAATAGCAGATGCCTATCAGAATGGTTACGCAGCCCGTAGAACAGCCCAAACAAAATCACTGATTGAGCAAGATGGCTCATAATTTCCACACAGGAAGATGAAGCTCCAAACAGAACACCACCTGAGTAGCCTTCCATGAACAGGCTGGCCAAGTTCAGAGAAAATGTGAATGGTGAGATTGTTTCCTGTCTGGTTGACTCTATCACAAGAGCCCTTTATGGACAGCTCTGTGTCCTGGGGTTCACACCGCTAAGCTGAACAGCGGATTCTTCATTACTTCCGGTGGCTAGGGGGACCGTGTAATTTCTCTTCCAAAATGGAATATGGCTGAGCGAAAGGGAGCATTGTGACTAATTATGCCAGGGCAGCAGTGAGCAAACCGGAAAATCGGGTCATTGCTCTGTTCTGGGAGAGGCCTAACTTGGGCTGCCAAAGGGGGAGGTGAGCTGTGGGAGGGGCTCTGCACCCTGGGGGTTTTCCTCTCAGACACGCCAGGTGTTGTGAGGCAGGAGGACCCCAAAGAATGGTTTAACGGGATACCAAGCTGAAAGGGACCGAGGGGAGGACATAGATAGCTGGGGCTTATGGAGGAAAGAGAGCTGACCTGTGTGTAAGAGAGCACGTCTGGAAGGGGGGTGGAGGCGCACGGGAAGCAGATGAGGGCGGGGCAGTTCAGTCACCTGTGCAAAGACATCTACTTCAAAGCATTTCAAAGCTCATGACACGCAGGGCTCGAAGTGTCCCCGACAGCTCTCCCGGATGCAGTTACCATCCTCAGACCACGGTGGAACCCCGTTCTCCACTACATTTTAATTTTTGATAGCTTATTAGTAATGAGACTGAGAATTGTCTCCAGGGTAAGGGCAGGACTCAGCAATGCCTCTCTGTACAGCCAAAGGCCTTCTAAGCAGGCTTCACTTTGGGTCGTGTAAACACAACCTGAGCCACGGGTTCGTGGCTAGGACTTCTTGCCTTTTTCAGCAGGCCACGCGTTTCACTGACTTGTGGATGCCAAAATTCTCTTTCTTAAGAGTAAATTAGTTCGTGCGTTTGTGCATGCTGTTAGAGAAACCAATATCTGAATACAAATGGGGAGGGGGAAGGATGGGTGTGCTGACACAGTGCTCAGCAAACGCTTTCTATAAAGAGAGTCAGTGTTTTAGGCTCGGTGGGCCCGTGGTCTATGGCGATTACGCCACTCTGCTGCTGTAGTAAGAAAGTAGCTGCAGAGTCTGTAAACAAATTTGTGTGGCCGTGTTTCAGTAAAACTTTATTTATGGGGACTGAAATTTGAATAGTTTTCATGTGTCATGAAATATTAAAAACATTTTTTTTCTCAGCCCAAAGTGTGAAAACCATTCTTGACTCGAAGGCCATAGGGCAACAGGTAGGGGCGCTGGATTTACAAACCCCTCGCTCTGCTAGAGGCCCACGGGTTCTAAACCACATTGGTGTCTTAAAGGGCATATGAAGACTTATAAAGGACTATTTTGCAAATGATAATACAGACTCATGTTTAATTTGAAACCTGTGATTAGAGTGTGTTAAAGCAGATTACTTTTTATAATGCATGTGAGAGAGAAATTCAGATAACTGAATGTTACCGAATAACAAATTTCTGAGTGGGCCGCCTTACATAGAACCCTTGGCACTTAAAGTGTAACTAAGTTTAAGTTAAGCTAAGACCTAAGTTTATGGCTTGAAGCACAGACAGCTATCAGAAATGGGGACACTGATCCTTAAGTTTCTCAACGTGGAGGCTGGAGAAATGATTTTGTAAAAAGACCAATTCACAGAACACATGATGCCCAATTTGATAACTAAAATAAAATTGATGTGAATTAGAAAGCCTGGCTTCCTTTAGAGACGTTAGAAGAGACGATTCACGTGGACAAGAACCAAGTGGGCACTTAGCTGATGTGGTGTCACACCTGTGTCTACTTTATGGCTGTCTTAAGCAAGCTTAGGATTTTAAAGGTAGAGTTATGTGGGGACCACTTTCCTAGGGACTGTTGAGCCCTGTGTATTTTAAACCTGAAATGATCACCAAGGAGAAATCCAGCTAATCTATGGAAACAAATCCACTCACAATGAATAGTGGACTGAAGTTATCTTAGTGGTCAACACCAGTCTAAGAGACGAAATACCACTGCACCAAGGGTTAATGAAATATTGAAATGGAAGGTCCTACTTTCTTGCTGAGGTTCAACTAAAATCTTGGAGGCACATAACTGGCAAAATAGGAAAATACACACAATTTCATAAAACATGTTAAGAGCAAACAAGTTCCCTTACTGTTTTTCCCCTTAGAAATTTAGAATGGCACCAGGTAGTGCAAAGTGGGAAAAAAGTACCATCAGCCCTGTCTCTTCCAGGTAGATATGTTTCAACAGAACCACGAAGCAGAAAAGCATCCTCTTCTTCCAGCCATGGCCAACTAGGGCTTTTCTTTTAGCTTCAGATTAATACTTTGGAAAAAAAGAAAAAAAGAAAAGAAATGAGAAACATGAGAAACTGAATAGAAACAGTAATGATTTGAGGAGGGCTGTGCTTGCTTTTTTTCCTCAAAGGACTTACTGAAAATAAATCATGCATGCTTCTTATACTAGACAGATCTGGTAAAACACAATCTTCCCTAGTGGCCAAGGCTCTCTTTAACATATGGAATCTGTTCACTTTTACCAAACTTTCTGGAAGCATTTTACGCCTTCCAAACGATCTAGGGGGCAAAAGACTTGTGTGCAGGCTCCCTTTTAAGTGGATTACGATAAGGAATATTATTGCATTTTGGAAATCCACCTATTTTTTAGTAAATGGCCTTTCCTTGTGGGGCAAAAACAATGGTCTGCTTGAAATAAGGAACATCTGACAAGCGCTAAATACCAAGAGGTAAACAGTAAAACAACAATGGCAGAACCCCTCCAATATTTTTTTAAAAAAATTTGCATTATAAAAGAAACACATGTTTGTTTGTTTGTTTTTTGAAAAATACAGAAAACTATGAAGAAAAATAAAATTTAAAAGTCACCTCTTGGGCCACCATCCAAAGAAAACCACTGTTGACCTTTTTTCATACATAGCACCTTTGATTCCTCCCCCCAGATGTTTTGTCTTGGAGTTTTAAAAATTTTGTTAAATTCATCAAGAGTATGTTTCTAACATGTGAAAAGTTATAAACTTGCTACCGTATGTATGACCTTGGAAACGTGAGGCTAAATGAAAGAAGCCAGACCCAAAGCCCATGTGCCATGTGACTGCATTGACAGGAAGCACCCAGAAGAGGCAGATGTAGTCAGGAAGTCGGTTGGTGATTGTCAGGGACTTGGGGTCAGGGGAAATGGAGAGTGATGGGGTTACTTTCTGAGGTGAGGAAAATGTTCTAAAATTGATCGTGGCGTTGGTTGTACAACTCAGTGACAATGCGGAGCCGCTGAACTGTGCAGTTTAAATGGGTGAATTCTATCTCAGTAAAGCTGTTATTTAAAAAGCACAAGTCAAAACCACAATGAGATGCCACCTCACACCCACCGGGATGGCTATTATCGAAAAAACACAAAACAAAAGTGTTGGAGGAAAGGGAACCCTTGTGCACTGCTGGTGGGAATGTAAATTACTGCAGCCATTATGGGAGACAGTATGGAGGTTCCTCAAAAAATTAAAAATAGGACTACCATATGACTCAACAATCCCACTTCTAGGTACATATCCAAAATAATTAAAAACAGGGACTCAAACATATTTTTACACCCATGTTCACAGCAGCATCGCTCACAATAGCTAGAAGGTGGAAGCCACCCAAGTGTCCATCGATGGATGAATGGATAACAAAATGTGGTCTATACATACAATGAATAGTAAGAAGGAAGGAAACTGACAGTTGCTACAACATGGATGAACCTTGAGGACATTAAGCCAAATGAAATAAACCAGTCACAGAAAGATAAATATCCTGTGATTCCACTTATATGAGGGCCTTAGAGCAGTCAAATTCAGACAGAAAGTAGAAGGGGGGTGGGGGGTTGGGAGCTGTGGTTTAATGGGGATGGATTTTTAGTTTTGCAAGACGGAAAAGCTCTGGAGATCGGTTGCCTGACAACGTGAATGTACTTAACATTACTGAACTGTACACTTAAAAATGGTTAAGACACTATTCAGTATATTTTGTGTTAGGTGTATCTTACCATAATTTAGAAAAAACTGATAAACCGAGGGGGGCTAGCATTACTGTGGCCCACACGTCCCTCCCCACAGGTAGAGGCCACCTCGCTCCTGAATCGTCTGTCATTTCCGTGACGGCACGTGCTTGGTTCTGTGTGCTTCTGAACCGTGTGTGTGAGGTGTCCATGGGTGTGAGGCACTCGCTTTCCCCTCCAGGTGACACGTGAGGGACTTGCCGGCTGTGACTCCACTGCTTTCACTCTGACCCTCCAAAATTTTCTAAAGTCAAAGGATTTGCCTGAAAAGGGCGCCAACGACTTTAATGAGATGGATTCTTATATCCTAAGAAAAGCTTGTTGTAAAGAATGTCTATTGAGTCTGGTAACCATAAGTTTGTTTTCTGTCTGTGGGTCTATTTCTGTTTTGTATATAAGTTCATTTGTATTGGGTTTTTTTTTTTTTGATTCCACATATAAGTGATATCACATGACATTTGTCCTCTGTCTGGCTTACTTCACTTAGTATGATAATCTCCAGGTCAAGGGAAAAGAATCTGAAAAAGAATATATATATACCATATATATATATGACATATATATGTATACTGAATCACTGCTGTACACCTGAAAGTGACACAACATTGTAAATCAACTACACTTCAATTTTTAAAAAAGATGGAAAAAAAAAAAAAAGAATGTCCACTGAGTTCCCAAATATCTAGGGAATAAGCCTAAAATGGCTTCGGGCCACTTGTGCCTCTCTTCCACCTCATGTGAACATGTCACAACTTCCTGGCACCTACCAAAGAAGAGGGCTACAGCCAGTGAACACTCAGAGGAAGAACTTCCACCATGAGAAAAGAAAAACGCTTTGTTTGAAACAGGCAGTTTGGGAAGTATGTGCGGATTTTGCTTAGGTCTGCCCTCCCTCCCGAGCCTTAACTCTGCATCTTGCAAAGGTTACTGTGCTTTGCTGGTGGAATCTGCAGCAGCTGAGCCCTGTTTATTCTCGCAGCTCTGCAAATAAAGCCAACCCACCCAGTTTACAGTAGTTAAGGTATCCTTCCTTTGAAATACCCTCAGCAATTCTACCACTTCTTAGCTCTGGGGCCTTGGCCTAGTTTACCTATCTTCTCTAAGTCTCCATTTCTGTATCTGTAAAGCAGAACAATCGTACCTCTCTCACGGCTTGCTAAGGATTAAGTCTAAAGTGTTTTCAATTGCACATAATGAGCACATAGTAAATGTCTACTATTAGTAGCAGTAATATTCGTACTAGTAGTAGAGTAGCAGTAGTAGCTCTGTGTCTTGCTGAAATGGGAAAATCATCTCTCTGCTTACAATAACCTTGTCTCCTTTGGGAGTTTTCAAACCCAGCCGTGCTGTCAGGAGAGGCCAGGTTGTCATGGATATTAATCTCTATTTTATGCCCTCAAGTATCTGACTTGTCTTCTTACCAGCAGGGTTTTACCATGGAGGTAGGTGTCTTCTTTTTATCCACTCTGACCCCTTCGATCTTTTAGATTAGATCTTTTTCTAATATGCACTTTCAAAAGACAGATGCTTCTTGACTTGTTTTTGCTTCAAAAATGGACTTCCAGCTGCAGTTATTCCCAAAAGAATGTATTAAGTTTGATTGATGATTGGATTTTTATTCTTATTCATATGGTGGTGGCTCAGTTTCTTTCGCAGACCAAGAAAATATTTATTACATTTGGGGAACAACATCTGAAAAGTGTGAATGTGGGTCAGAGCACTTGAAATCATCTTGAAAAGTTTAAAGGGCAACGATCACTTTGTTTCATCACCTAGGGACCTGATAAAAATCTGAAAACACCACACCATTTTGAAACACCTCATTTTTCATACTGACTTCTTTGTAAACCTTTTAGGGTTTAATTTAACCCTTCAGTTTTTGGTAAACAAGAAGCTGAAAAGTTGAAATTTAATAACCCAGTTTATGGAAGGAGCAAGAGGTAGTCAAAAGTGGATGATTTTTAAGTTAATACAGGAAACCACACTGAAGATTAATTTCCGAGATAACAGTTGTGTTGTGAAGCTAATGAAGCTATGGATGATGCTACTAATTTAAGTCTCCCCACATGATTCTCCTGGATCATGTACACTTTTTATGTGTGTAAGAATATAAAAAGTCACATTGCAGGTTTTAGGAGATGAATGAATAAATAAAATCCAAACCTGAGAGTGAGGGAGACAAGCACCTGGGGCTACTTTTAAAAATAGTATGCTTTTCGGAAAAAACTTACTTTTAATCAAACTTGAAATATGAAAGGAGTATTCCTCATTGGGCAGATGGGCTTCACTTTCTAGAACTAATTTTCCAGTGAGACATAGTAGCTTTCTTCTAATTTCCTGTAGGCTAGTTTGGCTTCTAAGGTGTGTTAAACGAAGTTTCTTCCAAAGCGTCTGACAATATTGTTTAATGATAAAAGGAAACACTCATGTTTGCTGTAGGAAGAGCAGGGATTTGGGCTTAACCTTCCCTTCTCTCTCTGAGGAAAATGAGAGGCCATTACAGTATCAGCACACATCGCGTTTTATTCTTGGCCTTAATTGAGCTCCTTGGAAGAGCCTTTGCCTATTTTGCAGTTTATCCATTTAATACTAGCTAGAGAAGGTGTAAAATGCTTCCACTCAGGAACCAGAAGGTAAATGAAACCTGGTATTCTGATACTAAAGAAAGCCAGAAACCCAGGGCTGGAAGTCAGCAGAAAAAAACTCGCGGCCACTCTGGCCCTCATCCCGTTTCACATCCTCCACACTGTGAGCGTGTGCCTGGTAAAGAAGAGCTTAGGAAAGAGAGGGCTGAAGAAAGCGGAAGCCCGGAGAGGAGTATTTTCTAAGAAGTGGGAAGTAACATTAACAATTTGCAGCATCCCCCCGCCCCCATGCCCAGCCCTGGAATGAACCCCAACAGAAGCAGTGTTTTGCCCTCTCCCCAGCCCAGACAGCCCTTTATACAGATGAGGAGCAAAACACACAAGGCAGGCAAAGGAGTGGGTAAGCCCGCAGATGCAGCAGCTGTAGGCTAGTGAGGGACATCCGTCCGCGCAGCTCGTTAACTGTGGGCACAGGACTCTGCTCGAGGGGGCGCTGTTTTGTTGAGGGAGGGATGATTTGCCCAAAGGATTAGATGGACTATAAGGGCCTATGGTTTTTTTTATTTTGCCGAATTTTCGCGTGGCAGTTTGCTTGAAGCAATTGCTGTCTTCATCTCAAAAAAGGTGGGACCAGTGTACCCTTCAGAAAAGTAGCAGCTCGATTTCAAAGGTCTCTTTTACAGCTTTTGTTCTTTGTGTACTTTTCAGTAAAGACCTTCTCTTTCAAGTTTTTGTGTATAAACTTCCTTAAACTGTAAGGTCACCATGGCAACTGCAGTGTAATAAGTGCACTGGGATTTCCCAGTTTCCCTTCAGACCTCCTCCAGGGAAAGGAGGTCACAAGACAACAAAATGTGGCAACAGCAGATATATTTAAATGTGATCTTTGCTCCTCCTCCTGGATTCCTGTGAAGGACAAGGTTAAATTCTCCACAACTCAAACCCAATTAGGAGCCCCCGATTGGATGGCCAGTTTCCCTGGGAGCATGATGGTGACCACAGTTTATTCCCTGAAACTGACCGGGACAATAACGAACTCTAGTGTTCTGTTAGATCAGAGGTTGAATACCCATTCCAGCATTAAGACCACCTCTCTCTGATTTCAAAACCACTGGCTCTGAAACTGCCCTGCAAAGGCTCCAGTCCCAGCTCTGGGCCATTCTTACAGCTGTACAAACTGGACTGGCCAGCTAATCTCTCTACGCTGCTCTTTCCTTATCTATAAAACGCACCTCATTGGCTTATTCTGAGGATAAAAATCAGATAGTGTGTGTGCAGGTTTTTACACAGAACCTGGCACGTGGTAAGAACCTAGTACATGCTCAATTTTTATTTCTCACGGGATGAGACTAGATGGACTAGATCATTTCTAAAGTTCCTAGATCATTTCTAAAGTTCCATCCGGACTCAACTGCCTCTTGAATTTTCGAAACAAGGACATTTTCTCTCCCATCCACCAAAATAAGTTCAAATGGAAGTCTCTACTTTCACTAATTAAAATATGAATGATGTAATTCAGAAAGCAGAGTTGCATTCCTCTTGCCCAGATGCTTTTACATCTGGCTCAAATACTCATTTTCTCCTCACTTTTGGACTGGAAAAACAGAATGCCAGATGAAGACTTAGGTTGTCCTTAAGTCATCTAATGGTGATCATGAATGATCAGATGGTGTTAAGCGGGCACATTTCTCTTTAAGTTTCTAAATTCAGGAATAGAGAACCTGAAAGCTGAACATCTAAACGGCGTTTACCCAATCCTCAATGTATTTTGTCTTTCAGAGCCCAGCCATACAACATAATAAGTAACCACACAGTTGTTATTGATGGTGAATTCTTACTCCTTCTCCATAGAAGACATTTCTGGGTCATCATTGTAAAGGCAGCTAGTTCTGAGTGCAAGGAGGGGGGGAAAAAAAAGGAAGCAGTAAACATTTTCTCCACTGTTACCACTTTGTAAACATGACAGATTTGGCCTTTTTAAACTGTTTAGTGTGGTCCCATTGCTACTACTGAACACATCTACACCTCAACAGATGATGAGATTAAGCTCTGATTCTTTTACTATATTTCAGTTTTGAAATATAGTAATTGCTCCTGATTTAGAAACATAAAAGGAAGACTGAGAACTCCAAACACCTCCAGCAGTCTCTTCTGTCCTTGTTTTTTTTTGTTTGTTTTTTCTTTTTCCTGACTTTTCAGTCTATTTTATTCAGGGAACATTATATTGCAAATTTTTATTTGTAAGCCAAATAATGTAACATTTCAGACACAAAGGACAATCCCTCTCAAGCAGCCTGATATTATTTACATAGGAACACAGTTAACTTTGTTTTCATGACAACAAAGATTTTCCAAGACACTAAAAGAATGCCAGTTTCAGCTTTCTTTGGTGTTGTTACAGAAAATACCTTACAGCTGATCTGTATTCAGGTCAAACAAGTGAGTCCTAACATTAACCTAAACTGATTGTGTCCAGAAAGAAAAATGTAACCGTATAAAATAAGGAAACTTTTATTATGGTGTATGAATGTGTTTATGCTGTCTTGTGTAATATTAGCTGCTTTTGATATTCCATGTGATTCCTCTGTTAGCCAATTTCAAATTTGCTTTAATTTCCAATTAATACTTAACACCTCAACTGTTACCTGTTCCCCCTGGTAAATATTTTATTGTTGGCAAACAAACGCTATTTAAAGAGATGCTGTGATCCTTTCTACATGCGAGAGTTCCTTCTGTAATGTGAATAATTTCACAAGCCAGGGTATCTGTCTGCACATCAGAGGTTCGGTTATTAATGTTAGGTATTTTGTTGAAAATGGCAGAAGGCTGGCTCCCTGGGAAGGGCAGAGGGCTTTTTGCCCCTCTCCAGCTACCTTCTCGCTGGTGGTGGTATTTTTACGGCAGATACCTGGCAACTCTAGTGAACAAGGACAGTCAGGCAAGTGTTGACTGTTCTAGAAAAACCTAGTAAAGCTGCAGTGGAATCAAGGCAGGGCAGTCTTCCAAACCTAGCTTTTCTGCTTTTTAACTTTGCGTAATCCTTCCAAAGCAAACAGCAATTTGCAGTTCACGTATTACTGTCACTCCAGAGGCGACAGACGGATTCTTCACCGTTTTCAAAATAAGAACGGCTCTATAGATACAACTTATCCTTTGAAAAGTATTTTCTTTCCTATATAAAACTAAAGGTTTAAGGAAAAAATAAGGCAGGCTGAGGAAATTGCCTTCTGAAAGTCAATTAGAGGTGGAGGTGGTATGTGTGTGTATGTGTATGTGGGGAGAGGGTGAATGTTTAAAAACACTAGTGGGACTAAAGACAGATCGGCTTTGTTCCCTGACAGGGTATGTGTTTGCTTTTGTTAGAACCAGCCTGAAGAATTCTAGTTAAGGTCGTGTGGAAAGTCAGGGGGCATCTGTTCGTGAAAGGAACCCGGTTTTTCTGGCTTCTAGAATCTAACCATAGATCTGCAGTGATTTATGTTTTCTGAACCTCAAATCATCCTCTACAGTCTGTCCAAGGGTTGGGGGACCACTTCAGAGGCTGAAAGGTAGTCAAAGAAGAGGTAGCTAGCATGCCAGAACGGAAGGATTCTGAGGGAATTCGATCATCGGTGGGGTCAACAGAGTAAAATTCTTTCTCCTTCCACGTTTTCAGATGTGCAGATATATCTCATTGCCTCCTCTCTGTAGTGTCACCATCAGAAGAAGTAGGATCAGTTGGAGGAGAATTTAGACAGGCGGCTTACTCACTGAATCCAAAGCAAGGGCATAGATCTCCTGGGACAAATCTAATTATTTTTATTCAGCCATTTACTTTAAGACAGTGATTCTCAAAGCAAGGTACTGGCAGCATTAGCACTACTGGGAACTTGTTGGAAATACAGATTCTCAGGCCTGCCGACTCAGAAACTTTTGAGGGCGAGGCCCAGGACACTTGTGTTTTAACAAGTGCTCTAGGTGATTCTGGTGCACAGTTAAGATTGAGAACCACTGCCCCACAGCAATGATCTTAGTCTTACACACATTCACCAACTCATGCAGCAGAAATTTACTGAGCATCTAGTATGTACTAGGCATGAACTTGGTGCTTCCTTTAGGAAGGAGATCAAGACATCTCAGGGCCACCCAAGACCATTTAGGTATCGGGGGAGAGGGTCTGTGGCAGTAGATTAGTCAACAAAATGAAGAATTTGAGAGAAAAAAAGAGAAAGCTACACAACTAAACCCAAAATGATAAATGTTTTCCTATGGTAGCTAAGCAGGAAGAGTAGAAATATGGAGGGAAGATATCTATTGAAGGAGGCAAGATTTTATGGTAATGATAGCACATGACTAGGACTCTGTAGTGGGTTTGGCTGGAAAATGATTGATGCTCTTTCCTCATCTTTTGTCTTGAAAACAGTTCAGTTTCATAAATACCTTATCCTAAAAAAAAATGAATACGAAAGGGAAACTAATTGCTAGTTCTCTTTTTAGGGAAAGCTCATGACACAGTGCAATTTGAGCAAAGATAACTGCTGAAGGGGTACATTACACCAGTTTTCGGTTCCTTGATTCCTAATATCTTCCTTCTTTCCACAACTTCTGGTTTTCAACAGTTGAGTTAGAGACTAAGAAGACTCTGTTAGAGTAAATATTTGTGTAATTTTGAGTATTCTTAGTCTAAATGGGTGTCAGTTACCTTGAAAGAAAACTAGAGGATAGGAATGTTTAACAGTAAACTACTCTAATGCTAAACTTTCTAAAGCAAAAAAACTTCCTTGAGTTTTTAAACCCAAAAGATCCACACTATAGGCAAATAATTCTACAGATTACCTGCTATAAAAATGTGCTGTAGGAAAAAATATCTAAATGGATTGTTTTCATGAGGAATTGGCATTTACACCTACGCAGGTAAAGCTTCACTAATTTAGATCTTACTTAGAATTTGTAGCTGTTTGGACATTGTCCAGGCTTTCTGCTTTTGCAATATATTAAAACAGGAACGGGTTATAAAAATTAACAGTGTAAGCAACATTTGAAATGGAGAAGCTTAATACAGCAAATATTCTTGTCTGGATTTCACATAAAGTGTCAGAAAAATTATCTGTGACCGGGAAATAAGAAAAGGAAATTACTGGGTGTTCTTTAAAAGCAGTGCTGAGTTGACTTTCTATTGATCTTACAACTAGAGGCAGATGTTAACTTGTAGATTTTTATTGAGCAGAGATGCAAATAATTTCTGTCCAGTGGAAAAGATAACCCTAAGGTTACAGTTTATTGCCCTGTTGAACATTAATCACTTTTATATCTAAAACAATATTTTTATCCTAATGTTCCTTTATAAACTGCCTATAGATAGCTAGCTTTTCAAATGCTCTTTGAACTGGTTTTAACAGCTTACTGGTTCCTTCATTAAATAATTAGTTGAATAAAATCATTGGCATGTATTCATTTTATATTTGCATTAAAGTTATGATTTTGCTGTTTTGAAAACTATAATAATAGTGAGCAATAATTTTTTTATTCATCCAAATAGCTCAGAAGCTGTTAGTTAAACTGTATTTGCCAGTCACTAAATAAGGTGTTTTTAAAAAATCTTGGGAATTCATGAATTTGGTTCTACAAAACTATTGCAAAATTCAACTTGCCATCATTTTTCTGCATTAGTATGAATTGGTGAGGTTTATTGCCTCAATATAGCCAAGCGATCATCTGGATGTTATACTATATGTGGCAGTGCCTGTGATGTGTTTCTTTTGCTGTCGTGCCTAAAATTGCATGTATATTTTTAAAAGAAATTAAACAACAGTAACAAGATGACCAAGATAACCAAGATCATGGTGGGGGGCAAATAGATTGTAGTACAAATAACAGAAATTACATCTATCATGGAACAAAGGAAACTTTTAAAGGGCAGCATTATTGTCAGGATGCAAGAATAAAACACCAGGCATGCAGGTTCTCCCAATTCATTCCTGAAATGCAAGCCAACATCACTGCCAGCTGCTGAATGGAAACCAAGTCTTACTTAGCTGCTTCTGATGCTTCCCTCAGTTCTTCATCCAGTCTGCATGAGCAAAAATTAGCAGTGTAGAAAAGAAACAGAAAAGAAGCAAGCAGAGCGTGAGAAGAGTCACCCAGCAAAGCAGAGCCAGACATAAGTGGAGCGTATGTGCTTTTAAAAACCAACCTTTGGAGCACTGAGACACATTCCTTCAGTTAAATATGATGTTTTAAGAACTCCAATTCAACGTTTATGTACGTTTCTTTTGCAAAGTCCTTCATAAAGATGATAGGTATAAACGTTGCAAGAAAATTGGCAACATGCTGGCTGAATAAAGCTGGAAACAGCCATAGCAGTTGTTGGGGACAGTTAAAGTTAGCTTGCAGCCTGGGCCAAGTCAGGGACGTATCTGGTTTAGTAGGTTTCAGTTGCAAATTAGGTTGACCTCAACAGCTTTCTTTACACACAAGACAAAGACCGGAAATGATATACTACAAGGGACTGATACGAGGACCTCTTGCTCTGATAGCGTGTTGAGGTCACCCACCAGTAAGACACTGGTGTACACACACAGAGGACCCAGCGTGAACTGAACATCAGGAGACTTTTACCTCACACTTCTCTTATAAGATCTCTCTTCATCGTACCTTACAGGATAAAAAATGAATGCAGTGAGGAAAACGAGCAGACAGATGGAAAAAAATGACAGGTCAGTGTTTTACACAACAGTCAAAACATGAGAGGAAAAGCCTACCCAAAGAGTAATCAAATTGCCTTTGGGGAGAAATCTTATTTTTATTAGATATAGTCAATGATTTCGAATTTATGATTATATACAGCCAATCCTCACGACTTGCAGATTCCGTGTTTGCAAATTCGCCTACTTGCTAAACCATAGTTGCAACCTCTAAAGCAGTACTTACGGCACTCTCATGGTCACTTGTGGATGTTCACAGAGTGACCAGAAATTTGAGTTACCTGACCTGTGGGTTCCCAGCTGATGCGGAACTAGGCGAGGCTCTGCCTTCTCGTCTCAGCTCTTTTGTTGCAAACAAGTAGGCTTTTTTTTTTTTTTTTTTTTGCTGTACGCGGGCCTCTCATTGCTGTGGCCTCTCCCGTTGCGGAGCACAGGCTCCGGACACACAGGCTCCGCGGCATGGCTCGCGGGCCCAGCCGCTGCGCGGCATGTGGGATCTTCCGGGATAGGGGCACGAACCCGTGTCCCCTGCATCGGCAGGCGGACTCTCAACCACTGCGCCACCAGGGAAGCCCAAAGTAGGCTTTTTACAGTCTCTGAAGTGTCATGTTTTTCTCATTTTTGTGCTTTTTGCTGGCGAGCTCTTTCTTTATTAAAAATTTTCCCCAAATATTGTGCTTAAATACCATCTAGTATTCCTAAGCACAGGGGGCTATGATGTGCCTTAGAGAAGGATATATGTGTGTTAGATAAGCTTTACTCAGGCACAAGTTACAGTGCTGTTGGCCCTGAGTTCAATGTTAGTGAATCAACAGTACAGATCAAATAAAGTACCTTTAAACAGAAACGCAATAAAACAAGGTTATATATTAATCGGTAAATGAAAATGCTGTGACTGAGTACTCACAGAAACTCAGCCCTGTATTCCCCCTAGAAACAACGGTTCAGTACTTT
The DNA here is from genome assembly GCF_964165515.1 of Mesoplodon bidens. Classification (NCBI taxonomy): domain Eukaryota; kingdom Metazoa; phylum Chordata; class Mammalia; order Artiodactyla; family Ziphiidae; genus Mesoplodon; species Mesoplodon bidens. The sequence continues at coordinate 85,434,496 of NC_138162.1, forward strand.
ATTCAAATCTTGTAAGAACATCACTGCCACAAATAATAAGAATCGCCTGTAATCAGTGATTATAAATCTGATTCCAGATTGGGCTCGTTTTTCTTTCATTTAAGCCCTTTGATGACAGGCTCCATCCCAGCTGAATATTGGTCTTGGGATTGGATGAGATCAGACCCTCTGAATGCTATTGTGTAATGGGAAGGAGCCATGGCTTGTTATCAATTTGAAAATGGCATAATATGAAAATGAGGCAATGAGGGTCAGTCACAGAAATGAGAGAAAGGACATCCAGAGGAGATGGATTACAAAAGACAGGAGAGATCAATCATGGACACATGGGGAGGGCGTGCATGGTTGTACATTTCTTCCTCCAGAAGAAACTCTTTTCCAAATGAAGCCCTTCCTCCCAAAGAAACTTTTCCCAAATGGAGCCCTTGAAAGCTGACATGTGTAGATGAATGAAAAAAGCTCCTCTGGCATGTTTAACTTCTCAAAAACGAAACTTCCCCGTATAACTAGCAAGTCTCTAAAAGCAACGCAATTACAGTAAATAACATTCTGGATTGCCAACTTTGTGCCAGGCTTCCTCAGTGCTTTATGTACATTGTTCTCATTCAGTCCTCAGGACCTTTCCATTGCTCCTTACTTTCTCATTTTAAAGATGCTGAAGCTGAGACTCAGAGGTGGGTTTTTTTTTTTAATTATTTATTTTATTTTTGGCTGTGTTGGGTCTTCGTTGCTGCACAGAGGTGCTCTCTAGTTGCAGTGAGCGGGGGCTACTCTTTGTTGAGGTGTGTGGGCTTCTCATTGCAGTGGCTTCTCTTGTTGCAGAGCACGGCCTCTAGGTGCACAGGCTTCAGTAGTTGTGTCTCGTGGGCTCTAGAGTGCAGGCTCCGTAGTTGTGGCGCACGGGCTCAGTTTCTCCACGGCATGTGGGATCTTCCCGGACCAGGGCTCGAACCCGTGTCCCCTGCATTGGCAGGCGGATTCTTAACCACTGTGCCACCAGGGAAGCCCTGACTCAGGGTTTTAAATAGGTTTCTTGAAGTCTCAGAGAGGCAGGTGGGAAGGTTCAAACCTAACGCTAAGCCTCCAAAGCCCACTCTCTTCTCTTTTTCCACTTGCCACATCAGGGAAGCACTGTCATATTTACCTAGAAAATGTCCAGTGCTCATTTCCACTTGACGAGGGAAGGTCCTTGTCATCTTTTGCAAAGGGAGACAGCACTATAGGAGGTGGGTGCTCCAGTACGTTTGCATTTAAAGACTAGGAGTGGGTTTTGGAGATGGGGGTCCCTTTTTTGAGGCAGCGGGCTAGAGCTAGAAGGTGTGCTGGTTTCGGGACTCTGTGAAGCTAGTGAGGATTAAAGCCACCATTAGGAGCTTATGAACACTCTGCTTGATTCAGCTGAGCTAACTGGCAGTTCTCCACCCAGTCGGTATCCTCTGTTCTTACCTGATATCGGGATGCCGGAAAACCAAACGCAGCTGCTTCTGAGCTTTGACTTTAGATGGTTTTTTAAGGGAGGTAAAGAAATCTGCTAGAAAAGGGCGTGGGCATTGCGGTGCCAGGCTGACCTGGATTAGAATTCTAGTTCCATCTCTTCCTTGTTCCTACTTATACTTTGCGTAAGTAACGTCCCCTTCCTAAGTTGTCTTCCTTATCTGTAAACGGGAGTTTACTGTGGGGATTAAATAAAAGACATAAATAGAGCACTTCTATGCCTAGCACAGCAGAGACACATTACAGTCTTTTCCTTCCAGTTTCTGTGCCTTTTTTTTTTTTTTTAAGTGAAGGGACTCTTTTTTGGAAGCCCAAATTGGGAGGTCACTTTTTTTTGGGGGGGAGGTCACTTTTGCTCTCCATCTTATGGAGGAAGATGGGGTATCCTTGACTGTTTTCTCTTGAGCTGATGGTTAGATTCCTCCCAGTTTTAATCACACAGAAAGCCAGTGAATCAGACATAGTGAAAGAAAAACATGATCGACAGTAAACAATAGCTCTTTTGCAACAATGAACCAGTTAGGAGGGTTCATTCTCCAGCATCATGTTTTTAAGTCCCAGCTCCAAGCAGTTGTTCGGTTAACTTTTCATTTTTATTATTTTTGCAGCCTAATCCTACAACCTTCAGTATCCATACTTTCTTCCCACAGGCTTTACCCTGTCCTGAGTAAGGAGGTCATTCCTAACTGCACCACCCACCACTCTGCTTTATCTTTCACCTGAAGGGAACCACGAAGAAAAGGGACTGAGAAGAAAACAGAGAAAGGGTAATTTTTTTCTCTTTTTCCTAGGGTCAAGCAGATAAATTACTTTATGTAAGGCAGTGAAGAAATCCAGGCTATGCACAAAACATACTGGGTCTGTGTGGCATGCAAGACACAAGTAACAAATAGGCTGATTAATGTTAAATTCATGCTTTCTCCAAAATGGTAGTAAATTCAAGATAAAAATGAGGAAATTTCAGTAACACCAATAGAAGATTATGTGAAAGAAGATCTGAAAGGACAGAACAGTTATCGCTAGGTTATAAGAAAGGAAAATATTTATTGGAGAATATTTAATATTCGTTTTAAATAGAAGGTAATGCCATTTCCCCATATTTTATAAATCAGTTATTTTCTAATCTCCTTCTCCAGACATGCACTATTTCTTCCCAAATCTTCAAAACCATCAGGACTTACTTGATGATGCTCTCTGGAATATGGATGCAGTCCATTGGGATCAGCCCACTGAGTTCTGATAAGCTACTGACGTATTTAATTTTACTGCTGAACTTTGAACTAGAAAAAAGAAAAGAAAAAAGATATCAGTCGCTCCTCCATCCCTTCTCAGGCCGCTGCCTCTTCTTGAAAATTCTTATCGCCTTGTCCCAGCACTCTTACTAAGATATGGCTGTATTTAAGTAGTTACTATGTGCCAGACACTGTTTTAACTGGTTTATATATATTAACTCTTTTATTTTCTATGATTGATAGCCTAATGAGGTAGATACTATTATCGTTCTCTTTTTAAAGATAAGGAAACTTAAAACATACGGCGTTAAGTGTTTGCCCAGATTTCACCTTCAGTAAGTGGCAAAGCCTAGATTTAAACCCGGGCAGCCTGACTGCAGGGTCCACACATTGCATGGCCTCCCGGTGGTTCCTGCCACTCTGAATTGTCACTGGTTTATGGTTTGTTTCCCTTTGTTTGTTTTTAGCAAACAAAAATCTTGTCATTGGTTCTTTCAGAATCTACCACGGTTGATATATTTTAAAAATATATATAGACTTGTTTTCCTCTTATTTTTTTAGTACTTTTATTTTAAATATATGTATATACTTTTTTAAGTTTTAAATCTTGAAAGGTCATTCCAGATGAACCAATGTTCAAAACACAATGTTCCAATAATCGGATTTGAATGACAGACGGCCTTCATCTCAATGTTATCATTTTAGATGTGTATAAATGCATAGAAAACAACTTGCAAGGAGACCCCTGAGTTTGCCTCTGGGGAAGGGGGGTGGGTACAAGAGTCGGTAGTTGCTGAATGAAGAACTTGGTCTTTATAATGATTGGATGTTTTATAAGAAGAAGGCATTTTTGTATTGTTGGTGTAATAGCAAGCTAATTCTAAAAATATATCATTCCACTTGAAAGGGAATTTGATCAAGCATCAAACTTTCTTGAATGTTCTCCAGTGAAAGGGCCTCCCCAGTCTACTGGGAGGATGCTGCGCCATCTGCCAACTGTACTGTCTTCTGTTCAACTACTGTGTATCCTAATAGGAAGTCTTTTCAAGGTCAGTTCTCCATACATCTATCTTTCACATTTTACTCGCAGTTTTGACCCTGGGCCACTGGCTGTGACTTGTGAACAACCTGCATCTCCAAAAAGTCACTTCTAGTCCTCCTGATCAGCCTTGGGTGAACACATACTACCAACAATATGCTACCTTTGGCCACTTCCTTCCTCCAGAGTTTTCAAGCTAAATTCAGGTTTTGATGCAAGACGGAGGGGGTGGAATAAAAAGGCAGAAGAAGTTAGTTATGCAAGGGGGGACACCTCCGCACTGGAATGTACAGTTCTCTAAACATGCCTGGTGTATGGTACCTCCTTCTTGGTGCGTTGGTACCTGCTGTTTCCTCTACCTGGCTTTAGCTAGCCAATGCTATTAGTCTTCAAAACTCAACTTGAGGGCACATTCTTCTGGAAAGCCTCTCTTGATGCAGACTCTCAGCCTTCACACTCCACCTGTTACCTTAAAACTCACTCACCGTGAGTTATCAGCCCCCATCGTGCTTCCTCTGTGCCCTGTATTATAACTGTTTTCTAGTCTGCCTGTGTCAGCTGCCAGGCTGTCAACTCCGTGAGGACAGCAATTGAGCTATTTAATTTCTCAGCCTCCAGCACCTAACCCAGTGCTTGACACAGACAAACAATTCATTTTAAAGAAAGGAATTTGAGGGGAGAGAGAAAAACTAGGAGTATGGGATTAGCAGATACAAACTACTATATATATAAAATAGATAAACAACAAGGTCCTGCTGTGTAACACAGGGAACTATATTCAATATCCTGCAATAAACCATAATGGAAACACGATATATATTCTTTTTCATATTCAGTTTTATATAGATATATAAAACTGAATCACTTCACTGTACACCAGAAACTAACACAACATTGTCAATCAGTTATACTTCAATTTTAAAAATACATGAATTAAAAAAAAAGAAGAACTTGCCATATACCTCTATCATAGGTGTTACCCTTTAGCAGTGAAAAGACCTATATTTTAGTGACCTTTTTCAGTTCAAAAAATTGATGACACTGATGTAGACTGATTTTCAGAGGGATATTTAAAGAGGGTCTTACATGATGAAATTGTAGAACACAGTGTTTAAGTACTTGAAATGTGTGTTCTTTAGAATTACGCAGACATTGGGTTCAAAGCCTGAATCTATCATTTCTTGGCTGTGTTACCTTAGACCTGGGGTTGGCAAACCATGGCCCGTGGACCAAAGCCAGCTTATGATTTTTTTTTTACATCCTTGAGCTATGACTGGTTTTTACATGTTTTAATGGTTGAAAAATGATCAAAAGAAGAATATTGTGTGACATGTAAAAGATTTCAGAAAATTTCAGTATTTATAAATCAAGTTTTATTGGAACACAGCCATACTTATCTATTTACATATTGGCTATGGCTGCTTTTACCCTACCATGGAAGAGCTGAGTGGTTGTGATTGAGACTGTATGGCCCATAACATTTAAAATATTTAATATCTGATCCTTTACAGAATGGCTTTTCTGGCTCCTGATTTAGACAATTTATTTGACCTCACTGAAACTCAGGGTTTTTTCCTATATAACAGAAATAGTAAGCAGCACCTCCTTCAGAGGACTGTCATTAGGGTTAAATAAAATAATGCATGTAAGCACTCAGTAAATGTGGGCCATTATTATACGTGATTTACCACAACACTACTTGCTATAAGTTTATTATTTTTGTTGTAATTATTATCTTGAAACGCCCTTCAATAAATGTTGACTTACAATCTATTTTCACTACTCTTATCGTAACAAGTATTTGTCAGGAAGAAATATATTTGTTTTATAATAAGAGCTGAACTATTAAATAAACATCAGTGAATCAATATCAATTCTAATGTTTGCTTTTTTACCCATTAAAGTTTATATAAGCTCTTCCTACTCCCCTGTCAAAGCATTTTCTGCTAATCTTAAAATAAGAGGCTTTTTGTACATCTTAAAGGCTCATATTATTTTTTAAAGTAATATAACATGGTATGGTAAAGAAATCTTTGCCAGAGGAAAACTAGGTTGAATCCTGCCACTGCTCAGTTTTTGGAAGTAGGGGATGGGAATGCTAAATAAATAAGTGAACATGGAACAAAAAAGGTGGACTCTGAAAGGCACAGTAAAATCTATGTAAAAAAAATATAAAGGATTTTAACCTTTAATTGTTTTCTCCAGAAGTGAAGTGATCAGAATTTTTCTTAGGGATTCATTAATAACTTGGAGATGGAAAAATTTCAGTTTATCTGATTGGTATCCTGACGTTAGGGAAGACATTGTTCTAGTTAGCTGAAGTATAGTTGATTCATGATATTGTATAGTGATTCAATATTTTTATAGACTGTATTCCACAGAAGTTATTATAAAATGTCAGCTGTATCCCCTGTGCTATATAATATATGCTTGTAGCTTATTTTATACCTAGTAGTTTGTACCTCTTAATTCCATACCCCTATCTTGCCCCTCCCTATTTTATTATATTTTTTAAAGCTCTCTAGAAAACCTGTACTGTCCCTTTCATTTAACTGTCTCATTCTTACTATATAAAAGGCATATCTTACTTTTCATCACTGAAATGTAAGGTTATACAGCATCTAACACAGAATAGATGATAAACAAATATTTACTGATTTGAAGTGAATTTAAACCAAGAAGGCTTATGGATAATCAAAACAAAGCTCTCAAAATGGCTGCTCAGACTCTTTACCTACCTTTGGTAACCTACGTGGGATTTGTTCAGAAGAAATAGAACAATTAAGACAAGACCTGGCTTCTGTTTCTGTCCCTGGTGTGTCTTTATTTTCCATTGTTATGTTACTCTACCTCTTTGATTCTCTACAATATACCATATATTACTTTAAAAGTAATACTTTTAAAATCTGTTCCCTTTTGTAATATGGCATAGAAACCTCACTATTTTATCTTCTGTGTTTACAGCAAGTAGTATAAAAGTCATGTTTTATAATTATGGGGGAAAAATATTCACTGTGAAAATATGCTCACTCTTAATTAGAGCCTCTTGCTGGGTACTCCAAAGTATATTTTCAGGAAAGGCAGAGGCAAACCTTTTTTTCCTACTCTCTTGGTTTATGAATTTTTGTTTAGAAGACAATGAATACATATTTTTAAAAACTAGTGCATTTACTTTTACTACAAAAATGACCATACCTTATAAAAGGTCGTGTAATTGCAAGGATTGTTCTGATGAACCAAGATGGATGAACAATGATGAATGATTTTAAGTTCTTCCGCAACCTATTGTGAACAACAAACAAAAAATTACTCATAACCTATTTTGTTTTTTTCTGGGGTTTTTTTTTTTGCGGTACGCAGGCCTCTCACTGCTGTGGCCTCTCCCGTTGCGGAGCACAGGCTCCGGACGCGCAGACTCAGCGGCCATGGCTCACAGGCCCAGCCGCTCCGCGGCATGTGGGATCTTCCTGGACTGGGGCACGAACCCGTGTCCCCTGCATCGGCAGGCGGACTCTCAACCACTGCGCCACCAGGGAAGCCCACTCATAACCTATTTTAAGTGGGAGTTAAAACAGAAAGTATATCCCCAAATAAGAATATATATATGATATTAGGGAATTCTATGTAAGATACTGTTATCTGGTAGGAAGAAGGTATAGAAGGCCATGATCAATAAAACGAATGCCTTTTGAGATATAATTTGAAACGTGTAATTCAAACCTCATTTTCCCATAAGAATAAATGTAAAATAGAATTTTTGTATTCTTGGAGTGCATAAACCTATAACCATATGGCATGTTTTTGTTTAACGATGATTTTCATTTTTGTCAGCATTATTTTTACTATTTTGAAATGAATACACTCTTACTAGCAACTTAGCCAATTTGTTCTACTGAGCCTGGCTTTCTTCTTCTGTAGAATGAAAATGGTAACAGTATATCATGTGGTTGTTTGGCCTTCAGATAATCATTTTAACGTTTTGTACATTCAGGCATATTTTTCAGCATTAGCAATGCTACTTTATGTATGTTTAGATGATTAATGGATTTTAGTTACTATAACAGGACACTCACATGTTGCTTTACAGGGAGCCACATCTGAGGGGAAGCCACACATATGGAAGACATCATAAATTTGTATGCTTATTATGACAATTTTCCTGTAGATGGCAATAACATGTTTGGGTCTAATAAAACCAGTATGGATAGAAGTGACTTATCTTGAGGAAGGGGCACACAAAGGCACCATATGGGCCAGAATTAACAGTGAATGTTGAAATAAGAGCACTAGGATTGCCTAAGTCACAACAGTCCTAGTGCACAAAAATGGCCACAAGGTTACATGATACTAGTAAAGAATCATGGACTTTGGCTTATCAGCTCAAATTGCACCTCCATATGGCAACAGCGTATGCGTATTTAAAATACTTGTTGTCAAGTTTGAGATTACAACGTTTAACACAATCTGGGGAAGATCTGCTTTATTTCAAATTTGGGGCATCAAGTGATACTTATTAATATTTTTATAATTTATTATCTCAAATCAGCATTAATTCAATGTTCCTAAATTGTGATTGCATCTTTGGTAAATTAAAAGGTCACTGGAGATGGGAGTCACTGATGAAGTCAAAATAGTGATTAGATAATGGAGCCCACATACCGTCTGTCAATCATCTGGTAGCATTTCTTCATCCAGCCTAGCCCTGGCATCTTCCGTCTTGGGGTTGCACCATTCAAGTACACAATCATATAGTCTTCAGCTACCATCAGCTCTAATGTACTTATTACATATCTGATCACAGGAAGAAAGATAAGTGTTTTCAGTTCCCACATGAAAGAGTTCATCTTATTTCACCATAATTATATAACATTTAAATTACAGGGTGCATGACATTTAAGAATGGTTGCACATATTCCCTCTTCAGCTTGAGAAGAATGCAGTTACCTAAGATCACTTCTCTGAGAGTATTACTCATTTATTTGCACAGTTATCTTTTTTTCATTTTTTTTTAATGCAGGTACACTTGAAAAATGTGTAGGTTAGAAACCTGACTTTCAAAAATGTCAGCAATGTTATTATATACTAAGGGCAAGTCAGATTAAATAAAGGCAGATATAAATGAAGTCAGGTTATCATCAGTTGGCTAAGAACATGTTATCAGAGAACAAAAATAATACTTCACCCAAAGGAAATGTTACAGAATTTTAAAATGCAGACCAGACTGTGCTCATTTTGTTTTCAATTCATTCTGCAGACAAAACAGCCCCTCTAAAGCTTTTGGTCTTTTGAGCAATTTTCCTTGACACAGATTTCATCAACTTTTAATCAAAGGCTTAGTTAGAATAGTCTACATCATCTATTTCCTTTTATTAAAGATGCTCTATCTGCCATCGCATGCCCGCAGACATTAACTGAAAACATTTTGTTGTAAATATCACTCACAGGAAAAGATTTTCCATGACATAGTGGTAATCTGCCCGACTGCTGTCTGGCAGAAAACAGGCAGCAAACACAATGATGGCATTTAGGCCATCCCCGTAGTATCCTAGAGGACAAACAAAAAGACATTTGTAACCAACTGAAAGCTCTTAACAAGATAATATTTAACCTAAAGGATAAATCTGGAAGCCTTGGCAAGAGTGTGTATGTGGATGTATTAGGTACATCTTTAAATGAGTATTATATAGACTATACTTCTATAAGTATATACACATATAAATTATCTTTCAGTGGTTAAGATGTAAGTTATATAGATTCTTAAATAGTGTGAATATATTTGCATATGTAGGGTGTCCATGTATTATGGATGATTTATGTGCTGTACATAGTCATAAGTGTGTTAGAAGTATTCAACTTATCAAAAGATGGTGGGGCAACACTTTTTGACTTAAGGGCTTCTAATTTATATAATAAAAAAGGTAATTTATATAACACTCTTTCTTTTAATGGCTAAGAAAGAGGTTCTCTTTGATCCTCTTTACTTCCTAGTTGTAGCAAGCCTGTGTTCCTTGAAAGCCCATCTTTGAAATTCATGGCAAGGGTTGGTCAGGTCTCCACAGGTTTGTCTCTGGAATCTCAATGTACTGTATTTTTATTTCTCAATATCCCTTTTTAAACATTTGTGATTTGTGTCATATAACATAGTTCTGGACTTCAGAAACATTAAAGAGATTTCCTCAAAGCTTTGAGTAGGAGGACAGGACACACCCTCAAGCCTGATCAGAACTCAGTGTGTTTCATTTTTTCAGAACTCTAAATACCCCTCTGGTGATTACAAGGCAGTAAAATACTGGCTGGATATAGATTTGGATGGGCTTAACTCTTGAAAAGCAGTTTAATAAGATGTTCTATACAAGGATAGAGAGTATGACTCTACCACAAAAGAGGTGGGGGAAGAAAGTGATACCAACTACAAATACATCAAATTATGGGTTTGCATATATTACTAATTTGAGGTTGCTGTAGACAATGTTTATGCTACATATCTTAGAAGATGCTACCTACAAAAGTATATACCTGATGCAACACATATTTGCAAAACAGGATTGCAGTAGCTTCCCTCTGCATTTTTTGCGTTAGTCCCATCTTTTCCGAAATGTAGGTATTTACTAACTTTTTTTTTTAGAATGTGGTATGAAGGAAAATGGCAGAAGGAGATATATTTTAATATAAGAAGTGTTTGTTCCACAAACAGTTTCGTTTAGGAAGAGCCATAACTGAATAGAAATCCGCAAAGGATAGGATTAGTGTCACTAAGCCACCCTAACACCACAAAAATATGCAGTTCAGGCTCAGCACAATGAAAAAGACAGAGTTCATTAAAAGAAAAAAATAGGCATAATGAATCCCTCTTAAAAACAAGTACAAAAGTATTCTTCTGAGAGACACCAGGAAAGGCAGAGACAAGATGGCAGAGTAGAAGGACTTGAGCTCACCTCCTCACACGAAAACACCAAAATCACAACTAACTGCTGAACACCCATTGACAAAAAAAAGACTCAACCCTAACAAAAAAAGATATATACCCAAAGACAAAGAGGAAGCCACAATGAGATGGTAGGAGGGGATCTTTCGTGATATAATCAAATCCCTCACTGGAAAATAATTATATCACAGAGGTTCTCCCACAGGAGTGAGAGTTCTGAGCCTCTGAGCCCCACATCAGGCTCCCCAGCCTGGGGGCCTGGCATTGGTCAGAGGATCCCTCAGGCATTTGGCACTTTGAAGGCCAGTGGGGCTTTAGCACAGCAGCTCCACAGGACTGGGGGAAACAGAGACTCCACTCTTGGAGGGCGCACACAAGGTTTAATGTGCACTGGGGCCCAGGGCAGAGCAGTGACTCCACAGGAGCCTGGGCTAGACCTACCTGTGCATCTTGGAGGGTCTACTGGGGAGGGGGGATTGGCTGGGGCTCACTGTGGGGGCAAGGACACTGGTGGTGGACACCCCAGGGAATACCCATTGGCGTGAGCTCTCCTGGAGGTCGCCAGTTTGGCACCGAGACCTGGCCCCACCCAACAACCTGCAGGCTCCAGTGCTGGGACACCTCAGGCCAAACAACCAACAGGGTGGGAACAGAGCCCCACCCATCAGCAGACAGGCTGCCTAAAGTCATCCTGAGCCAACAGCTGCCTATATATATATATACCACTTAACCTGGCCCTGCCCATTAGAGGGACAAGACCCAGCTCCACCCACCAGTGGGCAGGCACCAGTCCCTCCCGTCAGAAAGCATGCACAAGCCCCTGGACCAACCTCACCCACCGGGGGTAGACAGCAGAACCAAGAAGAATTACAGTCCTGCAGCTGGAGGAACAGAGACCACAAACACAGAAAGTTAGACAAAATGAGATGGCAAAGAAATATGTTCCAGATGAAGGAACAAGATAAAACCCCAGAAGAACAACTAAGTGAAGTGGAAATAGGCAATCTACCCAAAAAAGAATTCAGAGTAGTGATAGTAAAGATGATCCAAGATCTCAGAAAAAGAATGGAGGCACAGACTGAGAGGATAAAAGAAATATTTAATAAAGAGCTAGAAGCTTTAAAGAACAAACAGAGATGGACAGTACAATAAGTGAAGTGAAAAATATGCCAGAAGGAATCAGTAGCAGAATAAATGAGGCAGAAGAACAAATAAGTGAGCTGGAAGACAGAATGGTAGAAAATCACTGCCATGGAAATGAGGACAGTCTAAGAGACCTCTGGGGCAACATTAAACGCACCAACATTTGAATTATAGGGATCCCAGAAGGAGAATAGCGAGAGAAAGGGCCTGAGAAAATATTTGAAGAGATAATAGCCAAAAACTTCCCTAACATGAAAAAGGAAACCCTCAAGTCCAGGAAATGCAGAGCCCCATACAGGATAAATCTAAGAAGGAACACACCAAGACACATAATAATCAAATTGACAAAAATTAAAGACAAAGAAAAAATATTAAAAGCAACAAATAACATACAAGGGAATCCCCATAAGGTTATCAGCTGAACTTTCAGCAGAAACTCTGCAGTCTGGAAGGGGGTGGCATGATATACTTAAAGTGATGAAAGGGAAAAATCTACAACCAAGAATACTCTACCCAGCAAGGCTCTCACTGAGATTTGACAGAGAAATCAAAAGCTTTACAGACAACCAAAAGCTAAGAGAATTCAGCACCACCAAACCAGCTTTACAACAAATGCTAAAGGAACTTCTCTCAGCGAAAAAGAAAAGGCCACAACTAGAAACAAGAAAATTACAAACGGGAAAGCTCACCAGTAAAAAGCAAACATACAGTAAAGGTAGGAAATCATCCACACGATGAAAACCCAGCAATCGTGAGAAGAGGAGAGTACACATGCAGGATATTGGAAATGCATTTGAAATTAAGAGACTAGCAACTTTAAACAATCTTGTATATATATAGACTGCTATATCGAAACCTTATGGTAATCACAAACCAAAAATCGACAATAGGTTAACACACAAAAAAGAAAAAGCAATCCAAACACAACATTAAAGATAGTCATCAAATCACAATAGGAGAGAACAAAAGAGGGAGGGAATAAAAAAGACCTACAAAAGCAAATCCAAAACAATTTAACAAGATGGCAATAAGAACTCACATATCAATAATTACCTCAAATTTAAATGGATTAAATGTCCCAACCAAAAGACATAGACTGGGGCTTCCCTGGTGGCGTAGTGGTTGAGAGTCCTCCTGCCGATGCAGGGGACATGGGTTCGTGCCCCGGTCCGGGAAGATCCCACATGCCGCAGAGCGGCTAGGCCCGTGAGGCATGGCCACTGGGCCTGCGCGTCTGGAGCCTATGCTCCGCAACGGGAGAGGCCACAACAGTGAGAGGCCTGCATGACACACACACACAAAACCAAGACCCGTATATATTCTGTCTACAACAGACCCACTTCAGATCTAAGGACACATACAGACTTAAAGTGAGGGGATGGAAAAAGGTATTCCGTGCAAATGGAAATCAAAAGAAAGCTGGAGCAGCAATACAGATATCAGACAAAATAGACTTTAAAATAAAGACTGTTACAAGAGAGAAAGAAGAACACTACATAATGATCAAGGGATCAATCCAAGAAGAAGATATAAAAATTGTAAATACATATACAAATCCAATGTAGGAGTGCCTCAATATATAAGGCAAATGCTAACAGCCATTTCTCCTAAAAGGAGAAATCAACTGTAGCACAATAATAATGGGAGACTTGGTGGGAGGGAGAGAGATGCAAGAGGGAAGAGATATGGGGATATATGTATAGCTGATTCACTTTTTTATAAAGCAGAAACTAACACACCATTGTAAAGCAATTATACTCCAATAAAGATGTTAAAAATAATAATAATGGGGGAATTTAACACCCGTCTTACATCAATGGACAGATCATCCAGATAGAAAATCAATAAAGAAACACAGGCCTTAAATGACACATTAGATCACATGGACTTAATTGATATTTATAGAATATTCCATCTGAAAGCAGCAGGATACACATTCTTCTTATGTGCACATGGAACATTCTCCAGGATCACATGCTGAGCCACAAAACAAACCTCAGTAAATTTGAGAGACCGGAAATCATATCAAGCATCTTCTCTGACCACAATGCTATGATATTAGAAATAAACTGCAAGGAAAAAACTGTAAAAAAAAAAAAAAAAAAAAAAACCAAACACGTGGAGGCTAAACATATGTTATTAAATGACCAATGGGTGACTGAAGAAATCAGAGGAAATCAAAAACCTAGTGACAAATGAAAACGAAAACACAATGATCAAAACCTATGGGACGCAGCAAAAGCAGTTCTAAGAGGGAAGTTTATAGCAATGTAGTCTTACCTCAGGAAACAAGAAGAGTCTCAAACAACCTAACCTTACACCTAAAGCAACTAGAGAAAGAAGAACCAAAAAAACCCCAAAGTTAGCAGGAGAAAAGAAATCGTAAAGATCAGTGCAGAAATAAATGAAATAAAGAAGAAAACAATAGCAAAGATGAATGAAACTAAAAGCTGGTTCTTTGAGAAGACAAACAAAATTGATAAGCCTTTAGCCAGACTCATGAAGAAAAAAAGGGAGAGGACTCAAATCAATAAAATTAGAAATGAAAAAGAAGTCACAACTGACACCACAGAAATACAAAGGAACATAAGAGACTACTACAAGCAACTGTATGCCAAGAAATTGGACAACCTGGAAGAAATGGACAAACTCTTAGAAAGGTACTATTCTCCCAAGACTGAATCAGGAAGAAGTAGAAGATATGAACAGACCAGTCACAAGCACTGAAATTGCAACTGTGATTTAAAAATGCCCAACAAACAAAAGTGCAGGGCCAGAAGGCTTCACAGGCGAATTCTATAAAACATTTACAGAAGAATTAACATGTATTCTTTTGAAACTCTTCCAAAAAAGTCAAAAGAGGAAGGAACAGTCCCAAACCCATTCTATGAGGCCACCATCATAGCAGACAAAGATACCAGAAAAAAAGAAAATTACCAGCTAATATCACTGATGAACATAGATGCAAAAATCCTCAACAAAATACTAGCAAACAGAATCCAACAGCACATTAAAAGGATCATACACCATGATCAAGTGGGGTTTATTCCAGGAATGCAAGGAGTTTTCAATATACACAAGTAAATCAGTGTGATACACCACATTAACAAACTGAATAATAAAAACCATATGATCCTCTCAATAGATGCAGAAACAGCTTTTGACAAAATTCAACACCAATTTATGATAAAAACTCTCCAGAAAGTGAGCATAGAGGGAAGCCACCTCAACATAATAAAGGCCATATATGAAAAACCCAGTCAACATCATACTCAATGGTGAAAAGCTGAAAGCATTTCCTCTAAGATCAGGAACAAGACAAGGATGTCCACTCCTGCCACTCTTACTCAACATAGTTTTGGAAGTCCTAGCCATGGCAATCAGAGAAGAAAATGAAATAAGAGGAATCCAAATTGGAAAAGAAGTAAAACAGTCACTGTTTGCAGATGACATGATACTATACATAAAAAATCCTAAATATGCTTCCAGAAAACTAGGAATAAACCTACCTAAGGAGGCAAAAGACCTGTACTCTGAAAACTGTAAGATGCTGATGAAAGACAATGAAGATGACACAAACAGGTGGAAAGGTATACCATGTTCTTGGATTGGAAGAATCAATATTGTCAAAATGACTATACTACCCAAGGCAATCTACAGATTCAGTGCTATCCCTATGAAATTACCAAGGGCATTTTTCACAGAAGTAGAGAAAAAAAAAATTTAATTTGTATAGAAACACAAAAGACCTCAAGTAGCTAAAGCAATCCTGAGAAAGAAAAATGAAGCTGTAGGGATCAGGCTCCCTGGCTTCAGACTATACTACAGAGCTACAGAATCAAAACAGTATGGTACTGACACAAAAACAGAAATATAAATCAATGGAACAGGACAGAAAGTCCAGAAATAAACCCACACACCTATGATCAATTAATCTACAACAAAGGAGGCAAGAATATACAATGGAGAAAAGACAGTCTTTTCAGTAGTGGTGCTGGGAAAACCAGACAGCTACATATGAAAGAATGAAACTAGAACATTCTCTAACACCATACACAAAATGGATTAAAGACCTAAATGTAAGACCAGATACTGTAACACTCTTAGAGGAAAACATAGGCAGAACACTCTTTGACATAAACCGTAGCAATATCTTTTTGGATCCACCTCCTAGAGTAATGAAAATAAAAACAAAAATAAGCAAATGGGACCTAATCAAACTTAACAAGCTTTTGCACAGCAAAGGAAACCATAAACAAAATGAAAACACAACCCACAGAATGGGAGAATATATTTGCATATGAAGTGACTGACAAGGGATTAATCCCCAAAATATACAAACAGCTCATGCAGCTCATTATCAAATAAACAAACAATCCCATCAAAAAATGGGCAGAAGCTCTAAATAGACATTTCTCTGAAGAAGATATACAGATGGCCAAAAAAGCACATGAGAAGATGTTCAACAAAGCTAATTATTAGAGAAATGCAAATCAAAACTACAATGAGGTATCACCTCACACTGGTCAGATGGCTATCATCAAAAAGTCTACAATAAATGCTGGAGAGCGTGCAGAGAAAAGGGAGCCCTTCTACACTGTTGGTGGAAATGTAATTTGACACAGCCACTATGGAGAACAGTATGCAGGTTCCTTAAAAAACTAAAAACTGAACTACCATATGACCCAGCAATCCCATTCCTGGGCATATATCCAGAGAAAACCATAATTTGAAAAGATGCATTCATCCCAATGTTCATTGCAGCAGTATTTACAGTAGCCAAGACATGAAAACAATCTAAATGTCCATCGACAGAGGAATGGATAAAGAAGATGTGGTACATATATACAATGGAATGTTACTCAACCATAAAAAGGAATGAAGTAATGCCATTTGCAGCAACATGGATAGCCCTAGAGATTATCGTACTAAGTGAAGAGAAAGACAGAGTCAGAGAAAGACAAGTATTATATCACTTATATGTGGAATATAAAAAAATGATACAAATGAAGTTACTTACATAACAGAAACAGAATCACAAATTTTGAAAACAAACTTATTGTTTCCAGAGGGGAAATGGGGAGGGGGTGATAAAATTAGGAGTTTGGGGTTAACACATACACACTACCATATATAAAATAGGTCATCAACAAGGACATACTGTATAGTACAGGGAACTCTACTCAATATTCTGTAATAACCTATATGGGAAAAGAATCTGAAAAAGAACGGATATATGTATATGTACAATTGAATCATGCTGAAACTAACACATCACCCCTGAAACTAACACAACATTGCAAATCAGTGATACACTAATATCTAATAAAAATTAGATTAAAAAAATAAAAAATTTTATAAAAGCATCCTTTCAAAAGCATCTTTCTAAATGTAGCTGTCTGACTCCAGGGTGTCGGGATAATTGCAAGATTATGACGCTCAGTTACTTTGATTTCTTTTTCTATTTCTGGAGAATTTCTAAGAATACATTGCTGTTGTTTTTTAAAGGAAAGACTGAGGTTTATAAACAGTACTTCAGAAGTCATCCTAAATGGCAATTCAGCTGTTTGTGTTACTGCTGTCTGTCCTTGGCATGTTGTAGTATCACGTTGGCTTGGCTTTATTTAACCAAAGGAATACTCATCGGTCAACTTAACCACTTCCTGATCAATGACTAAGCTGGGATTGTCTCTATAAAAATCACTGAACTTGACAAATGATGATGGATTTTGCATTTTGGGGCACAGGATTTGTAGGAAGGGAAGAAGAGACAAAAGAAAGAGGGGGAGAGGAGGAGATGTAGCGTGTAAAGAAGGAAAGAGAAAAAGATTTCCTCGTGAAAGTTTTCTTCTAAATCAAGAGCAGGTGCCGTTGTTGTCAGGCTTTGGAGCTATTCCAGCTAGCAATTGCTGGCAAAGTGTAATAACGTGAATGAACAGGACCATTTGCATTTTGTTCCTCGCCAGTGTCTCCAAGGGGGTCGGTTAACCCAATTTCTACGCTAAATATGCAGCTGACTCAAGTGAAGTTGCCTGTCAGCAAACGCAGAATTCACGTGAGGTTTCGCTTTTTAACACATGTATTTTATCAGACTCTCTTCTCAGTAACGGTGAGGTGAATTCAGGGTGTGTGTGCTGAGGTGCATGAGCTATCCCACCGTGGTGTCTCCTGAGACCCTTGGAAGCAACAATGCAAACCTTACCTGAGGGAGAACAGAGAGGCATGAAAGGGACGTAACACAGGTTTGCTGGCCAGCAAATGGAATGGAGAGAGAAGGAGAGATACCACAGTCGCAACCAAAACATACACACACACACACCAGCCTGCAACTCTTCTCATCCTTTCCAGGATCATTTGTCCAGCAACACTGCAGAGAAGGTTACCTGAGTCTCCTATAATGAAATAAGAGAAGTAAAAACACAAGACAGGAAATGCCTCGTTACAATGCTTTGGCATGACTGCCCTTGGTTATTTAATTGTGTTCTCTGCTTCAGGCTCAAAAATGCCAGTTCTGGCCTCAAAGTGACCCCTCACTGTTGGCTAATCCAAACCACCCAGACTTCTTTTTCTTTGCTTTTCTACTTAAGCAGATGGCAGGGATATTACTCATGGGCTCACAGGAGGTGACATGGCTTTGAGATCATCCTTTCTTGACTGATGAAGTAACTGAGGCCCAGGGGAGTTAAGTGATGTACCAAGATCACAGACTAATCAGTGGCCAAGAGGGGTCTTGAGCCCATTCTTCCACATTGTGTACAGGGCCTCTGGCCATAGCTCATGTGGAGGTCACTAAAGCTGAAGACTGAAATATTTGTTCAAATGCTGCTCTCACACACAGATGTTCCCAGCTGGTGTGGACACTCTTGCAGCAAACTTAAGCAGCGCTTTTCATCACCCCCATCTTGCAGTCGTGCTGCCCAGAGCACTGAACAGCTGGCACTTCCCTACTGGCCTGAGTGGGATAACTTCCTCATAGCAAAATGCAAGACACCAAAACAACACCTCTGTTCACTCTGGAGTGCTGCTTTTTTAAATGCTCATCAGAAGCCAGGATGACAAACTCAATGGACTGGTAACTAGGGAGTGTGACTTTCTCAGATCATTAAGGTCTGAGAAAGTGGTATGAGCTTCTAAGACAGCAGACAAAGCTTTGGCAAACTCAGAAGTAACGTGTGAACTGTCTTTACCTCCAGAGCCGAAAAGCTGGTCAGGGCATAGGAAGAGGTGGCATCTCCCTAACATTCCGGCGGGTGCAGCCAGAGGCACACTCATGCAAGCCAGCACCTGGAGAAGGCCAAGGCAGAGCCAGGGAGGGGAAAGGTGGCCTTCTCTCGCCAACAAACCAGACAGCTACACAGACAAAAAAGGAGCTCACAACACAGAAAGGAGAGGAGCAGATGCCAAGGGGAGGAGGTGGTGGGGATGGAGGGCACAGCAAACCAGGTTATCCCTGAGATATCAGGTGTTTTCACAAAGAATGTGACAGGCGGAAGCAGTGGCTTTTTTTGACCCAGGTGTGCTGATGAAAATCACTCTCTCCTGATTCAGGCAACAGAACGATGGGCTCAACCCACCCATCCAACCCACCTAACTTCACTGTGGATGAAAGAATAAGCAGGTGAGTCTGCTGGGGTAACAAGAGATAACTTAGCCTTATAATAACAGTGAAGCCGTGAGCCTGCCTTCTTCACAACAAAGGGACTTCTAATTTATGACCTGAATGGTAAAAATGTACAGGGACTGTCACTGCATGACAGACTTTGACAGACTTTTCTATATATCTTGTACTTTTTAGAATGAGCATAGGCTATTTTGTAGTCATTTTTTGTTTGTTTGTTTGTTTCTAAAAAGCAAACAAACCAAAAATACCTGATGGGTGGTGCAAAGGAGATATGACCTTCTGGGGAGATCTGGATGATGTTCAGATTGTGTTTTTCATTAGAAGAACAAGAGGATTGACTCTATGGCCAGCTGTCTGTCATTTTCAGCCAGATTAGGCCTGCTCTCATTCCAAAGGGCTGTGGGAAAAGTCTCCCTTAGAGGAGCTATCACTGGGCCATATTACCATTTCAGGGCAAATGGTGAAAAAGGAAGGTCAGGGCCGGGGACACCTATGGGCATTTTCCTTCACTACCATGGGTGGGGGCCCTGGGGGGTCCTGATACTTCCATAGAGGTAGCAATGCATGGGGCAGAAAGTGGAAAATCTGTGGTGAAGGGAAGGTGGAGGGAAACGGCAAAACATTCTCCTGCTTGTTAGAAAACCAAAGCTCCGGGTTTAATGCAGCGCCAAGACACTTATTTCCCTGTCCTCGATAAGGAAGACAGAACAATTGCCTTGTCGGCTTACACTTTTCCTGGAAGAGCTGAGGGGTTAGGGTGGGGCGTCAGGACTGCAGGGAAGTTGTGCATGCAGCAGAAAAAGCCAAAAAGCCATTTAGGGATTCTGAAGTTGACAATGTTCAATGTGTCGCTTGTGCTCATGGGATTTTTTGTGAGTCCCAAATTAATCAAGGCTCCTGGAGCTCCAAGAAAGCAGTGAAAATACAAAAGAGCCTTTCCTCTCCCTTGTCCCTTATGAAACGGGTGGAGATCTTGGCTGGAGTGGGCTGTTGTCATAGATATGTCCATTACATCTATGCCTGTGTCATAGGCATAGATGTAATGACAGGCATAGATGTAATGGAGTTTATAGAAAAGCAAACTTCAACTAGGGAGAAAAAAAGGACCAGGCTAAGTCTAAAAAGATTTCCTAAAGCTTCTGAAGAGGATTCCAAAGATTGGTCTGGAATTAAAAGCATCTCTTACTGCAGGCCATGTAGAAAACAGACTTGAAAACAATTCAGTTAAACCCTGCAACTGACCCATATGAATTCCAAACAGACACTATTAAATTGGACAACTATGGCTTTCAAGAAATTTGCACAGAAGATGATAGCTATCAGGTATGCAGTGCAAAAGGCATGTTTCACATTGGAAAGTTACTTTTGCATAGTAAGCTTTCCAGTGTTCACTGAATTGAGTATGAAATAATACGCTCAGCTCTACAGTGCCCTGAACGTTGACTGCCTAACAGGGTCTTGGGACGTCATGCTGCGGAGAACCCTAGTTTTGTTTTCTTATAAAAACTGTATGGCCACCCCGCTCCTTGCTTCCCAGGTTTGCAGAGCTCAGCTACCTCCATGAGAAATGACTCTCCTGTAGGGCTCGATGACCTTCATGTCAATCCGCTGCTCCTGTTCTCCAATCACCACGGTCCTCCACAGCCGGTTGTCCTCTCGCTCCTCTTCTGCCGTATATTCCGGAATAGACTCTGACTCTTGGCCAGAATCTTTGTTGGCTGTGTGATCCTCTGGAAATGAAGCATAGAGCAGGGATAAAGAAGAAAGACCTCCACAGGTGAGGCAGTTCAGCAACTAGCGACCTCCTGGCAGAGTCAACCTGAGCTCCCTGTTGTGTACAACTCTGATAGAGCCTGATACCATCCTGATCACATAAAGGACACTCAGTGAAGTCTTATTGATTGACTGACTGAACAACCCATCCATTGTGAAGGCCGGGCAGAGGGTGGGGATAGGAAAAGAGCTAGAGCTGTCTTGTGTCTGTAGTGGTCCAAGGGGGCATAGGCTGGTGCTAACTCATCCTTGATCATATAAGTTGTAGACTGCAGGTCTTTCTGATGGGGTGAAAGGCTATTCATCAGGCCCTATTTTCCTTGTGCCACATTTCTTGGTGTATCCTGAGTGCTCAGAGTGTTTTGGGGGCCCTCAGCTCAGTATCTTGATGACACCGCCAGCCTAGACCCCCACTCTAAGACTCTTACAGTGGGGTTGAATCCCCTTCTCTACTGGGAGTGCATCTGGACATTAATTTGATATTACTTCTTATACATTTTTCAAAATATACTACACAAAGGTTTTACAGTAAGTGAGAAACAAGCTCGTAGACCAGAAGTGCTCCCAGGCCAAAAATTCACAAGACTCTTACTTGTGGGTGCCCAAGGCAATGAAAAAGCCCACGGAGCATTCTTGGGGGAGAAATTTACTACCCATTCTTGTGCATCAAGAAAAAAGCAACCGGGCTTCCCTGGTGGCGCAGTGGTTGAGAGTCCGCCTGCCGATGCAGGGGACGCGGGTTCGTGCCCCGGTCTGGGAAGATCCCACATGCCGTGGAGCGGCTGGGCCCGTGAGCCATGGCCGCTGAGCCTGTGCGTCTGAAGCCTGTGCTCCGCAACGGGAGAGGCCACTACAGTGAGAGGCCCGCGTACCTTTTTTAGTTTTCTTAAAAGAATAAGCAACAATTGTTTCCATTTTTACTTCAAGTAGTAGTAGAATTTAACAATGGTTATTCTATGTATGTTTAAGTGATTTGGAAAAAAGGATTGTTTATAGCTTTCACAATAATTCAGATGTTATCATTCTTAATTTTCCATTTCATGAGAAATTACCTTTGATTTATACTCCACTTGTATTCTTTTAATGGCACTTTGATAATAAAAACAGCAATATTTATTAAGCATCTACCGTGTATCAGGCACAACAGTAGATACAACAGCAGACATGACACCAATGCAAAAACTCTGAAGTAACTACCTCAGGTCACAGAGTTAGGAAGCAAATACAATCAGACCCTTACCTTTTCTACTCTTCTAAGCTATCACATTGTACCTTGAATGTGTAACTGTCTCATTCTCATTTATTTTACTATAACGTAGTGAGTTCCTTGGGCTAAGAAATTGTGCCAGAATCATCTTTAATATCCACCTCCACCAACCCACTCAACACTTAGGTTGAAACCCTGCAGAGAGCACTCAGTAAACCTTGGGAGGGTGAGTGGATGAACAAAGCTTGGACAAGTTCCTGGAAGTATAGGTAATCTGTAAGGGAGCCACAACAGAGCCATTATGTTCCAGAAGATCCCGCAAGACAAATTCAAACGTGTGTAATTACCTGTGACTTAGAATAGCAAAATGGAGTCCAGCTGGGAAGCAATCCTAGCCCTTTATGCCAACACCAACAGCTACTACCACCTGCAGAGCCTTGCAATCACTCTGGCTTCCACTGCATTCCCACCAGCGCTTGCAGCTTACTCAGGATGGGAAAGCAGCAACCTTGGCTTCAGATCAAGCGCTGTGTCACTTGTGCAAATCCATCCATCTGCCCTGGACTCCCTTTCTGGGATCCCTTCCTGCTTCTCCCTTCCCACTTGGGTTAGGACCCTCGGATGCTCCTCTCCGCTCCCTTCCCAGGACCCTGTTTTCCCACTGGTCTCTGCTCCCTCAGACCTCTGGGCTCTGATGCGGGTTTGTCTTCTGAGGTTCTTGTACACACCTGCTCTTCTCTGCAATGTACTCACCATCCACCAACCCCTCTTCACCCTGTCTGGGACTTTCTGGCCTGCTCTACGTTGACCCTGGTGATCTGTGTGGGGTTGTTTTGTTTTCTGCATGCTTTTATTGAGGCTACTTTGTTAAAAAAATTTTTTTTGTATACTCTGTTCTCTTTGCATGTTATAAAAATAAAACACATTAATAAAAGTACAAGCAATACAGAAATTGTTGGGTGGGGGGGGCTAGTGGTGCAATGGATAAACGCATCTGTCTATGGATCAGAAGATGCCAAAAATTGTTCAGGGAAACAGCAAAAATCACCAATGCCTCTCTCACTCATTTTTGTTTGATATGTAGTTTTCTTTCTATACTCATGGGCACAAACATACTTTTTTTCCCCAGAAAGTATGATTAATCTCTATCTTCTGCATGTTCTGTATGTACTGTTCTACAATGTGCTTCCACCTAATAACACAGCATGGGCTTCTTTTCATCTCAGTGAATATAAACCCTGCTCATTTTTAAAAATAGCCCTAGACTTCCCTGGTGGCGCAGTGGTTGAGAGTCCGCCTGCCGATGCAGGGGACACGGGTTCATGCCCTGGTCCGGGAAGATCCCACATGCCGCGGAGCAACTAGGCCCGTGAGCCATGGCCGCTGAGCCTGTGCATCCGGAGCCTGTGCTCCGCAACGGGAGAGGCCACAACAGTGAGAGGCCCGTGTACCGCAAAAAAATAAATTAATTAATTAATAAAAATAGCCCTAGAGTATTCAATTTTATTGATGTCTTTTAGTTTATCAGTCCCATAGCGATGGAAATTTTTATTCTATTTTATGGGCTGTTGTTCCTTATAAAGAATTTGCTGCAATAAGTATCTCTGTAAAGGTGTCTTACCTCTTTTGTGCACATATTGCTGTAGGTTACCTTTCTAGCAATGGAATGCTGGATCACAGGGTCTAAGCACTGAAAGGCTTTATGAGCGTTTTTGCCCTTGAATATATCACACCAAAATATCTGAGAGTACCTATTTCCTCACGCTATTAAAACCACTGGCAGAACTTCCCTGGTAGCACAGTGGTTAAGAGTCCACCTGCCAATGCAGGGGACATGGTTTCGAGCCCTGGTCCGGGAAGATCCCACATGCACGGAGCAACTAAGCCCATGCACCACAACTACTGAGCCCGCGTGCCACAACTACTGAAGCCCGCACGCCACAACTACTGAAGCCCGTGTGCCACAACTACTGAAGCCCGCGCATCTAGAGCCCGTGCTCCGCAACAAGAGAAGCCACCGCAATGAGAAGCCCACATACCGCAACAAAGAATAGCCCCCGCTCGCCACAACTAGAGAAAGCCCCTGTGCAGCACTGGAGACCCAATGCAGCCAAAAATTTAAAAAATTAATAAATTTATTTAAAAAAACAATACTGGAGGTTATCAGAGTTTTTAATTGTTGAAAATTTAGGGTGAAGCTTCTCTCTTTGTTGTTTTAATGTATATTAAATTATTAAAGAAGGTGAGAATTATTAAGTGTTTATTGGTTATTTATATTTCTCTTACTGACAGGGAGGCACCTGATAAATCCTTTGCCTGTTGTGGTCCTTATTGATTTTTTGGAGTTCTTTATACAGAACTTTGTCATATATTGCAATTATTTTCCTGCCTTGTGCTTAGTTTTTGAATTTGTGATTTTTCCCAAATAGAAATATATTTTTATATAGTTGAATCTATCAGTTTTTGTCTGTATGCTTTTTGATTGTTGTATCATAGTAAGAAAGGACACTACACTCCTACCTTAAAAGTATGTATACATGTACACAAACATTTTCCTACACTTTACTTTTAAAAACAGCATTATTATTCATTTTGGCATAGAAGTTTGAGGCTGGCACATGTAAATCAATGAAGTTAGAACACACTCTCTCACTATACACAAATATAAACTCAAAATGGCTTAAAGACTTAAACATAAGACATGACACCATAAAACTCCTAGAAGAGAACATAGGCAAAACATTCTCTGACATAAGTCATACCAATATTTTCTTAGGTCAGTCCCCCAAGGCAGTAGAAATAAAAGCAAACAAATGGGGCCTAATCAAACTTACAAGCTTTTGCACAGCAAAGGAAACCATAAACAAAAGACAACCTATAGAATGAGAGAAGACATTTGCAAATGATGCAACCAACAAGGGCTTAATTTCCAAAATATACAAACAGCTCATACAACTCAACAACCAAAAAACAAACAACCCAATCCAAAAACGTGCAGAAGACCTAAATAGACATTTCTCAAAGAAGACATACAGATTGCCAACAAACACATGAAAGGATGCTCAACATCACTAATCATTAGAGAAATGCAAATCAAAACTACAATGAGGTATCACCTCACACCAGTCAGAATGGCCATCATTAAAAAATCTACAAACAATAAATGCTGTAGAGGGTGTGGAGAGAAGGGAACCCTCCTACACTGTTGGTGGGAATGTAAGTTGGTGCAGCCACTGTGGAAAACAGTATGGAGGTTCCTCAGACAACTAAAAATCGAGTTGCCATATGATCCAGCAATCTCACTGCTGGGCATATATCCAGACAAAACTATAATTCAAAAAGATACATGCACCCCTATGTTTATAGCAGCACTATTCACTATAGCCAAGACATAGAAATAACCTAAATGTCCATCAACAGATGAATGGATAAAGAAGATGTGGTACATATATATATACAATGGAATACTACTCAGCCATAAAAAAGAATGAAATAATACGATTTGCAGAAACATGGATGTACCCGAAGATTCTCATACTAAGTGAAGTAAGTCAGAAAGAGAAATTCAAATACCATATGATATCACCTATATGTGGTATCTAAAATATGACACAATGAAACTATCTGTGAAACAGAAACAGAATCACGGACATAGAGAACAGACTGGTGGTTGCCAAGGGGGAGAGGGGTCGGGGGAGGGATGGAGTGGGAGTTTGGGATTAGCAGATGCAAACTATGATATATAGGATGGATCAACAACAAGGTCCTACTGTATAGCACAGGGAACTATATTCAATATCCTGTGATAAACCACAATGGAAAAGAATATGCAAAGAATATACGTGTGTGTGTGTGTGTGTGTGTGTGTATGTATATATATATATATATATATATAACTGAATCACTTTGCTGTACAGCAGTAATTAACACAACATTGTAAATCAACTATACTTCAATAAAAAGAAGCTCGAGGCTGGACCTTTTTATCAAATGTTACTCCTAATGTTTCAGAGAAAGCATGGCCAAGTTGGTATGTCTCCTCCTTTTCCCACCTCTTCTGATTGATATAAATGAAATAAAGTTATATAAGAGCTAGGGGTACAGTACATTGTCTTAAGGTGTTCAATTCTGGAAGTCAACAATCTAAGCTAGTAGAAAGTAAAAGTAGCTTTGTTTTACTCCCTTGAATTAATGGTATCTTCCCAAACATTTAATTCTTCTGGGACTTCCCTGGTGGCTCAGTGGTTGAGAATCCGCCTGCCAATGCAGGGAACACAGGTTCAATCCCTTGTCTGGGAAGATCCCACATGCTATGGAGCACCTAAGCCCTTGCGCCACTACTACTGAGCCTGTGCTCTAGAGCCCGCAAGCCACAACTACTGAAGCCCGCACGCCACAACCACTGAAGCCCGTGCGCCCTATAGCCTGTGGGCCGCAACTACGAAGCCCACGCACTGCAACTATTAAGCCCATGTGCCGCAATGGCTGAGCCCGCGTGCCTAGAGCCCGAGCTCCACAACAAGAGAAGCCACTGCAATGAGAAGCCTGCCCACCACAATGAAGAGCAGCTCCTGCTCGCCACAACTAAAGACCGTGCGCAGCAGTGAAGACCCAGTGCAGCCAGAAATAAAATAAAAAATTAAATTAAAATTTAAAAATACGAGAAAACTACTTTAAAAAAATTCTTCTGCTACAACTATAAATTACCATCCTCCCACTGCTATCATTTTCTCACTATTCGCAAAATTTTCCGGTCTCATTTAACTCTCTATCCCCAGGCCCTCCAAATTTAATGTTTGGTCTCATGCTCTCTTCACTAAGAAATGCTTGATTTTCTTTGTCTCCTTTTCTGAATAACAGGCTTTTCTCCCTGGTGACTGTTGAAGTCAATTAAGCCCTGGTACACAGGGGAGAAGTCAACTTGAACATTTTCTTTTGCCTTTGGTGAGATGATTTAGTACACAGGCGCCTGAATATCCTGTGCTAACATCACAGTGGGGAGTCCACTGTTGGTGATCATACAGACTAACACAAGATGAGGTGCTGAGGCCAGCTGTGGCCTCCAGTAGGGACATACATCTGTAAAGGGGACTAGCTTTCTATGTTGTGATCTTGCACTGATAATGGGAACAGTCTGAAAATGCTTTAAAAGACATTCATTACGTTTGGACTTTTTTTTTTTTTTTTTAAGCCGAAGAGCCTCTTTATTTGTATTAAGTGTTAGAAATCACTCCCAGGAAGAAAATGAGGTTAGGTATGATTCATGACATATTTGATCACTAACATAGGCATAATTTAATCCTGAACATGCTATGTATTAATCTAGACTATTGATTTAGAGAACATTAGGTTGAATGCTACTAATTTAATTTGTAGGAGGAGTGCTTTCTAAATGACACTCGTCATTCAAGACATGTTTAGTATTATGCTAAATACCCAGAGATTTATAAACTAGCTTCTAATTTTCATTCCTAATATACCTTTCATCTCTCCCTTTTATGTTACTTAGTATCCAGTGTGGATTCAGGTTTGTTTGAGCCTGAAGTATATATAGTTTTGGGGGGAGGGAGCTTTTTAAGGAAAATAATCTT
The DNA here is from genome assembly GCF_964165515.1 of Mesoplodon bidens. Lineage (NCBI taxonomy): Eukaryota > Metazoa > Chordata > Mammalia > Artiodactyla > Ziphiidae > Mesoplodon > Mesoplodon bidens. Next base: position 85,462,521 of record NC_138162.1, read on the forward strand.
TTCTTTTCTTTTTTTTTTTCAAACTTTTACAAAAGCATATAATGATGTGAACATATTTCTAGGGACCCTTCCTGACAGAATGAAGCTTAAGTTCAGCTTCACATCTTTTGCCAGTATCACAAACTGAGAAAATTCTTCACTTTCTTCCTGTTGAAGTGTAGTTCAGTACAGTTGGAAAGAGCATAGCTGGGGTTCAGACACGGGCTTTCTCTATCTTCTTTGCTATTGCTAGAGTCCTAAGTACATCTTAGTCCCAGGCAACAAGAGTAACCTGCTCAATGGTCTTCCCACTTACATTTTTTCATACACTCCGCCCCCCGGGTTTGAACTTTTACTTGTTAGAGGAAAGACATCCTGTACCCAGCTAAGAAGGTCTTTAAAGTTCTTCAGGTGACAACAGGTACATAGTTAATTTGAATGTGAAAACTCAGCATACAAAAATACAAGGAAAAAATCATCCTTTCATACCACATCATCATTATGGCATAAGGTTGCTTGTGGGTAAAACAGAATAAGCCTAACACTTGACTAGTTAATATGCAGAGTTAAAACAGGGAATTGATTTTACAAGCTGGTTGCCTGTAGGCTGTGAAAATAATGCAAGACTGCAGATAAGTTAAGTGAAGTGACTACCTGATGATGTGGAAAAAATGTTAGGGCATCTTATTCACATAGGAAACTGTCTGTCATTAGGGGTTAGTTTTAGAAAAGATAGCTTAAACGAGGTCACTAAACATCGCTTAGCCTAGGAAGAAAAAATATAAGAGCACATGAGTGTTTCTTATAATGTTCTTATCAGAAATATTCAGGCTAAAATTCTCTATCATTTTTCCATTTCCCTTATGAAATGGCTTTGCTGAGGCCTGAATTATGGTAAAAATAACTCTGCGGTTGGTTTGGAAAACAGAAATAGGTCATCATCAATTTTCTGACCTTTGGATATTTTTAAGTTTATAGGATTAGTATAATAAAGTATTAAAAGAAAAAAAAAGCTCAGATCTCCCTTAATATGAAAGACTGGCCTGTTAAATCCTTCACTATCTACATATTTCTGATATCTTTGGCACTTCTAAATATCAAAGGAAGTCAAGCCTTAATTATGTCGGTACTTTGAATGATATTTGGACACAATTATTAAAGAAAATGGCTTGGAAGGGAAGACTAATTCAACATCTTTTGATAGTGAGCTTCAGAAATTTTCCATAAGCAAAATCACATTGTGGGCAAATAACCTGGCAGCAATGTTTGGTGATCATCGACTGAATAAAACAGGCAAATCGTGTAAACATCCTTCAAGCACTTGGGAAATTAAGGGCCCTCAAGTCACCGGAAAATGGCTGGATAAAAGGGAATGTAAATGTGAGGGTGCGTTACCAGGCTGGACTTCAGGTGTGCTAGCCTGAACTAGTAAAAGATCCTCCTCTTCACTGTCAGTATATTTATGGAGAGGAACATGGACCAGGAGTCGAGGACAACAACTCGGGTTTTGAATGCTGGCTCTGACATTTACTGGCTATATGACCTTAGGTGAATTGCTTAACCTCTGGGGGTAACATAATACCTATTCATAGATTTGACGTGAGCATTAATATAGTTAATATTTATAATGCACCTAGCACAGATCCTGGCACACAGTAAGCACTATGAAAAGTGTTCATTAAATAAAATTAATTACTGACCAAACACTTGAAAGCCTGTGCCTTAAAAACTCCAATTTTGTTTAGAATGTATATGCCTAGTTCAGAATGCTCACACAACAAACAAACAACAACAAAACCACGCAGCTTTCCAAGCATTAATTTCATACTTTGGGACGCTAATGTATTCTCTCTTTATAGTCAGTTATCTATATCTGCATGTTTATAAAATACAGCTATTCAGATGCACTTTGTGTTTTCAGTGTTTAATGTTGTTTTTAAAACAGTGTCTGAACATACATCTTTCATATGAAAATCAAGGTGGACTTAAAATTCAACTTACATTAAAATTCTCTCCTTTGAGTTGAAGACCTAAAAGCAGGGTTGCGGCTGTTAATCTGGTTCTTTCAGCATAACTGTGTCGACTAAATAAAAAGAACTGTGTCAGCAAGTGGCAGCTTTAATTACCAGTTTGCTCAGCCACCGCCACTTTGCTTGACAGTTTTACTATTTATAAAAAGAAAAGGTTCAGATGTGGTGTGACACAGCTCTCCAGGGCAACAGGGAAGTACAGGGGGAGGAGAGGGAGGGACGATCAGGGTCCTGCCACAGCTGTCTTCTCTGGGATTTTAAGTTAAGGCTTGATTTTTACACTTGAAGATCTATTAGCAGAAGAAGGGCTGGGAGAGCTGGGGTCAGCTGGAAAGGATGGAGTAGCTGGGGAAGAGTGTCTGAGATGGCAGAAAAGAATATGAATTCAAGACCTTTCACCTCCTATTTGTGTATTTCAACCTACAGGGTCAAATATCCTGACAACTATAAAAATCCAAGACCATGATAAAAAATGCAATATAAAATCTCTACTTAAACATGATAATCTGTAATACAAGTAGTTTAGCCACTTCCTGTTTTCTTAGCTTGAGGAAATAAAGCTTTACACTCTGTGAAGACAGGGTCTGAATCTATGCTGGTTGTGGTTATAGCCCTGGTTGCTCAATGACCATTGGTTGACTTAAGTAATTGGATGATGACTCTCTTAATTTCATAACTATGTTCTTCTATGAAAGAAACTGCTGGAATCAGTATAGCTCTAAATAAGTCAGGGCATCATTCAATTGTGGTATTTCTTTTTTAATCATTTTCAAAGTGTATCAAAGCAGTAGCTGTAGCTAGGATTCTCTTACTTTCAAATTCAAATACTACAAAGTCAGAGAATGCCACCCTGTAAAACTGAAACTACATGATGCCATTTTTTAAAGCAAGTGCTTTGTATTTGTATATATTTCTTAACAAACGCAATTTCATTGAGCAAGAGAAAGAACTAAAATAAGACTGGTAATCATATCAGGAGTGCCAGTGTTTGGTCCAGCAGTTTTTAATTTTCTTCCTTTTTATTCTTCCCCCAGCACACCCTGTCCCATCCCTCCTTCCTTCCTGCTTTATTGGGGATATAGCACTAAACATAAGAAAGTCCCTGACCTTGTGGAGCAGACATTCTAGTGGGAAGAGAAAGAAAATAGAGATGCAAACAAATAGTTACATGATATGATTTCTATTAGTGTGACACATGGAAAATAAAGTGAATACTGGGATAGAGAGTGACTAGGTGGTGGTGTGGGGAATGCCTTTGTTTACAGAGGTCAGGGAAGGCCTCTGAGAAGGTGACATCTGATTAAGATCTGAATAAAGAGAAGGAGCCACCCATGTAGGATCTGTGAGAAAGAACACTCCAGACAGTGGGAGCTTGTACAGAGAAACTGGTAAGCTCTAATTTTTCCACTTCTAATTTTATCTTCCAGATTAAATTCTCTTTCTCTGCAAACCCAGTCCCAATCTTCTTATAACACAGCATGTAACAGTTTCCCTACAACCCCAGCCAAGCACAAGGCCTGGCGTAAAGTAGGGGTTTAACAAAGGAGTGATAGCTATGTATGACCTCTGTGAGCCATACCTGTTCTGTCAAGCTCTAAACCGTCAATCATGTCCACCTATGACCTGAGACACAAACAGAAGCTTCTAGAAATCACAGAAAGGAGCCACCAGCAACACAATGAGAGGTTTGTTCCTAAAGCCCCTTAGATGACATTAGATAAGATTAGATAATCTTTCACTTTTCACTTAACTTTGGCCTTGCCAACTTGGCAACTTACCATGCCCAGTGTACTCAAAAGAATCTGCTTCATCAGGGGTATCGAGTTCATCCACATTGATATCAATTTCATCTGGACTGTCCAAGTTATCATCAGAGAGAACAGACCCTTCACTTTGATCCAGAGACAGATTGATATTTGGGGCTGTGAGTTTGATTCTCTGAGGATGACTGCCATTAAGATCCAGAGAATTAGGAGGTTCTAAAGAAGATAAAGAACAACATTAAGTATTAGACCATACACATGGCTGCCAACAGTGGGTGTGGGACCCAGTGAAAAACAATTTTAAGGCCCTTTCAGCAAAGGCACACCTGCTAAAAGTCCTCATGTGGGATTTAGACTCCACTCTTGACCAGCAGGCCTCAGTACTGGCTTGCCCCGGCTACATCAGCCCTGGCCATGCAGAAATAGGAAGTGGGAGCCATTGCTAAACAGGCAGAGATCTAGTTTTTAGAACTGCCCTGTTCAGGTTTGAGAACTTGACATTGATATAATACTGAATCAAATTTTTTATGGTGCATATTACTTAAGAAAAACAGTTAAGCTTTACACATAACTTATAATGATTCATGTAGACTTCATTCCTCTGAAATGGAGGATACAAACTTTATCTGTAATGTTTACAGACACTCCCAAAATACGTCTTTTAGTTCCTGACAACTCTGTTGTGAACTTTCTTTGGCTTTTTTTTTTTTTTTTTGTAATAAAACTGAGGTACCCTCCCAGATTACATTCCTTGATCAAGCAGTCATTACTTCTTATGCCAATATTGCTTGACATTGGTTCCTGTACCTTAGTGATAGTCTCCTCGTGTAAGGCTCATGGAATTAGCTCCCACTCTTTCACTGTAATACGCATCTTGCTGTTCAAGAGCCTTTCACTTAACAGAAGCAGAGCTGGAGAAGTCATTTTTAACCAAGTTGATCCCAACTAAACAATGTTAGAGAGATACCTTAACAAAAAATTCCAGGATTCCCTATCACAAAATGTTTTGAAGGCCATCTGGTATACCCATCAATTCTGGACTTCTAACTCTAGTCTTGTCTCTTGTCCTAAGGAAGCTGACACTGTTTCTTTGTCATTAAGATTTTTTTTTTCTGTATAGACAACACCTAAACTGTGTTCCATGTAATGTTTTTATGTATTACTTGAAAAAATGTTTCTATTGATCTGTCAGTTTGTAAAACATTGGGTTTCCATATTACAGGGATTCTCAGAGCTGTGCTGTCCAAAAGAAATTTTTTGTGATGGTAGAAATGTTATGTATATAACATTTTTGTTTTTCTTCTTGGCCACGCCACGCGGCTTGTGGGATCTTAGTTCCCCAACCAGGGATCGAACCTGGGCCCCCTGCAGTGGAAGCGCAGATTTCTAACCACTGGACTGCCAGGGAATTCCCACAATTCACTTTTTAAAAAGTGAATTGTGGACCTTGAAGAGTGGAGCAGATGTACAGTGGCTACCATGCTTATTTGGCCACAGAACACTTAAGAATAGTTATGTCACGTGATTAGTACTTTGAAGAATACACTTTAAATACTCGGGCAGAAATAAAAAATTGACTCCCTTCTTTCTCAATTCTAGGCTTGACTGATAACGTCAGGGTTCAGGATCTTGGTGTGATCCTGTAGCTGGTACAGTGCAAAGGAGTGAACCTAGTACAGAGTGAGAGCCACATAGGTCGCAACTGAAATTTTTTAAATTCCTTTTTGTATATGCCTTGGGTTGTAAAGTGTAGTTTGGGTTTTTTTGTTTGTTTTTCTTTTTTAATAATCAGGATACTGAGCATCCTCAATATTAAATCGCTAATTTTAAATATTCTCACACTTAAGTATAAATTGGTGAACTTAGATGTTAGAATTTGGTATTATGATAAACAGCAGCCAGTTATCATAGGAACTGAAAACATTGGCAGATCCAGGCATGGCCCAGGAGATAAAGGGTGGCCCACCCTAGTTGATGATTCAAGTCAACTCTGAAATTAACCACATCAAGCCTAACACCTTCCTCACACATATTTATTTCCTCTCTTCACTTTTATCACTGATATCACAAGTTGGATGCACAGGAAATGGTTCTCTCACTGAATAATGAACATGTTTGGATATAGAACACTGCTGAAGAAAATGAATGAACGCTCTCACCAGGCCTCATGTCTGCAGCACTGGGACTCAGCATTCCCTCCTCAAAGGGGATGTCCATTCCCACATCCTCTGACAGTAGTCTGAAAAAAACAAACAAACAAACAAAAACAAAAGAGTGTAAAAAATTGTGTGGGATTTAATTTTCTTTGAAAAGGAAACCCAGAGGTTCCAGGATGGCATTTTCAATAAACCAGGTATGTGTACTGAATCCATTGTAGGTGGCCCTAAATTAGAATACAGACTTTCTGCAGTTTCTGTGAACGAGAACCACGGACTCGGATTTTACTCTGTGCACAGAGCGAGTCACTTCTTCTGCCAGTTCTCATAAGTAAACACCTCAAGTAAGAAATTCAGAAAGAGGAGAAGCAAATAACTAATAAAATATACGTAAGGGGACATTTAATTTTTTTTTCAACAAGGGATACAATATATATGCTTTGGAGTAAGTGCAGACCTGACTTTGTATATATCTCTTCCTCTGTGTAAATCTGAGCATATTACCTAAACTGCTGTGGGCAGAGGAAAGCATACTCTGCTGATCTCTATTTGTAAAACAGGGATATACCACCTGCCTCACTGAGTTGTTGAAAGATTAAGCAATGAATGTAAGGTGCCTAACATTCCTGAGAAGGTGCCAACTGATGTTATTTTCCTTCCTCTTTGAATATTTAAAGATTCACTGTGAATTATAAGTTGGTGAAGATGGTTCTGGTCATGAGTTACCATCTTTTCTCCCTAATCAGTGTTGAACCCGGGACTGTTGAACCCAGGACTTAACACACTTGGTAAGACTAGTGGAAGGGAACAGACAAATACTGGAGGAAACTGTGGCAAATCTCTATGCTCTTGTAGGAAGCTGATCACCGTTCACAGTAAATTCCCCTTGACTTATTTTTATCTCCTGACCCTCGTTCAGTACATCCCCATTTATCACGATAATATATATATATATATATATTTTAACATCTTTATTGGAGTATAATTGCTTTACAATGGTGTGTTAGTTTCCGCTTTATAACAAAGTGAATCAGCTATACATATACAAAGGTCCCCATATCCCCTCCCTCTTGCGTCTCCCTCCCACCCTCCCTACGATAATATATTTTTCTTCGTGGTGGCTTCCATGTAATTTCACTCATCTAGGGTGAATACGTCTGATGTAGGCACTAATCTAAATTTAAACATGATAAACCTTTCTGTTAAAGTTCTAAATTTAATCCCTTCCTCCCTCTCTCACTGCGACTCCTCTCCCCCTCAATCTGGGTCTACCAAACATTTGGAGTTTGCTTACCTGGATGATCAGTTTCTTCAGGATTCAAGTTAAGCCCCTTATTGTTAACAAAGCCTATGACGTAAACAAAATCCTGTGTCTCTAGTGATAACTGTACTTGCTTCATTTATTCAGCAAATATGTATCGAGTGTCTACTCTGTGCTAAGGATGTAGAAGAATGAAACAGACCAGCCTCATGCTTGTGGTGAAGACGGGATGATGGAGTTAAAATAATGAGGACGGTCACCAGCAATTCAGCGCTGCTTCCCTGAGAGAAATAAACGCCCGTGTCCTTAACCGTCAACCCCCCAGACCCCTTCAAAAACACAACCCTAGGGAGTTTCCTTCTCCATACACTTGTTGTGGCTTCTGCCCTGTATGTTCTCTGAAACGAGTCCTGCACCCTAGTCGAAAAACAGTGAGCAAGGGGTCAGCGTGTGAGTCAAAGGCAATAAACGTATTGGCAGGAACAAGATAACCCTTGCCAGAGACGCACCACATGGGATGCAGCAAACCAGACTGTCCAGCAATGGAGGTGGGGTGGTAGGCAAAGAGAAGGCCTGCTCTAGGCCCCAGTTTGAAAGTCCTGGGACCCAGAGGGATAGCTGTCTAGGTTTCCCACGCTGTTGCAGTTTTTCAAATTTCCTTACAATGACCCCTTGTCATCTAAAGTAACCTGTGTGCGTTCTCTTTGACATCAACCCTGTAGTACCTGTAAAGTAGCAAAATGCTGCTGTTGAGAGCAGCTAGATTCAAATCTTAGCTCTACCCCTTACTGTGTGTCATATGGCAAGTTACTTAATCTTTCTGTGCCTCCATTTCCTCTCCAGTAAAAAAGAGAGACTGTGCAATGCCTGAAAAGAACACTGAAAGAAAAAAATGTTATCTACTTCATTGTAGTTCTTTTTGCTATTATAATTGCCTTCTCCATTAGCCTTGACGCTTCATGAGGACAGAAACCATGTCTGTCTTCTTTACTATTACATCTCCAGCACCTGGTAGAAATAAATACCCGATAAATATGTGTTGGATTGAATTATTGAACTTGAAATCCCCTAAATGCACATGTACATTATTTTCTCTAGTTGCCTATGAGTCAACCTTAAAAAAAAAAAAAAAAAGACATCATGTTTACTTGCTTCAGAGAGCACATAAGGGTGCCGACTTTAGCTCCAAAGTAAATATGAAGCGTTTAAAAATAGACAGATAGGGCTTCCCTGGTGGCGCAGTGGTTGAGAGTCCGCCTGCCGATGCAGGGAACACGGGTTCGTGCCCCGGTCCGGGAAGATCCCACATGCCGCGGAGCGGCTGGGCCCGTGAGCCATGGCCGCTGAGCCTGCGCGTCCGGAGCCTGTGCTCCACAACGGGAGAGGCCACAACAGTGAGAGGCCCACATACCGCAAAAAAAAAAAAAAAAAAAAAAAAAAAATAGACAGATAGTATCCGTCTTAAAATTTTGTAGGTTTTGTTGATGTTTGTGAGTTATAGGCAACATCATGGAATAATTGAAAGGGTCCTAGATATGCGGTTATAGTCCTGGGTTACAGTTCTGCGGTTAGTACTGACAAGCTTATTAACTCTGAGAACATTAACTGACCGTCTTTGTGATTTTAAGTGAAGATAATGAATACCGAATATTACAGTGACTATGGAGAATAAACAATAAATAGAATACATAAGAAAATACTCTGGAAATTATAAAGCATTCACTAAGTGTAAGGTATTGTGTTCCCTCATTTTAAACATAATAGCAGGATCAGTGATTTAACTGAAGTCTGTGTCATGGTTGGACAAAACATATATTAAGGTTATTAAAATTGGGGTATCAGCCTAGGTAAGGGAAAATTTCAGTGCTGCACAAATCTCCATAGAGCCTATAAGTGCCCTGGACTCACTGAAGTTAGTAAATAGAGCCTTTGTCTCTCAGTGCCCCTTTACGGCACGGAGACGCAGTTAAGAAAGTGCTAGAAAACCAGAGGCGGCATACCTGAGGGAAAAGAAAAGCTGAAGCTGTGAACAGGCAGTGATGGGAAGAGAGGGACTCACAAATCCACAGATATTACAGAAGGCCATGGGGAGTTTTTAGGAAACCCCAGGGACAGAGAAGGAACGCTGCACCAGAACAGCCCAGAGGCAAACCTGGCAGAAACCCAAGTTGTGCCCATTGTAAATACTTCAACCACATTCATACATTAGGTCTATAAATATTTGTAGAAATGAAGTGGACAGAGTAGTTGGCGATGGAACAGCATGGAGTTTTACCAATGGGAACGGAAGCCTCTTGGGATCTGTTAGGTAACAAATCAGGCCATAGTGAAGGTTAAGTATTTTACCTTACCCAACTGTAGTCACTACCTAATTAGGGGTTTTCTCTGTACGGAAGGGAGCTACCCAACAGGCTGGGGGTATTGTAAACACTGAGTCTGACTCTACTGTTGCTGACCTCCCCAACAGATGCTCGGCTCCACGTCGCCATCTAGAGGACGGATCCAGAACTGTTGGTTTGCTGGGCGGTTTTATAAACATTATCGCTCTTCACCAAATAGTTCTGGCTCTCCACCTTTTATGCACGTGTCCTCCTCTGAAATTAGGGTGGCCATGTGACTTACTTTGATCAATGAAACGAGGACGGAAGTGGCAGGTGTCACTTCCGGGCAGAAGAATTAGGACCAAGTGTAGGTGCCATGTGCTGTTCCCCGCCTTGGTGCCTATGGAGAAGCTCAGAACAGGGGCTGGGAGGAGAAGAGCCCCTACTGGGTAAAGATCGTTGGATGTATGAGCAAGAAAGACATCTTTTTGTTTTGCCCTGAGATATTGGGTTTCCCTGTTACCACGTGCTAATCCAGCCCATGCTGAGTAGTACAGCTGATCTTTATTGTTTGTTTTGAAGGGAATATCTGACTGGCACTATGTCCTGATTTGGGTAACCCATTTCCCACATTCTCAACCTAGGCTCAGGTTGATGGTAAACATCTTGTCTAGGTTTGCTTTAGCATATAGGAACATTTTTTAAAATGAGGACAAAGCTCAGAAGACCATCAAATGCTTTTTAAGCATTCTATAAACTTGAATATTAATATACCACCTTTATGGGTTTCTCATAGCCACCTAGCCCTTGTCAATTTACTTAATATTTTTCTTTAAATTGACTTAAGTTTGTTTTGAAAGGAAGGTTTGTTATCACTGTATATAAGGAAACTTAGAATCACTCACCTAAAATAGTCATATAAATTAAATATAATCAAAATAAAACAATGCTATTAAATTTAAGGTAGAAACCCTTGGGCTCTCCCTCTGAGACTTTTCTTTATTTGCTAAAAAAAAAAAAAAGAGAGAGAGAGAGATCAGAAAGTGTCTGGCAAGGTGTAATGTCATTTATCATTATAAATCCAAAGAAATGCTATATAAGACAGAACACCCTAATAGTAATTAATACATTTCCAAACCTGAAAGAGACCGGGGGAAATCCCCAGGTGCTGGAAATGAAGAGTTATTCTAGAAAGCTGATGAAAGGTAGCCTCCAGGATTTTGGACTGGACATAAGCCTTTGGGCCCCACAGGAGAAGTGACCTCCAGGTGCTGCAACAAAGGCCTAGACCCTGAACTTCTAAATAAGGCCGTGGCCCTTAAAAAGCGGCCCTCTTAATGAAAGAGGGATGAGAACAAACTCTATCCTCTGGCCTTGGAAAGCACAGTCTGCCTGGAATCTTGGGTGGAAAACAAAAAGCAACCTATGAGGATTAGAGACACTGCTTGTATGCCAAGTATGTCTTGATTTATATTACCTGAATGACGTAGGAAACGCAAGTCAAGAGATTAAAATTAAAATTCACCTAGGGCCATTGAAGGCCTAGAGTCCTAGGGTTCCAAAAGAACCAAATACGAAACCACTTAATGGTGCTACTTTTACTATCTAGGATTCACTGGAAATCCACTTAGGAGAAAGAAAAAACCCTCTGAAAGGTGAACCCACACCAACACCCTCACCCACACCCACCAAACTACAAACTGAACTATGGAAAAACACTATGGGGGATTGCCAGCAAATGCTGTAAACAGAAGAACTAGCAATAAATCTTTAAAAAAAACACACAAAAAGCAATATGAAAGAGATTATAATAATTAAAGAATAATTTTTAAACCTTCTTGGTGTTGAAGCACTGAGATTTGGGGTTGTTTGTCATAGCAGGCAGTGTCATTTACCCTGAGTAGCCATGCTGGTTAAAAAAGGGAACATCTAAAAATAATAATGCAGAAGTGCTGATGATAAAGTGATATAAAAAGAAATACCAGGAAAACAATAGCCACAGGAAAGCAATTGTCACAATATTAGTAGCAAACAAAATAGACTTCAGGCAGAAAAGCATTATTAAGGCTTAAGAAAGTTATTACTTTATGATAAAAGGAGAAATTTCTCAGAAGACATACTGATCCAGAGCCAATATGCTTTTAACAACATAGGCCAAAAACTCGAATATAAATTATAAGGAGAAATTAACTTCATGGGGGGAACTTTGAATGTCTCAAGAGTTCAGTAATCAATCTGAAAAAATGCATAAAGATACAGAAGATCTGAACAAAGTACTAACATAGCTTGGTCTAATGGACAGATCCACACTCAAGAAAAATACACAATTTTTTCAAACTCATGAAAACTATATAGAATGTCTTGTAAAATACCAAAAGTCAACATTGCATGTACCTTATTTTCTGACTTCAGGGCCATATATAAGAAATCAATCATAAAAAGACTTTGGAAATTTAAAAACACATCTGTAAGTAACTGAACAATAAAGCCCTACGTGTCAAAACTTGTGAAAGCAGCTAAACAAATTCCTAGAGGAAAATAAATAGCCTTGAACTCAGATATTAGAAAAGAAAATGGATGAATTATCCAAGGGTTCAACTCAATCAGGAGGTCGGAAAAACAACCGTGCTCTTAGGTGATTCAGTGCTATTTATACTGAATCTGGGCACCCCCTAATCACAAATACCACCAAGTGGGGAACAGTGACGTAAATACCATCTTCCAATTTGAGAATGGATCCCATGTATATTAGTAGATTTTGGGTTTCTGGTACTTCTGCTTCTTAATAAAGAAATTAGCGTGCAGTAGCATGGCGGTCCTGAAACCAGAGTAAAAGACCAACCGAAAAAGGAAAAATTTGGGACCTGGTTATATGCACCCTCTTGAGTTTAGACCAGGTACAAATGTAAGCCCATTCTACATTGTATATCCTTCCAGCATTTATGAATCTGGAGGGATTTAACTATTGTAGGATTAGCCTTGTCGGAGATCAGGTTCTTTTTAATAGCGAATGAGCAGTGAACTGAGACTTAGCGCACACACAGCACTTGTGGATTCTAATGTTTCCTGGCAGGCATGCACACCCAGCAGCAGGCAACAACCCTTTTAGGGAATAATCATTCTTATAAGACTGACCACTAAAAAATACAGCTCCATAAAAATAGGGTAGCAGGTTAAGGATGTTAATTGTTCTTTAGAAAAATACCATATGGTTATGCTGATAAATTTTGGGAAATGATTACATAAAGAGAAAGTTCCCTTGTGACAGACTTCATAAGTCACTTTCTCTAGGAGTGGAGATAAAATGAAAAAAAAAAAAAAAGAAGAAACAAAACCTTTCATGAGGTGCTTGCCTGCTTTTGTTGAGTACATAAATTAGCCCTTTAAAGACCAATGATTGGAGAGTTGCCATTTCAGGATCCTTGTCTGATAAAGTAGGCTGCACAATTTAAGATAAGGGTGTGCCCCAGGGCTCTTATCACATTACTCAACTGGGAGGCAAGGCAGAGGCACTGGGGTTCACACTCAGGTTAATCAGGCTGATACCCAGGAAAGGATGGGAGCTTAGGTCCCACAACAGCAAGCTGGGTTTGAGCCCATGAAATGAGGCTCTTGTCAACAATTAGCACTGGGCCTCACTCACCCTAGAAAAGGTAAGTATGGTGACTCCTATAAGTCAGCCAGCTGAGGCAGATAAGGAGGGGGGTGCGAATAGGGAAAGTAGATGACAAAAAACTAAAGGAACACAAGCACTGGGCACTCACCCAGTTACCACCTTCTCTAGGGATTTTGCAAAACCCTACAAACCACAGCCATCTGTTCTCATGTTCTCAGAGGAGAGAAACATTATACAGTCTCCTTACGCAGGGCTGAATTCTCAAAATCTGCAGGTAGCAAAAATCACTTGCTGTCCAAATGACCCTTGAATTATATAGCATATGTGGTTTTGTATAAAATCCTTTGTAGTAAACCTTATGAGCCCTAAAGTTTGAGGAACACATCAGGAATAGAAGGAAAGCCTAAATATCATTTAAAACATTTGCTTTTCAGATAATAATTAATTAAATCTTTGGCTATGAACAGGGCTGCATGGGGAATTCTACCTCTTGCCTGCAGGGTATACATTATGCTCTTTTTCACATGTTTTCTAAAACCTTAAGACATATCAATATTTGTTATTGAGAAGATTCAATTAAATGGCATAAGCTCACACTGGGAAGGGGCATATACTTGTTTCTGAAGCAAATCTACAGTTCATAACTTGGATTACTCACAGGCATTTCAAATTCAACATGTACAAAACTGAATTCAGTATCTTCCTCTGCACAGATCTGCTACATCCTACATTCTCTGTGGTAGTTTTAAAAAAATGTCCACAGATTTTTTGACATTCCTTTCAAAAGTTGGAGCCTAACCACCACCACCCCCCACTTTCCTTAAGTGTGGACTGAACTTGGTGACTTGCTTTTTTTTTTTTTTTTTTTTTTTTTTTTTTTTTTTTTTTTTTTTTTTGCGGTAGGCGGGCCTCTCACTGTTGTGGCCTCTCCCCTTGCAGAGCACAGGCTCCGGACGCGCAGGCTCAGCAGCCATGGCTCACGGGCCTAGCCGCTCTGCGGCATGTGGGATCTTCCCAGACCGGGGCACGAACCCGTGTCCCCTGCATCGGCAGGCGGACTCTCAACCACTGCGCCACCAGGGAAGCCCTGGTGACTTGCTTTTAAAGAACAGAATAAGGTAGAAGTGACAGTGTGTGACTTGTCAGACTAGGTCCTAAAAAGCACGTGGCTTCCTCTTTGCTCTTTCTCGGATCACTCACTCTGGGAGAAGCCTGCTGCTGCCCTGTCCTAAGGATGCTCAGGCAGCCCTATGGAGAGATCCAGGTGGTGAGGAACCAAGGCTTCCTGTAAAAATCCAGGAAGGAACTGAGGTCTCCTGCCAATAGACATGTGGGTGGGTCACCTTGGAAGCAGATCCTCCAGCCCCCATCGAGCCTTCAGATGACTGATGTCTCGACAGCAACTTCATAAGAGACCCTGAGTCAGAATCACCTAGCTAATCTGCTCTTAAATTCCCACACAGAAACTGAGAGAAAAAAATGTTGTTTTAAGCTGCTAAATTTCTAGATAATTTATTACACAGCAATGGTTAGCTAATACCTTCCCTATCCCAGTGAATGTCCCTACCGATCACCTGTGAGCTCCCAAACCCCCAAACTGGCCATCATTCTTAATTTCCTTCTTTTTCTAACATTCCTTCCCAATCCAGTTGACCATCCTGACCATCCAGTCTTATACATTTGCAACCTCCTCTCCTCTTTATTTTCACTGCTAAGACCTTAGTTCAAGTTCATTTTTTCCTTGCAGAAACCTGTTTCTGATTTTACTCCCCACCCCCTTCAGATTGCTAACTCAGTATCTAACCATTTCAATCTAACCGTCTTGTTTCAGTCCTTTCATGTCCCCACTGACTCAAGGGAAGGGTCCTGGCTCCAGAGAATGGCTCACCAGGCTTCACGGTCTGGCCTCCCAGGCCGAACTCGAGCCTCCTCTCCCACCGCTCACTCCCCACTTGGTTCTTGCTTGTCTTCTAGAACTCAGCTTAGACATCTCAGCCACTGAATTCATCCCCACCCCACACAGTTGGGTCAAGTCCAACAGTACCCTGAGCTCACATCAAATGGGTATTTTTCATGATTTACAACCGTCTGTTCCTAACTTCTCTGGCCCCACCCTCCCCATTCCTCCCCACTCGCATCCCCCCTCCACACATGCACACAGAGGTCCTCGAAGGCAGGCACTCCCAGTGCTTAGCAGAGGGCCTAGCAATGTGGTGGAGGGGAATAACTCACTATTGAATAAACACCCTTTATTTAGAGAGGGGAGGATGCCCTACTTTTCTAGCAGAGTGTTCCTCATAAGGTCTCACCACATATTGGAACTTGACCACTCAAATGGTCTACCAACAAATTACGTTTGATAACAAGTTAAGCTTTCTTCAAAACATAATTTAGAAATGTGAGGTGACTCTTACAGAAGTCATATCACAAAGGAGTAATTGCTCTAAACATAATAAGGTGAAGTTCACCCAGTGTAGAGTTTACAGTGCCCTCTTCCACAATGACAAAAACACCTCTCAGATGCTATTAGGAACGACCCGGTGGGGGGCGGTTCTCGGGGGGGAGGGGGGATGGGCATGTTAAGTAAGGATGAGGTTCTTGCGAAATGAGGAGGAGGAGGAATGGACGACCGTTTGTCTTCAGAAATGAAGAGTCTTTAGGGCGAGAGTCAGTAGCTCCTGTAGGATGACCAAGTGACCAGAGTCTCAGCACAGACTCCTGCAACCCTGCCCACCCTCCACTTCAGCAGCTCAGCACCTCCTGGAATTTCTCTTTTGTGCAGATGAGTCTGTAGATGCCTCCCTGCCCTACCATCCGGCCCGAGGGGATATGCTCACAAGGATTCCTCTCCCCAGCAGTGCAATGCAATGGCTGCACTGCCTTGGTTTTACTTCTCCTCAGTCGCTCAAGAGTGTGGACAGTCTGGCACCAGAAATACAAACAACAGGGGCCAACAGAGACACTCTTCCAACTGCTGCTCAAGCAGTTATATTTGTTGATCTCTAGGGCATGGCAGGGTAGTTAAGTCTTTGACCTCTCTAGAGCTGGGGTCAGCAAAGTTTTTCTGTAAAGGGCCAGATACTAAATTTGTTACGTTTTGCAGGCCACACAGTCTCTATCATAACTACTCAACTTTGCTGTAGCACAAAAATAGCCATAAGATATGTAAATGAAGGGGTGTGGCTATGTTCCAATAAAACTGTGTAGAAAAATAGGTGGCCAACTAACTAGATTTGACCTGGAGGCCATAGTTTGCTGACCCCTGTTCTAGATGAAACCAACTTGAATACAATTTCATTTCTCAAAAGGGAATGCTCTTACACTGTTGATGGGAATGTAAATTGATGCAGCCACTAGGGAGAACAGTATGGAAGTTCCTTAAAATACTAAAAATAACATTTCTCCAAAGAAGAAATACAGATGGCCAATAGGCACATGAAAAGATGCTCATCATTGCTACTTATTAGAGAAATGCACATCAAAACTACAGTGAGGTTTCACCCCACACCAGTCAGAATGGCCATCATTAAAAAGTCTACAAATACCAAATGCTGGAGAGGGTGTGGAGAAAAGGGAACTGTCCTACACTGTTGGTGGGAATGTAAGTTGGTGCAGCCACTGTGGAAAATGGTATGGAGGTTCCTCAGAAAACTAAAAATAGAATTACCATATGATCCAGCAATCCCACTCCTGGCCATGTATCCGGACAAAACTATAATTCAAAATGATACATGCACCCCTATAGTTCATAGCAGCACTATTCACAATAGCCAAGACATGAAAACAACCTAAATGTCTATTGACAGAGGAATGGATAAAGAAGATGTGGTACATATATACAATGGGATACTACTCAACCATAAAAAAGAACAATATATTGCCATTTGCAGCAACATAGATACAACTAGAGATTATCATACTAAGTAAGTCAGAAAGAGAAAGACAAATACCATGTGATATTTTTTATATGTGGAATCTAAATATGACACAAGTGAACCTATGTATGAAACAGAAACAGAATCACAGATATAGAGAAAAGACTTGTGGTTGCCAAGGGGGAGGGGTTTGGGGGAGGGATGGAGTGGGAGGTTGGGGTTAGCAGTGCTTTTATATACAGAATGCATAAACAAGGACCTACCTACTGTATAGCACAGAGAACTGTATTCAATATCTTACGATAAACCATAATGGAAAAGAATAAATAAAAAAAGAATGTGTATATGTGTGTGTGTGTATATGTATATATATATGTATAACTGAATCACTTTGCTGTACAGTAGTAATTAACACAACATTGTAAATCAACTATACTTCAATTTAAAAAAAAACAACTAAAAATAGAGTTACCATATGATCCAGCCATCCCACTCCTGTGCATATATCCAGAAGAGACAAAAACTCTAATTCGAAAAGATACATGCAACCCAATGTTCACAGCAGCACTATTTACAATATCCAAGACATGGAAACAACATAAATATCCAATGACAGATGAATGGATAAAGAAGATGTGGTGTATATATATATATATATATATACACATACATACACACACAATGGAATCGTAGCCATAAAAAAGAATGAAATAATGCCATTTGCAACAACATGGATGGACCTAGAGATTAGCACACAGAGAAAAACAAATCCCATATGAGTGGAACCTAAAAAAATAACACAAATGAACTTATTTTCAAAACAGAAATAGACTCACAGACATAGAAAACAAACTTATGGTTACAAAAGGGGAAGTGGGGGAGGGATAAATTAGGAATTAGGGAGTAACAGATACACACTACTATGTGTAAAATAGATAAACAAGGACCTACTGCATAGCTCAGGGAGCTATATTCAATATCTTGTAATAACCTATAATGGAAAAGAATCTGAAAAGGAATACATATATATATTCAGATATGTATATATGTCTATATATATGTATATGTCTGTGTGTGTATATCTGAATCACTTTGCTATACACCTGAAACTAACACAACATTGTAAATCAACTATACTTCAATTAAAAAAAAAAAGAGACCTTGGGGGAAGTATCTAACCCAACTTTGAGAGCTTCTTGCCATTTCTCTCTTTGGGAGAAAAGAGTGCTTTGCACCATTTTGCCCTCAGCTTTGAGCCCTAGTTATCTATTTCACTGAATAAACTAAAGGACATATAGTCTAATTTAATATTCCACTAAAGGAATTTTTCCACTCAAATAATTTATTATTTTTTTTGAAAAAGTATAAAGGATAATCTAAATGTTCAACAGGGGAGTGATTAAATATAACATGAATTTCATCACTGTATATCAATGCAAAAAATTTCTAAATGTATTGACATGGGATGGCATCTAAGATATACTTAATAAATCAAATTACAAGGTGGTATGTTTAGAATGATGTAATTTGTATAAAGTTATGCACATTTATACATATGTTTAGGCACAGACAATATCTAGAAGGAATAGAAATTATTAATTTCTATTAATAATTTAATTAATTGATAGGGGCTATGTATAGGGAGCAGTTTAGGGAGAAAGGGATTTTTTACTTTTTATTTATTTACTCTTCTGTGTTTTTTCAATTTTTAAAATACCAGCGTGGGCAACAGTTTAAGATAAAGAGGTAATTTAAATATAATAATATTCGGGCTTCCCTGGTGGCGCAGTGGTTGAGAGTCCACCTGCCGATGCAGGGGACGCAGGTTCGTGCCCCGGTCCGGGAGGATCCCACATGCCGCGGAGCGGCTGGGTCCGTGAGCCATGGCCGCTGAGCCTGCGCGTCCGGAGCCTGTGTTCCGCAACGGGAGAGGCCACAACAGTGAGAGACCCGCGTACCGCAAAAAACAACAAAAAAGAAAAAAAAAATATATATATATATATAATATTCTCTACGAGTTTCTAGAAATCCTCACTTAGACAATTTCCAGCTGACACTAGAAATAATTAAGTGCTTCGTTAGTAGTCATTTCGGTTGTTTATCAGCAGCAATAGTATACTGTCACGTCCCACTGCCATATTATCAGGGCTTTCAATGTTTTCCAAATTAAAGTAGGGAGGAGCAGGCATAGGAAGCTGAAATATTAGCATCACTGAAGAAAGGGAGGAGTTTAGCCTTTGATAAGCGGGCCTTGGCAGAGGGGCGGCTACCCCCTCGGGCCACACGTCTGTCATATCCCTTCATCCTCACCAGCATCTTCTGAAGGTCTGACCTCTGCAAGCCGGTGGGGATATTAAAATAAATAAGCCACAGCCACTCCCTGCTCCTCTTGGCGATTGCTGATTCATTTGTCTTTTTCAGTAGGTTGTTTTAAATTTATCGAATTCTACACTTTTGCAGTCTGTATCTGCACTCTATCTTTTAATAGTTTCTCTTTTTCCAATCGTCTGTTCTTTTCACTTTGGTTCCTTTTACTGTCTCTTTATTTTCTTAGATTTGCTGCTTTCTGTTTTTCAGTTTTGAATTTTGTTTCCTAAAACAATATTTTTCTAGGTTCTGAAAATTTTACCATGTCATTTATGTTCTTTTTTCCTTAAAGAAAAAAACCCTCCTTGATTCTATGTAGTATCTCTCTGTCTTTATACGTTTGAAATAACATTGTGTGTTTTGGGTTTTTTCTTAAATAACTTTATTTATTTTTTATTTTTGGCTGCCTTGGGTGTTCGTTGCTGCACGCGGGCTTTCTCCAGTTGTGGTGAGCGGGCTTCTCACTGCGGTGGCTTCTGTTGTTGCGGAGCACAGGCTCTAGGTGCATGGGCTTCAGTAGTTGCAGTGCATGGGCTCAGTAGTTGTGGCTTGTGGGCTCTAGAGTGCAGGCTCAGTAACTGTGGCACACAGGCTTAGTTGCTCCGTGATATGTGGGATCTTCCCGGACCAGGGCTCGAACCCGTGTCCCCTGCACTGGCAGGAGGATTCTTAACCACTGCACCACCAGGGAAGTCCCAACATTGTGTTTTTGATTGCATCCTTTTAAGGCATCATTTTCTGTTTTCTGTTTGCCATATGAAGAAACTGGGGCAGAGAATAAAAACATTTTCATCTGGATGGGCCAACAGTTGGCTCCTGGAGGGTCAGCTGGTATCCTGTGCCCCACAGAATCCCTGGGGAGCTGAGAGCACTGACTGGCAGCTGGCACCCAGTGAGCTTTTGTTGAATAAATACATGCTGGAAGCTCCAGAATTCTGTGCCTTCGGTAACATCACCCCATTTTTATTTTCTGTATTTCCTTCCTGGTGGCCCAGTTGTTCCTTGCTTTCCTCGAGCATAAAGTTCCTTTATCTTTTCATTCCCACACAGTCCCTGGCTGTGGTTGAAAATGGAGTCACCTCTCGGACCCCGGGGACCCCAGGAAGCGGGCAGATTTCTGGAATCCACTCCCGCTATCAGCTCCCCATGAGCTCAGGCCTGTGACTGACAGAAACGGACACATGAGGAGGACTTGTGCTTGAGGGTTCCAAACCGTCCTGCTGGCAAAAGATACACAGAAGGGGTGCTTCCGGTCATTTGTTTAAGCCAGCGCTTCCCAAAGCCTGTGCCCAGAGGAGAGGGTCTACAGACCCTGAAGGAGGGCTCTGTACCCAGTGAGCTTGGGAAACACCAAATAGTCTGCCCTCCTTTTGGGACTTTATAATGCACGTGAACTCATCATAGACTCTGAGATGTTCTACAGAAGGTAAAAATGTTTGATTTTGTTTACCTTGTTTTTGACCAAGGAATCTTTTTTTCTTCTTTTCCCTTCCTTCCCTCCTTCCTTCCTTTCTCTCGTAACATGTTAATACAGAACAAAATTTGGGAAGCACAGCTCTGAGATATAACCCAGTGAGATGTGTGGGCCGCTCTGTACATCTGCACATCTTGGCCTACATCTACCAAGCGTCTAACAGATGCAGCCTGAACTCCTATATGCTTCTTCTTCTTCCATAAAGAGTACAGGATAGCAACTAAAGTCTCAGACTCTGGAGTCAGATCACCTGCACTTGAATCCTACTCTGACCTTTTTAAATGTGTGACCTTAGGTAAGATGCAGAATTCCCCTCTGTGTCTCAGTTTCCTCATCTGTAAATGGGGAATCTATGAATACCCACTTCAGGGGCTGTTGCAAGGATTAAACGAGTTGATTTAAGTAAGGGTAGAGAATACTGCCTGGCACATCTTAGCTGATGCTACAGGAGGGTTAGATATTGCTGCTGTTATTTTTTCAGTAATTCTGCTAAAAATTAGAATAGAAAAGTGGTTTTCAAAGGCAGTATCTCAGGTCACAAGAGCATTTTTTTGCAGAAATAGAAAACTCCATCCTAAAAATCATATGAAATTTCAAGGGGTCCCAAATAGCCGAAACAATCTTGAAAAAGAAGAACAAATATGGATGTCTCACACTTCCTCACTTCAAAACTTATTACAAAGCTATAGTAATCAAAGCAGAGTGGTACCACCATAAAGACAGAAACAAAGACCAAGGGAATAGAATAGAGAACCCAGAAATAAACCTACACATATATGGTCAAATGACTGACAAGGATACCAAGACCATTCAATGGGGCAAGGACAGTCTCTTCAACAAATGACACTGGGAAGGACTTCCCTGCCAATGCAGGGGACATGGGTTCGAGCACTGGTCCGGGAAGATCCCACATGTTGCAGAGCAACTAAGCCCAGGTGCCACAGCTACTGAGCCTGTGCTCTAGAGCCCTCGAGCCATAACTACTGAGCCTGTGTGCCACAACTACTGAAGCCTCTGTGCCTAGAGCCCGTGCTCTGCAACAAGAGAAGCCACCGCAATGAGAAGCCTGTGCACCACAACGAAGAGTAGCCCCCGCTTGTGGCAACTAGCGAAAGCCCACGCGCAGCAATGAAGGCCCAACGCAGCCATAAATAAATAAATAAAATTTAAAAACAACAACAAATGACACTGGGAAAACAGGATATCCACATGCAAAAGAATGAAGGTGGATCCTTACCTTACACCATATACCGAAATTAACTCAAAATGGATTAAAGACCTAAAAGTAAGACCTAAAATTATAAAACTCCTAGGAGAAAACATAGCGGGGAAAGCATCATGACACTGGATTTGGCAATGATTTCTTGGATGTGACACCAAAAGCACAGCCAACAAAAGCAAAACTAGATAAACAGGACTACATCAAACTGGAGGCAGAGCTGGCTGCATACTCACCTCCAGGGCAGCTCCAGAGCCCCTAATCCCCATTCCTGACCCTTGTTATTTACTCCCTCTTGCCGACAGTTAGGGTGTAACAGATCTAGGTTAGCTGATGTCTTGGCAATGGGAAAATTCTGAATCACACCTCAGGTTTCAGTGTTCTTTGGGGACTCTGGACTCCCTTAGGTCCCCAATTCAAAGCTGAAGAGAAGTTCCTTCATACCTCTATCCCCAACCTTATTCTCCCGCAAGGAGTTTCTCCTTAGACTTTCAGACCACAGACAACTAAGAAGAACCAATGCTCACAAATAGGGAGGCAAGGTGGGGTCAATAGGATCAACCCCCCTCTGCCTCCTGTTAACCATGTAACTGTGGTAAAGTTAGCTGACCTCCCTAAGACTTAGTTTCTTCATCTGCAAAATGAGTATTATATGAGGAATAGCGTGAGATTTCAAAGATAATGAGTAAAGTGTTTGGCAAAAGTTCTACTATTTAATATTACTCTTACTATTATTAGAAGATTTGGGGCTCAACTAGGCCTCCCATATTCACCGTGAATCTCCAAGGTGGTCATGGAACCCCTGAAGTGACCCTTAGACTCAACATTTTTTTTTTCCTAGAAAGCCTGTTTATTGATTATTCTCTCCATGTATGTTTTAGTAAGTGGTGATACTCTCAATCAAGGAATCCATTATTAACCTAATTTTCTAATGGAGGAAGAGGTAAAAGATACTTATCACCTTCTATGGAATCTATCAACTTAAGACCAAAATTAACGGCAATAAGTTCGGAAACAGTAAAAATTTTGGTTTGTATTTCATGGATGGTGCTGCTGTTTCAACCTTATAAAGTAAAGCTGTCTGCTTTCCAAATTCCAAAAATTAACATACTCCGCCCCCCGACCTTACCATACTAACCAGTGCCCTTTGGTTTCTTTAGGACAAGGAAGGGTTAAAGGGTTGATTATGGATATACAATTTTGAGTTGGGACCTTTCACACATATGAATCACACTGAGTGGCCATTTACTTTACAGAGCAGTTTAAAGATTACGCATTAGCTAAATTAACTTGTTCCACCCACCAACACCCATACAACTACTTCACTTGACAGCATGTGCCCGTAGACTCAACACTGAAGAATGACAGATGAAGTGTGGGGCTGGTCGACTGGAATTCCCAGCACATTCTCTGTTACAGGCTGGATTCCTGCCCCCGCCTCCCAAATTCACGTGTTGAAATCCTAACCTCCAGTACCCCAGAATGTGAGTGTACTTGGAGATAAGGTCTTTAAAGAGGTAATTAAGTTAAAATGAGGTCATTAGGGTGGGCCCTAATCTGATATGACAGGTGTCCTTATCGGAGGAGATTAGGACACAGGCCTGTACAGAAGGAAGACCAAGTGAAGACAGGGGTGAAGACAGCCATCTACGAGCCAAGGAAAGAGGCCTCAGAAGAAGCCAATCCTGGGCTTCCCTGATGGCGCAGTGGTTGGGAGTCCGCCTGCCGATGCAGGGGACACGGGTTCGTGCCCCGGTCCGGGAGGATCCCACATGCCGCGGAGCGGCTGGGGCCGTGAGCCATGGCCGCTGAGCCTGCGCGTCTGGAGCCTGTGCTCGCAATGGAAGAGGCCACAACAGTGAGAGGCCCGTGTACCGCAAAAAAAAAAAGAAGAAGCCAATCCTGCCGACACCTTGATCTCAGAATTTTATCCTCCAGAATTGTGAAAAAAATGAATTTCTGTTATTTAAGCTACCCAGTCTGTGGTACTTTGTTATGGCAGCTCAAGCAAATGAATACAGTATCTGATCTCCTTCATCAGCACAGTTTCAAGGAGGAGAATCTCGGCTGTGGAGGAAGGAGTATATCAGACCTTCTGTTCTTCCTTTCTACTAGAAAGCCCTTCTACTGCTGCCTGACAGATCTAGCGGGAAGGAGAGAAGCCCAAGTCAGGTCCCTCGCAGCTGAAAGAAGCCATCACCTTTATTTACACATGCCCCACTCTACAGTATAATCACATTCTATGAAGCTTGATTAATTTCGTACTCTCCTCAGGGATATAGTCAGTAATCATACAGCTATGCCAGCTTCACAGGGAGAGCTGATTCTTTTGGCTATTTCTTTTACATTGGTATGTCTTCATTGTATAAATGTAGACAGCTATTTAGAGAAAAAATGTGCTTGTGCTTTTAAACAATTGTTGTTCGCAGAGTTATGGCATTATATGGGATTCCAAGACTCTGGTATATGACTCACATTTTCTAGTTACCAGGTCCCTGCTGGTAAATAAAAGTTAGTATTGGGAAATAAAATTAACAGCCTAAGACCAGCCACCTACGACCAAGCAAATTAGAAACAAGCCTTGAGTCTATAAGCTGTTAAGTGCATGAAAATTTTGGTTAGAAGCTTCTCCTCGTAAATTCAGTCTCAGTTATATCAAGAATATGATTCAGTTATACAAAGAACATGACCTGTGATCGTCCCTGAACTTAGTCTAATCAACAAAGAAAACCTCCCCACAGCTAGCCCAGGAATGGGGCTTTACTCCATCCCAAGCTTTCTTTCTTTCAGTTATCAATACCTTTCCAGAGATCAATAATCTCTAGCTATCCTCTCATGTCCACTTTACCTGCCCTCCTAACGGATCTTGTGCACAGCTGCTCTCCTGAGATCACGTTATGTTGGTTTTACTCCTGTTTTGTTTTAGAAAGACCTATTTCTAGAACTTCCAACTTCATCAACCCTTTCCTGGGTGTTTCTGGGAGTTGGACATAGAAAAACGTTAATTGCTTAAGTGGCAACATTTTTATTCTCTTGCTTCATGGGCAATGGTAGCTTTATGAATGGGGTTTCCATATTGGATTTGGACAACAGTAAATCCTGTTTTTGAGGGCACTATAGGAAGCCTGTGTTCCTTTCTGAATTTTTGGATTGGAGGGACTTTGAAAGATCTCTGTCTTCAGGCAAAACTACCCCTAAACAATTGTGATTATCCCCCCTAGGGTTTCCAAACCAGTTTCCCATAAGCCTTGATAGATGCAGATTCTCTGGTACTCACTGTTTGTTTCCCAGGTTATTATTCTTTCAGGTAGGAATTTAACAAACGGTTCAGTCCTAGAACCACGTGGAAAGTGTTAGTCTGGGGGAGGGTATATTACAAAGAGAATGGTTCAGACACACATTCTGCGTGTGTCTGAGAATTTAAAATCTAGGAGAATAAAGAGGAAAAAAAGACATACAAGTTCACACAAAACTGTGGGGTAAAACCCATGAGTGATAATCATGGAGTTTCAGAGATAGGAGTAGTTCCTGCAAATGTGGGCAGAGTGGATAAACCTGGAAGTCTCCAGACAACAGGTAGCAGTTTTGGGGCTGGATCTTGTGCATAGGCTGGGGAAGGAGTGGGGACACATTACATCTGAGCTCCCCTGTTCCCCTTCTCCCTTCTTTGTCCCCAGCCCCCATGCCCACTATCAAGACTCATTCCGATTTCTACTCTATGAGTCAGAATCTTCTTGGCACTTGTCAGGGGCACCATTCGGCCTGATCCCTGTCCTCAAACTGCCACTGCCTAGGAAGGAAGGGGATGACTGGAAGAGAAAGTCACCATCCTCTTTACATCCCACTCCATTAGGTCCACCTCAGTAGATCTAGAGGCTTGCAGCCCTGCGCTCTTGCTAACAATGGAAGTGTCGTCGTAGAAACCATGGCCTGGCGTTGGGACCATGACCTGATGCTGACTAATCAGATGTGGATTTAGCTTTCTGAAAGTGCTCCTGCCAAAGTTCAGTCTATCTTGTTCAGATGAGAAAGCTTCATGTTTTCGTCACCTTGCTTATATTATATCGAGGGCAGCAAGGCTGCAGATTCTCAGTCAAGAGGAATGAAACGATACCCTATCACAGGGTGCGCCAATTCTCCACTAGGCACCTCCTCAGAAGATTCTTATCTCCCCCGGTTTTCAAGTACTATGCCTTTCTTCCACGTCTGCAGTTCTGTAATCGCCTCTCTTCTTTCCACCCTAGGCAGGGTCAGTCCATTCTATTTCAGGTGGACTACCACCTCTCATCTCGCCTCCCATCTCTCCCACACCATCGCCAGTCTACTGCCAATCCAAACCCTCAACTCATAAAACACTGGCTTTCCACTGCCAACACATTTCACACAAATTTCTTTGACCCTCAGGGCTTTCCACCATTTAGATCAACCCACCATTAGCATCATCCCCCAATGCTCTACCTTTCAGATAACATGAGCTCCTAGTTTCCCAAGTCTTGTTGACAGTTCTCTTCCCTCTCTTGGTGTATATTCCCTTCTGCTGAAATGTTCCTTCCCCCAACTATTGAATCCACCTCATCCATGAATCCTGTATTTACTCCTCTACGATAAAGAAGGAGCAAGGCTCTCCCAACTTGGAGGTCCCAGAGCCCCTCAGTTCCACCTCTTATGGAATTGACTTTACTCCGCCTTTTGCAAGCCATTTGTTTTGCCTTTGTATCACGTGCAATCTTTAGGGGTAGATAGCATCTTGTTCATAATAAATGCACAAGCTCTGAGAATACAGTCCAGTTTCATTTCCCCCAAATTTCTAAAGGTTGTAAAGGCATTAGGAAATGCTACCTTACCCTTAAAATAGAAGAGTAGTAGTGTTTTTTTTTGTGTGTGTTTTTTAAGCTCTGAGAAATGTAAATGCACGGACCAGGTTTTGCTAAGGGCTTCTCAAAGGCCTGGGGTGAAAGGAAATAGCACAAGATCAAGAGCTGGCCACCTGGGTTCTGATCCTGGCCCAGCCACTGACTGTGACCTTGAGTCAATCCCTCACTCTAACTGGAGCTCATTTGCTTGCTTATAAACTGAGGAAGTGAGTCAAAATGAATTCTACAATTTGTTTCAGCTTATCTTACCTTAGCAATTGAAACTCAGGATGCAAGAATAATACGGAGAATCTCACAACTATCAAAACCCCAGGCAAATGGCTTAACAGAGCCTTCAGATGATCATGGTGTTCAGACAGGGGTATCCGTTCCTGCCTCTTCTCCTGCAACCCTTTTGCACACCTATCCACCACTACCCCATGACTCCTGCCATTATTAACCCAGAAAAAAAGCTGTACCCAAATGTTCTTTGTCAACTCTGATACAGACAGGATACCAGGGACAGAATGTCCTTCACTACTTTTCCCTCTGCCCTTATCCCTTCCCCTCTCCCCCAACTATCCTACTGACTAGAATGGATAAGGAATTGAGAACCCATCTCAAATTCAAATACTACTCTAGCAGGAAGTTGATTCGAGTAAAGCCACTGTCTGCAAAATCCTGGCACGTCAAAGCAATTCCAGGCTAGCGAAGAAGAAAAAAAATAAGCTTTTATTTGCTGTAGGTGAACCCAAGCTTTCCTGTCATAACCTATATTGAGTACCTGAACCTATGTGCAAACCCCGCACTGTCTTCTAGCTTGCTAGAAAGTATGAAGTCTAAAGGTCAAAAAAGTATCGTGATCCTTTATTTAATAAGAGATAAATCCTTCGCTGAGTACAAAGACATTCGAGAATGAAAAACCAAATGGAAATTCACTGGAAAGTACCAAAGAGAGCCCTAACCATTGGGAAAAAGCTAATCTGACTTCTTGTTAATAGGAAGGAGAATCTGGCTCATTACCCTTAGGCACCTATGAAGCTTTAGATCTTATTTAGGATATAAAGGGTAACTTTGCATTACAAAGCGAAATCTCCTGGGGATGTTTAGGTGCATGACAACAGCCACGTCTTATTTATTTGTCTTTGAGTTGCAGAGCAAGGTCCAAGCCATTTTAAAGTACAGAGCTTTCACTAGCCTGCATAAGTATAATTTACTGATAGAGATACTCCCAGAAAGGCACTTTTTTTCTCCCAGATAATCTGTCTCTTTAAATTAACAGAAAGGTCATGGATCATTTTTTTTTAATTACCAGGAAGTTTAATCTAATAATTCCAGTTTTTACATTCTGTGAATATTATCAATTATGATTTTAAGAAAACTTTCATCAAATCAACATTTTGAAGTGGACTCATTCAGTGGCAGCTTCTATTTTTCTCTCTAGGAGGGGGTCGGGGGACCATCTGGTGGGAAATGAGCCCAGAAGCGGTGCTCGAATAGCAGTTTACATAAGATCCACAGCACATCAACAGTTCCTATGAAAGAAGGGGGGCAGTTTATAGAGATTATGTCTCCCCTCCCCCTTAAGTCACCATGACAGGTGATTTGTCATGACGCTGATCTCAGGCAGAATCACACTTTAAATCACTCCTTCTAGATGGGAGTCTTGTTTTTTTTTTTTTTTGGTTTCCACAGAGGAATTCCATAACCTATGTATTTCTTGTTTGAAATTAACCAGGTGGTAATTTTTTTCTAGTTTGTCACATAACTTAGTTTCTCAGTAAAATACTGATATTCTCTAAGTAGTGTATTCTGTCTTGATTTTGAAAAAGCAATAGAAAACAACATAAGCCCATTTTTGAGGATGACCTATTTCTGCAGCTTGGAACTTAGGTAAGGTTTAAAGGTTACAAGATTCATCAGAAAAAAAGAGAAGTGTATGTTACTAGCGTCAATGACTATTAGCAATAACATAAAAAATAAAAATGCCACTGTACCAGGGCCACTCTGCTTGTCAAATAATCCAAACAAACATTTCAATACCCATCAGACGAGAGTCCTAAACGGTTTCCCAGCTGTCATTTCTTTTGATTTTCTATCTCCATTTTCATCATAGACATAAAGGAATAAAAAATGTTTATAGCCATGCAGAGTCTGTTTACCTAATTACCTGATCACCAAGGGAGGGGCAGGAGATAGCGTACAGGACCACAAGCCCTTCCAGTAAGAGATGATACAGAGTGAAATGCAGCTGCCAGCTGTCACTTGCAAGGGGCTGGGCAGAGCTCTGCATCCTGTCAGCCCCTTCCCTCTCCGCCTCCAACTTCCCAGCTGCAATAGCCCCGTCTGTGAAAGCAACACTCTCCATTGCAATCCGACCTCCCACAGCCCATCCTCCTAAAGCCGCACCAGGACCCACCTACCTTCTGAGGACAGAGGAGGCTGGAGAGTGAGAAGGATGCTCGGTTACTGCCCCTCAGCATCCCCTGTCTGGAGCACTTAACTGGAAATACGGAGTCGCCTCCATTTTCTGGTCACGTGATCACGGGCACATCTAAATACGGACGATCACCTGCCTCTCAGATCTCCCAGGGAGCCCATCACCACTGCTGCTCTCCTCTAGCTGGGGGATGGAGCTGGGGCTGTACAGAGTTTCTTCTGGGAATATAAAGTACTCTTTCACGCAGGCTGTGGAGTCAGAAGTGCCCCTTGATTTTTGTGTCTTCCTGAGTAAGACTGGATGTGAATGGGCTCAAAGCACAGATTGGAAGGAATTGAGTTCCCCTGAAAGCTCTTTTTTTAAAAAAAATCCTGCAGCTTCACGGCACACCCAGTGAGATGGCAGTGTAATTATGTTCATTTCATAGACAGTGGTTAAGACCATAATAAAAATGGACTATGGAAGCATAGCAAGATACATAAAGAAGTCCAGTTGGAGATTCTAGAGAAAGTTAGGATGTTTGCCCAAGATCCACACAGCTTTGACTATTGAGAAATAAAGCCATGTGACCAGTAAGCATTTAGACTCTGGAGTCAGAAGGCCTGAGTTTGAATCTAACTTCCACTACTTATTAGCGAGTTCGGACCAGTTACTAAACTGCCTGGTGCCTCAGACTGCTGACTCACAAATGGACAATACTAACAATATTACTTTAAAGCAAGATAACTAAGGTAGAGATTTTAGAGAAACTGGGTTAAAATAACTCGCAATAAAGGTTAGCTACTATTATTAATTCTAAAAATGCCAACAGAAATATTTGATGGAGTTAAGTCAACTGAAATGTGAATGAAAAGCTTACATACTAGAAAAGCGTACATTGATTAGTTTGATCTTCAAAGGAAAAGAATACGTTGTCAGACGAATCAAACAAAGACTTCTGATCATGATCAGGCAAAATGTCAATGTGAAAAGTAACTATAGCCACCATCCTCAGAACTAGGTTGTTAGAAATCCCATATTATATGATCTTTTTCCTTTTTTGGCGGGGTAGTGGGTAGGTGGGCTGGGGAGGGCACTATGGTAGAACAGGGCGATATGGCAGTTTTCGGTAACCTCCGATTGAGCTAACTCCAAGAAAACAGGAAAGTGAATTACTCAGCAGAGGACCTGGCCACGGTAAATACTTAAGAAATGTTAGCTCCTATTCTTAAAATGAAGGGCACTCCTTGTCTTCTCCATGGCTGTTGGGGCTGGTGAGGGGGCAGTGGGGAAGGGAGAAGAGGAAAAAGTGAATTTTTCTCTCTCTACTTAAACTAAAAGCCTACAAAATTCTTCCAAATTATAAGCAGTTATGAAAATAATTTCTCATGTGCCTTCTATCATCCAGCAATGGAGAATTGGGGGTGGGGCCATTAGGGGGTCATGACTTTTTCAGGGTTCAGCAAAAACTTAGTACAGGTCCCAAAGCCAAGATGAACCAGAAATCGGCAGGGGAAAATAGATGGCTTCAGAGCTGGTTGTACCCTGGGTGTCCAGGGTGAAGGCTAAAAATGGGGTCTCTTCTTTGTGAAGTGTGGCTCATTAGGAGTTTCCCTCCTCAGGTGGAAAAAAGTAGCAGTTGGAGCTACAGAAAAAGGAGTTACGTGCTGTAGAACAGACACTGTAATTGAACCTACCCTTAATATCTGTTTTAAAAGTCAACATTTGAGAGAGAAAGTGATTAAGTTATTGTCATCAGGCCAATCATAGAACACCTTCAAAACATTTAAGTTGCACTTCATTAAATGCGGAAATATGGGACATCTGTTATCACCAATGATATTTCCTCTTGTCTTACAGGATGTTCTCTCAGACATATTTTGTCAAGGCAAAATAGCCCAGCTCAGTGTCAGCTGGGCACCTGAGGAAATATACTATCCTATTCATCCCACTGAAGCAGTTACAAATATTAAAAAAAAAAAAAATCCCTACTTAAATGCAATAAGTAGCGTCCTGATTATTACATGGATGAAAAGGGCATGGTAGATGTCAATCCAGGGGATTTTTAGTTATTCTGTGAGAGCCTAATACTTTCCAATGATCATTTAATGAATTGAAGTTTAAAAAAGCAAAAATAAAAAAAGTCTTTGAAGATTATGTATGGTCGAGTACTACTTGAGTTGATGATGTAACAGATGATTAAGTAAACAATAATTTTTCCTCTCTGGAGATTCAAACTGGTATAGGCAATGGATAGCAAAGGCAAAACAAAGAACAAAAAAAGAACCAAAACAACTGAACAGGCACACCTGTTTTTCTCCATGAGGCTAAGTGAGGTGGGTAACATCACTCTAAGCAAACTGAAAGGCTATAAGAATCTTGGAAGCACTATGATGAAGAAGAAATGTACAAGAACACTAAAAATAGTAACTATGGTCTCAAATTTCAAAAGAAGGGGAAAGATGGATTTTGCAACATTAGAAAAGACGCATATTCCTGTTATGAACTGAATGTTTGTGCCCTCCCCTCAGTTCATCAGTTGAGCCTCTCCCTGTGTGATGGTTTTAGGAGGTGGGGGCCTTTGGGAAGTAATTAGGATTAGGTGAGGTGAGGAGGGTGAGGCAGTCATGAGTGGAATTAGTGCCCTTATAAAAAACCCCAGAGAGCTCTCTCACTCTTTCTACTATTCGAGGATACAGTGAGAAGTTGGAAGTCTGAAACCTGGAAGAGGGCTCTAACCAGAATCCAACCATGCCGGCACCCTGATTTTGAATTTCCAACCTCCAGGACTTTGAGAAATAAACTTGTATTGTTTGTAAGCCACCCAATCAATCTATGGTGATCTGTTATAGTAGCCTGAACTAAATCACTGCCAAGCTAAATCTAGCACATCTCCCTCGGAAAAGGAAGCAGTAAACACCAGTAATTATCATTTTTATTAAAAGCCAATTATGTTGGACGAACTTGACTTTCTTTTCCATTCCTTCAATCAGGTGTATTTATGAGGCACCTCAACATGTGGCAAGGGTTGCTCTAAGCACTAGGGGTACAGCAGTGAACAAGACAAACCAAATGTCTGCTTTCTTGGAGGGTCCATTCTCATGTGTGGAGACAGACACGACAAAATCAATTAAACCGATAAACAGATCTTTTCAAACAGAAAAAAAAAAAAAAAGTGGTAGGAAGAAAATGAAGCAGGGCTGTGGGATGGAGCACAGTTCTCAGCCTTGGCACTGTTGGCCCTTGGGACTGGATAATCCTGTGTCCTGCAGGGCGCTCTTGTGATTGTTGGATGTGTAGCAGCATTTGTGACCTCTACCCATAGATGGCAGTAGCATCACCCGAGTTGTGGCAATCAAAAATGTCTCCAGGTATTGCTAGACATCCCCTAGGTGGGAGGGGCAAACTAGAATAACTAGCTCTTGAAACTAGTTCTTGAAAACTAGAAAACTAGAATAACTTGGTGGTACAGTTATGGCTACTATAGATGGAGCAGTTATAGGAGGTCTCTCTGGGGAACCCCAAACCATGAGAATAAGCCAGCCATGTCAGGAGAGTTCTAGACAGGGAGTTACAGCTGGCACTAAATCACTAAACTGGAAGAGTCTGGCGGGCAAGACTGAGGGCTGGTAGAGACAGTGGTCTTAGTGATCACAGACGTAAGCAGCAACTGGGGGACACAGGGCCTTACAGACTATAGTTAAGAATCAGAATTTTATTCCAAAATAAATGAGAAGACATTGGAGGGCTTTAAAAAGATAGGTAGCGAAAGAATGATATTCTCATTTGAGAATATCAAGCCAGTGAATGGAGAATGGGCTGTAGGACCAGGTTGGCAGGATGGAGGCAGGAGTCTGGTTGAAGGATCCACCTGGGCTGCCCAGGGCAGGGCTGCCACATAAGGTTGGGTGGATTGTATGTGTACTGGGTTGATGGTTTATAGATAGGAAACTGGGGCTCAGGTAAGTAGTTATATTCAGTTAGTTCATTATAATAAAATTGAGAAGGAGGCCACCTCCAATATGGTTAGATGAAAGATCCAGGTCTGACAAACAATTCCAGTCTCCAATTTCCCTCTTGAACTGGAATTGGAAGTTAGCAGTAGGGAAATGTATCATGGCACTCCATGAACCTGTAGTTCAGTTATGGACATGTTGGCAGAAGTAAATGGTGATTGGTGCTCAGTGGCAAAAGCAGGGACCTCTGAGATAAATAGAAAGAACACGAAACATACGAACAAGAAGAAAGCCAGTACAGCAATATTAATATCAGGGAGAAAAAAGACATGAAAGCAAAATTTAATAAAGTAGAAAACAAGCAAACAAAAACAAAAGGAAAAAATTAATGAAACCAAATCTAGTTATTAGAAAAGACTAATAATATGAACCCATCTCTAGAAAGATTGAACAAGGAAAAAAGAGAGACAATACAAATAGATAATATTAGGAATAAAAGAATTATATTACTACAGATATAGTAGAGATTGAAAACTAGTAAGAGAATATGAACAATTTTATTCCAAAACCTTTGAAAACTTTGATGAACAATTTTCTAGAAAAATATTAAATAGCAAAGTTGATGCAGAAAGAATTAGAAAACCTGAACAGACCAGTAATCATTAAGAAATCACATTACTAGTAAAATATCTATCCCCCAAATAAGGAATAGGCACAGACAATTCTATAAATATTACCTAATTCTCACATATTAGAGAAACCCCCTGGCTTATACAAGTTATTCCGAAGAAGAGAAGAAAAGGAAGGCTCCCTAGTTTGTTTTATGGTGTCAGTACAACTTTGACTCCTAAACCAGACAAGAGCTGTGTGATGAAGGAAAATCATAGGCCAGTCTCAATTAGGAAAATCTAAATTATTTCCCATGGTAGAGGGAAACTGAATACTGCACTAAAGTTTCTAAAATTCACCCATCTAAATGACTTCACTGTCCCTCTTTCAATTTATATTTGACTTTAAGTTACAACTTCAGTATAAATGCTGTTTAAGGTAGTCTGGGATATAAAGATGTATAAGCCTCAAGTGGCTTACATCCAGATAGGTTAAGAGAATCTCTAGTAAATATAACAGGCAGAATGTGAGGATGGCCACAAAAAGTACAATGAGATTCAGGAGATGGAGGGATTCCTTCTGTTTGATAAGACTGGAGAATGTTTTAGGAAGGAACAGACATTTGGTCTGGGTCTTAAGTGAAGAGTGGAATTTCAATATGCAGGAAACAAGATGGAGGAGCAAGGAATTAAAAGAGGTGCCAAGATAAGAGCAAAGAGGCAAGAAAACAAAAAAGTCTCTTCAGGGGAAACGTGAACATTTCTATGAAGAGGATATATGTGCTTACTTATACTTCCACTTTAAGACAAAGCTGGTAGATATATAAAAACCCACCACCACCATATGACTTAAAAATAGCTGGGAAAAAAAAAAAAGAGTGACAGGATCACAACACGAAATTAAGACTTAGAGTAATACAATAAAATACAAATTCCGGAATTCTATACATTTGATACTAGTAAGTGATAAACTTGGCTGTGAAACATAAAATTCCAAGGAGTCAACTCAAAGGGATAAACATGATCAATTACATAAATGTTATTAAATAAAGTCACATTATTTAACTAATAGTCAAGATGGAGATTGGATTGGATTTGCTTATGAGAGCACAGACATTCTGATTAGAAAATCATGGTCTCAGTAATATCCTTAGCATAGAGATGAGTTTCACTGGGCTGACCTAATGTTTTCCATTAAGATAAACCAATGACCTACAACAAAAACAAAACAGAATAAAGAAGCTGTGTGGGATCCTCTGCAACATGGTACAGGTACATAGTTCTCTGCTGCCTGGGCTTAATCCAGGGCACATTTTGGAACATGTAAAGGACCATTTGCATTACATATTTTTCACTCAATCTACCATAAATTCTGATTCTCAGTTGATCAACATTTCAGATAGTTTAAGGGAGTGAATTAAAAATTTTACTCCCTGGAAGTTGGACAGCGCATGTAAATCAGTGGAGTGAGAACACACCCTCACACCATGCACAAAAATAGACTCAAAATGGCTTAAGAACTTAAACATAAGACATGACTCCATAAAACTCCTAGAGGAGAACATAGCAAAACATTCTCTGACATAAATCCTACCAGTGTTTTCTTAGGTCAGTCTCTCAAGGCAATAGAAATAAAAACAAAAATAAACAAATGGGACCTAATCAAACTTATGAGCTTTTGCACAGCAAAGGAAACCATAGACAAAATTGAAAGACAACCTACAGACTGGGAGAAAATATTTGCAAATGATATGCCTGACAAGGGCTTAACTTCCAAAATATACAAACAACTCATACAACTCAATAACAAAAAAACAAACAACCCAATCAGAAAATGGACAGAAGACCTAAATAGACATTTCTCCAAAGACATACAGATGGTCAATAGGCACATGAAAAGATGCTCCACATCGCTAATTATCAGAGAAATGCAAATCAAAACTACAATGAGGTACCACCTCACACCAGTCATTAAAAAGTCTACAAATAACAAATGCCGTAGGGGGTGTGGAGAAGAGGGAACCCTCCTACACTGTTGGTGGGAATGTAAGTTGGTGCAGCCACTATGGAAAACAGTACGGAGGTTCCTCAGAAAACTAAAAATAGAGTTACCGTATGATCCAGCAGTACCACTCCTGGGCATGTATCTGGACAAAACTGTAATTCGAAAAGATACATGCACCCCTATGTTCATAGCAGCATTATTCACAATAGCCAAGACATGGAAATAACCTAAATGTCCATTGACAAGTGAATGGATAAAGAAGATGTGGTACATATATACAATGGAAAACTACTCAGCCATAAAAAGCAGTGAAATAATGCCATTTACAGCAACATGGATGGACCTAGAGATTATCGTACTAAGTGAAGTAAGTCAGAAAGAGAAAGACAAATACCATATGATATCACTTATATGTGGAATCTAAAACATGACACAAATGAACTTATCTATGAAACAGAAACGGACTCACAGATACAGAGAACAGACTTGCGGTTGCCAAGGGGGAGAGAGGGTGTGGGAGAGATCGATTTGGCATTTGGGATTAGCAGATACAAACTATTATATAGAGAATGAATAAACAAGGCCCTATTGTATAGCACAGGGAACTATATTCAATATCCCGTGATAAACCATAATAGAAAAGAATATTTTTTAAAAAGAGCATGCACATATATATAACTGAATCACTTTGCTGTTCAGCAGAAATTAACATTGTAAATCAACTATACTTCAATAAAATAAATTAAAAAATTAAAACTTAAAAACAAATTTACTCCCCAGCCATCACCTAGAACCAAACTCTCTTACGTTGAAAATTTTAAAAAGCCACATCCTTTAACCAACAGTTAAAATGGAGGGAAGGTGACATTCTAATTTCCTCCGTTGGTATAGCTTGGATTTCTACAAAGGGTGACCCAATCTTAGATTGCATTTTTGACAGCCTTTGTTCTAAAGGAACTCTCATATGTATCTTAAAAACAGACTGGAGATCCTCCAGTGCACTGGAGGAGTACTTAACTAATCCTGTATGTTTATATAACTCAGTCCACTTTTCAGAACCTGAGCTTCCATCACTCTCCAGTTAAGCCAGCGGTGCTGCCTACCTTCTGTTTGCTTCCTCAGGTCCACTTTCCTACTTTTTCCACATTGCTCTCCTCCCTGGGAGGCTCCCTCACCTCACCCTCTAAATTCCTCTTCGTTTTAACCAATGAGGGCCCCTGGTGGGAGATCAGAGGAGGAAGGAAGGAGGCTTCCTTCCTGTGGGAAGGCCTCAGGCTGACTATGTCCCTCAACAGTAGGTCACAGCTCCTTGTAGGATGGCCCTTTCTAGCCAAAATTCTCATTCTGGGTTCTGGGAATCACCACCTCCCCTCATCCCCTGAGGCCTAGGAATAACAGCTGTTCTGTGACCGTTCCTGGGTTATCACACTATTCCTTATGAGTTCCTCACAAGTTGCCACCATCTTTGTAACTACTCCCTTTATTAAATATTTCTCCAGTTACCCTTATTCGAACGTGTCAGCTCTTTCCTGCTGGGTTCCTGATACGCCAGTACATCTTGCGTTCAAAAGCCATGACTTCTTATCTTCCTCAAATGCCATCAGTTTTCATAAAGGTCTTTTTTTTTTTTCTCACATCAGTTTTGACGTTTCGCTATTCCAGCTGGAGAAGTACCTTGGATTTTTCCTCAAGCTAGAAGCCAACACAGTACAAAAGGGCTCCTCTGTGGGTGCTCCTCCCACAAGACAGCTGAGTTGTACCACCTCGTCTCGGTGTGCGTGGCTTTTTCTCACTATAAAATTCCTCACCGCAAACAAACACCATATCTATAGATATGCAGAAAACTTAAATGTACATTGAGAGGCCTGATTCCCTCGCCTCCCACTGGCCTCCAGCCACTGGAGCTGGTCCCACACATCACAGATGGGGAGCAGCTTACTGACACAGCAGGAGCCGTCATGGATTTGCTGAGGTGGGAAATGCGTGTCCAAGCGTGAAAAGAATTCAGTAGGTCACATGACAGTGTGAAAGTCAGAGGTGAGTTCTGACTCAGTTATTCTCAAAATCTCTCTTTGGGGGCTTCCCTGGTGGCTCAGTGGTTGAGAGTCCACCTGCCGATGCAGGGGACGCGGGTTCGTGCCCCGATCCGGGAAGATCCCACATGCCGCAGAGCGGCTGGGCCCGTGAGCCATGGCCGCTGAGCCTGCGTGTCCGGAGCCTGTGCTCCGCAACGGGAGAGGCCACAACAGTGAGAGGCCCGCGTACCACAAAAAAAAAAAAAAAAAAAAAAAAAAATCTCTCTTTGGGAAACTTTGGCTATTGAACTTGATGTACTTTTACATGGGACAATGGGAGACCAGGAATAAACACATCAACCTACAGAAGTTCAAAAAAATTATCTGTCTAATTGACAAGCACTGGGCTAGAAGAGAGAAGACTTAAGTTCAAGTCCCAACTTTACCACTTTCTCATTTCTGGATGATATTAAACAGCTCACTTATTGAGTCAGTTTGTTCACCTATGAAATGGGATAATAATACTTGCCATGTCTATCTCAAATGGAAATTGGATGGACCCAAGAACATAACATATTTGTCTATCTGCCAGCACTTATTGGAAGCCTGCTCTGGGAAGGACTGGCCAGAGGCGCAGAGGCGGCTGGGGTGGGAGTGGGGAGAGACACCAAAATAGGCTCTTTTGGGGGAAAAAAAAAAGATTTAAGTCCTGAATTAAAGTAACAATTTAAAGGACTTTTGATGATACTTAATTATCAGCACCTAGTCACCAAATATAATGCACCAAATGATAAAATATTATTACAAAAGTAAATGAACACAGAGTCAGTGCCAAGTTTGGTCTTCCAGGTTTGGTTCAGGGCAAAGCCAGAAAACAGTGAATAAACAAGGGAACACTGTAGTTTACAGAGTATCAATTTACCTTGGAGAAAGGGCAAATGTTTGGAACTGGGATAGAGCCCATTCAAACAGCAAAACTGAGAGGGGCGGGTAGTGTGTGCTCAAAGAGTGTGATTCTTCTGACAGCCCAAATATATCATTACCCAGCCTCGAGAGAAGTCAAAAGATTATCCCTTTACCCGTTTTTCATTTCCAGCATTCACATGGGTGTAAGACCCAAGGTACTAACTCCTCAGCCAAAAGTCATAGACAGAAAAAGCTGATTTCAGAAGGTCTCATGAAAAACATAAAAGGATCTTCTAGTGGTGTCACTCACAGGGAGAAAGACAAATTCTTTTCCATAGTCTTCTCAGACAGAAAAAAAAAAAGCCAAAAATTACTAATTTAAAAAGAAAAAAAGAATGCACAGAGATCACCATAAGAAGCAGGTCACGGGGAATATGAAATCTATTGTGTTTAAATGTCATTTTTATTTTAGGGAGTACCAAATAACTCACCTCGCAGAAGTAGGAGACAAAGGGATTGACATATACACACTACTATATATAAAATAGATAACTAATAAGAACCTACTGTATAGCACAGGGAACTCTACTCAATACTCTGTAATGGCCTATATGGGAAAAGAATCTAAAAAAGAGTGGATATATGTATATGTATAACTGACTCACTTTGCTGTACACCTGAAACTGACACAACATTGTAAATCAACCGTACTCTAATAAAAAAATTTTGAAAAGATATAGCTCCATAAATATAAGGATTAGGTTACTTCTAAATACTCTGTTTCAAACGTACATGTGACAAGAGCTCCCCCTCCTTTCCATCCCTCTCCCTCCTTCCTCCCCCACCGCCCTCTGCTGCATGTATCTACAAAGGTTGGACAAGTATTGTCAATTTTCTTAGTCCTCTTGGAAATTATTTCCTTCCATCACCCCGTACAGCTATATCCTTGCCCCACACATATAGAAAGCCAATATATTTGTACAGCCATGTATTTATATAATTCTGATGGTGAGTTTACAAACGTTAATGGTTCCATGCTCTCTTAGCATGTAGTTCGGGCTTCTGCATATAACCTCTGATAATGTTATGTGGCAACTTGGCTAGGCTATGATGCCCAGTTATTTG
The DNA here is from genome assembly GCF_964165515.1 of Mesoplodon bidens. Classification (NCBI taxonomy): domain Eukaryota; kingdom Metazoa; phylum Chordata; class Mammalia; order Artiodactyla; family Ziphiidae; genus Mesoplodon; species Mesoplodon bidens. The sequence continues at coordinate 85,502,469 of NC_138162.1, forward strand.
GTTAAACACCAATCTAGATGTTGCTGTGAAAGTAGTTTTTAGATGTGATTAACACTGAAATCAGAAGACTCTGAGAAAAGCAGATTACCCTCTGGAATGTGGGTGGACCTCGTCCAATCAGTTGAAGGCCTTAAGAGCAAAGTCTGAAAGTTTCCTGAAAAGAAAGGAACTCTCCTCAAACCTGCAACATAGAGACTCTGCCTAAGTTTCCAGCCTGCTGCCCTGCAGAATTCTGACTCAAAACTGCAACAACTCTTGCCTGAGTTTCTAGCCTGCTGGCCTGTCCTACAGAATTCAGACTTGCCAGCCTCTAAAACCGCGTGAGCCAATTCCAATTCCTTAAAGCAATTTCCCCTCCCTCCCTCCTTTTCTCTCTCTCAGACATACATATTTCTCCTGTTGGTTCTGTTTCTCTGGAGAACACTGACTAAAACACAATTACCCTTTCTTCACATGACATTCTTGCAACCATGCCTTCCTTAAAGTAAATACATACATGGTTCTTTGTTTTACGAAAAGTCTGTGTGCTGCAGATGACTCTGTAGATGTTCTCTGTGACCACATAGGAAAGATCAGGCATATGCATCACTGTATGGGGTATTGGCGCGCACTCCTTAGCTGGCAGGTCTACAGCTGGAGGATGACCAAGCTGTTGGCAAAAGCCTCTGGGAAGATTGATCCTAGGGAACTAGAACACAGTGCTGAAGATCTCAAGGGAGATTGTTTATCTCCCAGCACTCATAACAAGTTTTGTTAACAAGAGACAGTAGGTGAGGTACAATGAGAAAAGGTGTCTTTCTAATGCTCCCTCAGATTTTGAGAATATGGCCTACTGCTCTCCAAAACAGTGTGGGAGCTGAGAGGAGGTGTGGCTAGCTGATGTGAGGGCAAGAAGGCAATTTGTAGATAGTGTGTCATCTTGCATATACTATCAGCCTACTTTCATTTTTGAAGACCAGGTTTTAATTTTTTTTTTTCAGGACAGTCTTGATTTTGGTCCTACGATCAGATTATGTATCAGAAGATGTCTCCAGGTTTTTGGTCTGGAGGATATGGCTATCTTATTATCATAATGCTTCTGTGACCACCTTCCTGTCTCCAGGATTTTCTTTATGTTACTCTCCTCAGTTAACTTGGCTGGCCTCTCACCCCCTTTCTCCACCTTTCCAGACTATGAGCTTCCTTTAATGCCTGTCTCAAATTGCAGTTCTCAGGACCGCAGTATGATTTTTGTGGACCTTAGGCACTTTTGCCTTCACAGGCTCCTTCTGTCACTCAAAACAAAACAAAACAAAAACCTAAAAATTTGCTTCACATCTGCATTGGTAGAAAGAAATATAATCCACACCGGAATATAATCCACATAGGAATATAATCACTTTTTCTTTTAATTTTGAAAGAAATTCAAAGCTTCTCATGGGCCTTTTAAAATATCGTGGGCCCTGGGCACTCTGCCTCCTGATGCTGTTGGATGATAAGCCATCCTCGTTCCTCCTCCATAAAAGTTTCCTATACAGATGCCTCTCTCTTAACTTATTAACATAGAGAGGCTCAAATTCAAATCCCAGCTTCTTCACTTTCTAACTATAAACCAGAGCAAGTGATTCAAACTTTCTGGACATCAGTTTCCTCTCTTGTGTAATTCTTACCTCATACAGTTGCCATGGTAACGTGAGACCCTGCATATACAATGCTTAGTACCTGGTCCAGAGCAAATGCCCATTAACTGGTAGCTATTTATATTTAACCTGACATTGGTCATCAACTATCTTGATTTAACTATCACACTATTATCTACCTTTTCACTTATGTTTAACTCTCGTATTAAACTGTAAACTCCTAGAGGGATGGGACTCAGTTTTAGACCAGCGGTTCTCAAACTACTGTGCATCAGAATACCCTGGAGGAAGTGTTGAAACACAGATGGCTGGGTCCCACCCCAGAGTTCTTGATTCGGTTGCGCAGGTAATATGCCTTTCTAGCAAGTATCCAGGTGATGATGAGGCCTGCTGGTTTTAGGGCCCCATTTAGAAAACTACTGTTTTAGGTAACTCTGCACCCTCCCAAAATCTAGCACAGAGAAAAGCTTTCAAATACTTCAGAGTAAATTATTTAGGCAAAAGGTAACACAAAATCCGGCGGGAAAATCTGTCCCCTCCCCCAACTGTGAGAAGATTTCCATTACTTCAGGGGCTGAGCAGAAAGAGATGAGCAAAGAAGTCTCATTAAAAGAAAAGGGGCGGGCTTCCCTGGTGGCGCAGTGGTTGAGAATCTGCCTGCTGGTTCAGGGGACACGGGTTCGAGCCCTGGTGTGGGAGGATCCCACATGCCGCGGAGCAACTAGGCCCGTGAGCCACAACTACTGAGCCTGCGCATCTGGAGCCTGGGCTCTGCAACAAGAGAGGCCGCGATAGTCAGAGGCCCGCGCACCACGATGAAGAGTGGCCCCCGCTTGCCACAACTAGAGATAGCCCTCGCACAGAAGCGAAGACACAACACAGCAAAAATAATAAATTACTAAACTCCTACCCCCAACATCTTCTTTAAAAAAAAAGAAAAAGAAAAAAAAGAAAAGGGGCTAGTGGCACAATTGAACACTGTCATCTGTTGGGTTTCAGGGGCATGTGCAAAATGCAGACAAGAAGCCAAATAATAGCTCAGCCAACTCGAGGCTGCCTGTGTTCTGAGCTCAATCTATAACAGTGCCAGCAGGGCTGCTGGGATCCATCTGCTACTCTCTTTTTGATAACAGATCTGAGGTCCCTCTGGAAGGAAATAGCTTGACAGGAAGAAAGAAAGATTAGGCCAACTTAAAATGTCTGGATTTATGAAGCTGAACTTGAATATGGCACAGCTTTTAACTCTTTATGGCACTTTGCTAACCTTCAATATACCCCTGCTATGCTTTCTGATTTCTCTGTCCCTTTCATGGAGAAATGTGAATGACAAAGCTCTCCTGGACACTTTCTATTTATACATAAATTAAGGTCACAGGATTCAATAATGAAGGAAGCCTTGAGATCCTCCTGCCCAACGCACCGATTTTATGGATGAGGAAACTTAAGCCTAGGGTTAATCCTAAAATACGTAACTGGTAGTGGTAGAACCAGGCTGGAATCCAGCTTCCTTGACTTGCAGTGGGTATGTAGTGTGTATAGTCCTTTACGGTCCTAAAATGAGTAGGAAAAAGATATCCTAAATGTCCATCAACAGAGGAATGGATAAAGAAGATGTGGTACATATAAACGATGGAATATTACTCAGCCATTAAAAAGAATGAAACAATGCTGTTTGCAGCAACATGGATGGACCTAGGGATTACCATACTAAGTGAGGTAAGTCAGACAAATATCATATGACATCACTTGTATGTGAAATCTAAAAAAAATGATACAAATGAACTTACTTACAAAACAGAAACAGGCTCACAGACTTCGAAAACAAACTTACCAAAGGGGAAATGTCAAGGTGGGGGAGGGGATAAATCAGGAGTTTGGGATTAACATATGAACACTACTATATATGAGATAGATAATCAACAAGGTCCTACTGTATAGCACAGGGAACTCTACTCAGTATTCTGTAATTACCAATATGGGAAAAGAATCTGAAAAAGAATGGATATATGTATATGAATAAATGAATCACTTTGCTGTACACCTGAAACTAACACAACATTGTAAATCAACTATACCCCGGGATAAAATAAAAATTAAATTAAAAAAAAAAATGAGTAGGAAAAAGATATCTTTTCTCTACTACATTTTAAGGAGGAAACATGATTTTCTCCTTTACTTAGGTTACTTTTCACAACATGCCCTTTCGTCCCTGGAAGCAGGAGGGCTTTATCAGAGCAACCAACGAGAAATGAACCACTATAAACAGTTTTAGCAGGACCTGGAAACTTGAGGGCAGAGACAGTGTCCATTGGTTACCCAGAAACTTGGCCAGAGCAGATTCTCAAAAACCAAATGGTGAATGAACGAATGAATGAATTTCTGGTTTGATGGTTATTTGCCAATTTTTCAGTCAATTAAGGAATGAATGTTTCACGTTAAGATTTTAAGCCCGCTGTGGATTCTCCTCTTTCTTTATTAGTAAGTTAGATGCTTACATGAAACCACAATCACCTTTTCCATACGATAGGCAGTGTGTCTGCTGGAAAAGTACAGGCTTTGGAGGTGGAAAATTTTGAATCCCAGAGTGTTCACTCTGTTTACTTAATTCTAGGCAAGTTATAGAAACTTTCTGAGCCTCAACTCCCCTCCCCCAACCAGGATATGTAAAATAAAGATAATAATACTACTTGAGGGTTTTTGTAAAGATTAAATGAGATAATGTGTGCAGACTGCCTTGCACTATGAATAAATGTGTGTGTCCTCTCTCCTCCAGCACCAACTGCCTATTTAAGGGTAATATAGGTATTGAGTAGGTGAAGTAAGTATAAGTATCAGGAGAGTAAGTATAAGACTTTGGATGGAAACTGAAGGGACTTTTTTTGGCTGAAAAGGTACACAAATCATCATCATCATCATCATTATGGTTACCCAGCAGCTGCTTTTATGGATGATACACTTTGAAATAAATATAAGCAAAGCTCCTATCATCTAGGTATTCTTCACATTCCATAATCCTTCACCACTTCCCCAGTTTCCAATAAAACAGTTTTCAGGAAAAAAAATAAACTGAGCTTTTTGCTTACCCTTTTGTTCTTGGTTTCCTTGTTCTGGGCTCAAGAAACTCTGTCTCCTCCTCCATTTCCGTTTCAGGGATTATGTTTTTCTGAGAAGACTGTGGTGAAAGCATCTCCCATTCACTGTCATGGGTGACAGCCTGCAACATAACTGTATCGGGGCCAGCCCTGCCGTGGTTCAGGCTCTTCCATGATTGGCTGTCCAGGCCAGAGGCTTCCTCTAGTGCTGAAGATTCTAGAGGCTTCATTTCTCCCAGAATCTGCATTTGGGGGCCCTTACCCAAGCTGTGATCAGAGGCTGGCTCCACAGCCTCGCCAGACCATCCAGGCCCTGAGTCCCTAGTCTCCGATGATGGATCACCAACCTCACTACAGCCCAAGACCATCCAACTCTGGTCTTGCCTAGGGCTTTCAAAAGATGATCTCTTACCATCTTTGGAAGACATTCTCTCTGCAGAAAGATGATTTCTTTCACTTAAGGAAGCAGGTTGACGTGTGTCTGGGAACCATGCTAACTGAGTTCCTGGCAGCCCCGTTTCTTCGGAATCTATGTGAAACTCTTCTAATTCCGATGTGATTTCTCTTGCCTCCCAGTCCTCTGGCTCTGGGGGTGAATTTTCTTCGTGCTTTACAAGTATGTAATCCATTAGTGCATGGTGATTTTCATTCTTCTCAGTGTACCTTTCTTCCCCGTATTCCAATTTTATCTGCTCAGGCTCTTTAGTAGGAATTATTTTTTCTTCTTCCAACTCTAATATCCCCTTGCTGGCACCTAGAAGTGGAAGATGAAGGTGAGAAGGAGAGAACAAGGCTTAATTAACACTGTGTGACTTGTGATCTTTGCAAATGATCTATCTAAAGAGAGAGAGTTTAAAAAACATTTTTATTTTGTAGAGCTGTTTTAATTTTCTCAGACCCTCTCAAGGATACTTATTAGACAAGCGGTAGAAATTACTGCGGTAAGGCAGAACTTGGTTAAGCATGCACTGCAAATGTAGTTAGTTCCTCTACAGCCACATTGGTAGGAAGAATGTGTTTTACAAATGCATTGGTTGAAGGAAAGCAGCAGTTTCTTGAGGGTGGAGGAATGAAAGGTTTCTTACCATTTGGTTGTCCTATGTCTCCACCTGCTGGTAAATCTGAATGATCTGTTTCTACTTCCCAGTCAACGTTTGATGGAGACAACTCAATGTTGGCGTCGACTCTGACAGGCAAAGGAACTGACTCAGGGTCTTCATGAACATGCAGCACAACCAGTTGGCATTCAGGCTGTCTGCTTGTGGCCTCAGCGTGGTTTTCCTTGTTTCTTTCATCAGGAAGGGCAGAAAGCAATACCTCTGCGGCTTCGCTCCCCAGAGGCTCATTCTCTGGAGTCCCAGCTTCCTCTGTGGTTTCGACACCAGGAGTAGGTTCCGTGAGATAGGACAAATCAAATGGAGGTGTGTAAGGTGCCAGCTCTTGCTTCAGGGCATCTTCCAAGGGAGGGTCACCGCCATAGACAAAGTGTTCAGGCTCTTTCATTAAATCTTCATCAATATTTTGGCCCATGACTTCATACTCAGAATCACCCCACGAGGCTTCAGAGGAACAGATATCTTGCTTCCCTGCCTCCCCATCAAATGGCATTTCAGGATTTCCTTCTGATAATGTCAGTTTACTCACGTCATCTATTGTTCCCGTGGATGTGTTGAGACCTGAGGCATCGCTGAAACTGTGGTCAAAGGCAGCTTCGCTGACATCCAGACAAGTGTCCGAGGCTAGCAAAGTATCAGGAACCGTGGCAGGATTCTCAGTAGCAAAAGCTTGCTCACGGTCCGACGGGCCCCCTGCATCGGTCTGATTCTCAGGAGAAAAGTCTTCTGATATCCAAGAGCTGTTGCTATCCACCGTTGGCTCTGGGTGAGTTACACAAGTATCAGTTCCCACGTTTTCAATCACTGGGATTGTTCTGTCAGTGGGTTCCAAAATTGGTGCTGTATCTGGGTTGGCTCCCTTTTCTGATGCTTTTAAACCTGTAATGTTTTCACATTTGTTTATTTCGGAAGGTTCAGGAGAACCTTTGTGAGAGGCAGGTTGAGAGGAGTCATTTGTGTTTGCCTGCTCGCCGACTCGAGGCAGCGGAATTGCGTCTTCAGGAGATAGTTCTGAAGTATATGGGACACATTCCTGTGCCGGCTCCTGACTGGCTTCTTCATCTCTCTCTGGCTCAGTGGGATATAACTCACTGGATTCCCCTTCAGGCCCCGTCCCAGCACTGATGTGCTGCTTCATCTCTGGCTTTGCTTCATAATCATGACATACATCAGGGCTGTTGGAAGCCTGGGAATTGCTGTCGTGGTCACAGTGAGTCAGTATATCAGGATTCTCACCATCTGTCTTCACACCGTAGGGTTGTTTCACATCCATCCACAAGTCGGGTGAAGCTGAGGCCAGCTGCCCACCCTCTTGGAAGTTGCCGTGTAAAATATCTGGAACAAACGCACCTTGGGGGCCCTCACTAGGGGTAGAGTCGTCCCATTCAGAGCCTGACTTCTTTATCAACTGGGTGGAAGAACGGACAGCAGGGAAATCTTCAGAGGCAATGCCTGAATCTGTCATTTCACTGGGGTGTGATTTTTCTTCTCCCCACCAACTTGTTTCTTGACACTCAGGAGTTGATACATTAGATATAACGCATCCATCTTCATCTGTGTGAGTAAATGTTGGGTCTGGCTGATTCCAGACAGACAGCACTGTATTCTGACACTGTTCTTGGGTAAGTATTTCAGAGGTGAGTTTGTCACTGGCAGAAGACATGGTCTGTTCTCTGGAATCCTTGTCTTTAATTTGCTCCAGGATTACAAGCTGGCTAATAAGCTGACCAGCTTCTGGGTCTGGCTGCCTTGGTTGAATGTTCCAAAGTTGCTCGTGGGCATTCTCCCCATTATTATCCAGAAAGTGTGACTCATGTTTATCACTGAAAGGACTGGTACAGTGCGTTTCCAGGGACTCATGTTTATCACTGAAAGGACTGGTACAGTGCGTTTCCAGGGATTCAGTATCACCCTGAATGGGTACTCCCCAGGGACCCACATTTTGGCGTGGTGAGGAATTCAGCTCTAGCACAGCACTTGAGTTAGATGATTCCCCTTCAAATGCCCTCTCAGTTGGTCGCCCTTCCTGTAGGGAGGCGTTCCACCACTCCGTGCTCTCAGCTGAGAAGCCAGCCATTTCCAAATTAGAATCATTTTCCTTCTTTCGTTCAGCTTTGGGAGATATTTGCCATATGACATCTCCCGTCCTCCCTGTTTCTGGAGAAGACCTCGTCTCCTTCTCCACTGCTGTAACCTGTACTTCAGTCTCCTTTAGTGGCAAGAAATTCCACTGATCAGGGCTGCTTTGTTGATTGTCACAGAATGGGTTTGACTTGTTCTCATTCTCTGCTGGTTCTGGACTGCCTATAGAGGCAGGACATTCCTCAGACTTGGGATCAGCTGTGGCCAAGGACTTATTAGATTCATTCAATGAATCCCAAGCTCTGAGTTCACTCTGAGCAACCTGGCAAGTGGCTGAATGGATCTCTTTCTCCACTGACTCTTCATCGCCCTCACTATCATCATCAGAACCTGAGCTTGTTGAAATGAACTTGGCGTCCTCTTGCTGCGCAGTTTCAGGAATATCACATTCACTTTTTTCCTGATGGCTAACCACTAGATTTCTTTCCTGATATACATCTAAATATTCAGAATATTTGCCTGTTTCAGGGCTAGACAAAGAGGAAAAGGAATCACCATCTATTGAGTCACTCCAAATCTCTAAATATTTAGGAACATTGTGACCTAAGCTCTTTTCAAACTTGTCCATTCTGTTTTTCTCTAAACCCTTCATTTCGGTAATTACTTCTACTTGACCATCAGTAGTAATTAGCTCAGATTCTTGGTAATTCTGTGTATTCCAATCATCTTGGTTTTCCTTCTGATGCCCAGTACTGGGTCCTTGGTCCCAGGAAGACAATGCAGCCGAAGAGTCATTTAGGTCAGGACTGGATGCACTTGAATGTGTATACTCACTAGAAATACTGTTTCTGTCATCATTTCCTGATAAATTGGCTCCTGGAGGGCTGTTTTCAGTATTCTTAACTTCGAGATTCTTAGTCATCTCAGAACTTGTGCAGTTGACCTGCACATCACTGTCTTTAGGGCCATCCCAAAGGTCAAGTCCTTGGGGACATCCATAAGGTAGGTCTTGGTTCATTCTCTCCGGCTCCGGAATGTTACGTTCTTCGGCTTCCTCCACATCCATTTCAGGTAGAGATACACTTATTGTGGAATTCAGCCTACCTGAAATTTCAGTAGTTTCACCTGAATTACTGTGACTCATGAGGTGCTCTTCACAGGTCTTTTTTGCCTGCAGGTGATCTGTGGACACCTCTGTTTGCACATCACAGGGGTCTGGAGTGTAAGACCCCTTCTCATGCTCTAATACCTCCTGGGGTTCCTCCGTTTGAGGACTGGAAGTGACTGAAAGAGAGCTGATTTTGCCTGATTCATTGGAGATTTCTGGATGATCAGATGCAGCTGGGGAAGGGCATTCCTGGCCACCTTGCCCTTTTCCAGAAGCCCCTGAGGTTCCATCCATCAGCTCCTCCTCACTGGGGCACTCCCTATCAGCGGCTCCCTGGGATTCCTTCTCAATTTTCTTTTGTCCATAACTGGGACCCCTCCAGGGATCTGAGCATGCAAAATGCCCTGAATTCTCAAGTCTGGTCACCAAATATGCCATATCACTTGGTGGGGTTCTCCTGCATGGGTCCTGCTTGTCAGGATCAAGTGTTCCTGACTCACTGGCTCCAGAGGCTTCCAGCATGTCTGGGATGTGACTGTCCTGAATTTTTTCGAATGAGCTGGAAGTTTCAGGAGATGATTTGCTTTGTTCTGGATCTGTAACATACGATGGGCCGGGTGACATTAATGACGACATGGCGTTATCTCTCATAACAGAATCCCAAATACTATTCGCGATCAGCTGCCCGCTTTTTTCATTCAGCATGTGAGAGTCGTTGGGTGCGGTGTCCAAGCTGTGCTCAGAAGAGGCAGGGAGTTCCCAATCTACCTGATTTGCTTCCTGATACTCCACGCTCCAGGGTTCCACCTGTCTCACTGAAAATCGGGTTTCGGGTTCAGAACCTTCAGCCATGTACCCTTGTGCCTGACCTTCACCGGTGATGGCCACAGCTGCACTGCAGTCATCCCAGTCCAAGTCGTTGTCCATATCTGAGATGGTCGCAGTAGACTGAGTGTCCTCCAGAATCACTCTGTTCCACAAGTCGAGATTGTCGGGGGCCGCCTGGCAGGAGTTAGCGCTGCTGTGCAGAAGTGTGAGCTGTCGGTTTGTTTCATTATACAGCTGCATCATGCTGGGGTCATCGTAGCTGGACTGGCTGCTTTCCCCGATGTCATCCTCCACGGAGGTGTTCTGCTCATCTGTGGGCTCTGCCTTGAGTAAATCTTTATCTGGGCTGTGAGGGGCATTTATTTCAGAGCTACCATCTGCGGGAGGTGAACCCCACATTTTCAGGTTCCCAGGACCTGAACTAATTCTATTTCTAGGTGGCTGCTTTGGGGACTGAGGAGGCATGTCAGCATCCCCTGAGGTACAGTTAGCATCTTGTGACTCGAAACCTGCCTCTTTAGCAAGTGGCTTGTCTTTGGTTTCTTTTTCGTCTCCAGCAAATGTTGGTGAAGTACAAGAGTCAGAGGTAGAGTAGTTGGTATCTAAGGGGGATGGCACCGAATCTTCCCCTATGTTGGATGCACTGTAATCGGAACATTTATAGGATAAGAAGGAATCTTCCCAAGGTGCTAGGACATCTGACCCTCCTTTCTTGTTACCCTCCTCAAAAAGTTTCCAGGAATCTACATTTTCAAACACCTTCCCGCTAATTTTTGGATCCACAAAACCATTCTGATCATCCTTTACTGGCTTAGAACTATTCCATGCATGATCCAGATCAGATGTGGGATTTCCAGATACAAGAATATCATCCCGGGAGTCATGGTTCTTCTTGCCCCAGATTTCTGGAACTGCTTCACTATTTGCATCACTGGGCGAACTGTCTATGAGGTCTTCTGAAGGGAAAGAAAACCCACTTTTTGCCATGGCCCACTCGTTTGGGTCCCTCACAGAAGGTGTCTCACCACTCATTGGGTGCAGATTCCAGGTATTTTTCAAAGCTTCGGCGTCATCTTCTTTAGCAAATGCTCTCCAGGCTGGGAATGACGCTGCAGCAGTTGGTTCCCCGTCATCCGTGGGATTTCCCCATGGCTCAGGCATGGCTGTGGGTGAGCGATCAGAACGCCACAAAGCAGCAAAGTCTTCTATCAGGTGGTTTGTTCCCTGAGGAAAAGCATTTGGCAAATGCGAGTTTTCAGGGGACATATCCTGAAAATGCAAGTTTTTCTCATTTTGGTCTTGAATATTATTGCGGCCCAGCCCAGGCTGACCAAATTCTGACTCCCAGGGACTTGACTTTGGGAAGTCGAGAGTCTTGGGGTGAAATATAGAATCTGAGGCTCTCCTATCAACTGGGCTTGGCTTATGATCTTTCCATGACTCAGGGCTCTGGAAGACAGATTCCTGTTCACTAGAACTCCATGCATCTGCAGCGTTTCTAGACTCAATTTCCAAACTACCCCACCAGCTGCTGCACCGTGCCTGGGTTGGAGGTGGCCCAGTGTGACCCGTGGTGACTGTTTTGGGGGTCATATCTTCTGAAGAGAGTAGAGCTGGTTCTTCAGTGGACGGTGAGCTCCCCACAAAGCTATTCATAGGTGTTGGTGGGACCCTCCTTCCAACATTTTTCAGACTTTCTGGTGAAGGAGATTCATCTTCTACAAACCCTGTCAGGCTCAAATTTCTTTCAGAATTATCACGGGGACTTTCTTGTCTCTGGACAAACTCCTCATCAAATTCCACAAGGCTATCTTTGCCAGTCCCTGACAAAAGAGAACTGGATGAATAGTTTGACACGTCCATCCCTATCCCATCAAGTCTCTTAGGCCCCGTGGAGAGCTGTCCTTCTGATGAATCGCTGTTGGGGAAGAAGTCATCTGTTGGGGAGTAGTCTGCAGAATGGGAAGATGGTTGGGACTGCCCAGAAACCATGGGTGCTGGGTCAAAGTTGAAAAGGTCAAAGGATTCACCGTGTTCTCCAGACGGGGCGTGCTCCTCCGCTACTGCCCCTTCAGGGATGGGACTGTAGGAGTCAAATCCTGGGAGGAGGCTGTGGTGAGGCCCAGCACCTTCTCCCACTGGACTGTCATCACTGAGGAAAACTGAGCTCTCCTTGGATGAGCGGCTGCTCCTAATGGTGGCCAGCCCGCTATCCGGGCTAACGAGGTCCACGTTGACATCCACCTGGGCCTGGTTAGAATCACTGAGATCGGGAGGGTTTTCCATGAAATTCACGGAGCTGGGCTGTGGCTCTATGTCAGAACCATACAACTCCATAATCCCGGAAGACCCCTGGGAGAGCGGGGCGCTGCCTGCCACTGCTTCTGTGGAGGATGTCCGGCTGTTAGACGCCATCTCTGGACACCTCCTATTGATGACTTCCTTGACCAGGAGAACCACGTGATCACAAGTCACTGAAGGGTTCTCCTGCTGATACACCAGAATCTCGTCACAGCCACATTCAAAGGGCTCCAGCTCCAGGCGAGGGTTCTGGCACTCTTCCAGTTCACAGCAAATCTGTCGGGGAGGCACAGGGATTTGTGTGAGCACTCAGGCTCTCTTAGCTCTTTGCAATTTGTCTTTCTTAATTTTTTGTAATGTAAAATTAATCTGTGTTCATCTGTCTAGAAAGAAGACAGAGAACTGAGAATTGTATAACATAAAACATGGAAAGTCTCACTTAATATACCACCAATGCTTTCTTTAATCCTACCAAATTGGCTTTTTGTTGAACCCAAAATCATTTAAAACCTTTCCTCAGTGTAACTTAATACCATCTTCCAACAGGAGTAAAATTCAACTTTGCAAAAGCCAGAGATAATGCTGGTTGCTGACAAAACTAGGGGAAAAGTATTGGAATAAGGGAAAATGGGGCAGAAGAAAGGCTCTTGTTGGTAGCAGGCAGCCAGGACCTGCTTTAACCTCTGAAAGCCTCAGAAGGCAAGAGAGAAAGTAGGAAAGAGAAAGCAGCTACCAGGGGCAGCTTTCTCAACGGCACTCAGGCCCCAACTGTCTCTTCCTGCCCCAGGAAGCATCTACACGGGGCGCAGAACAGACAAAGCTGCTTTGGAAGGCAGGGAGATGTGTGATGGTCAGTGTGAGGCCAAAACTGGGCTGTAGCTCTGATTTTTTTAGGAAATGTTGAAGATATTTTGCACACTGGGCATTTGAAATGGCCCCATAGGATTAGTGGAGGTAATAATAACAACAACAACAACAATAGTAACAACTACAGAGCTCACATAGATAGTAATAATAAATTAACATTTATTGAATGCTTTCATATGCCAGGCACCATTCTAAGGGTTTTATGTGCATTATCTCCTTTAATCCTCATAATAATTCTACAAGGTAGGAACTTTTTATCCCCAATTTTCCAGTGAGGAAATAGAGAGACAGGAAGCTTAAATAACTTGACCAACAACACACAGCTAACAAGTGATGGAGCCACATTTTGAACTCAGGCAGTCCAGCTGCAAAGGCTGACCCTTAACCAACTGGGACCACATGGCCAAAGAAGGATTCCTCTAGAGCAGTCTTGACTTTATGTTGCTCAAGATTTCAAGGAGATGTCTCTTGGGCAAATGGGTGGGGAGGGTTGGGATGGGGACCGAGGAGAGACAGGGTGGAGTCAACTCAAGGGCTTCTAACCTCTTCATACACTCTTCTACTTCTGTCTGTTTTAGATTAACCAATTTCTAGATTGATTTGCTACAAAAAGTGATTTGCAAACCACTGTATTGGAGGCTTAGGAGACCTAAGTCCTGTCCCTAGGAAACCAGTGACCAAAGATAAAATTCAGCTTTGAAACTCAGTGCAGAGCAAAGCACTAAAAAAGCCACAGGCTGGTGATGCAATTCACAGATATATGTGGGTCAGAAGGGTACCAAAAGCATCTGAAGCAGGAGAAGGGGGCTCATTCATATCTGGACTTGAGAGGGCACAGAGAGGCTGGAGAGTGACTTCAGTCATATATCAAGAAATGGATCTCTTGGGGGACAGAAGGTGAGGATGTCAAAGAAGGGAGTTGAGACTTCACCTCTAGCCACCTGTGGGTAGACCAGTTGTCTAATCCATTAGTGAGGAAAGATAAGTGATGGAACCGTTCTATGTCCATGTCATCCATATTATAATGAATTACATATGTTCTCATATTAGTTATTAAATACACCTGCTTTGGCATACCCACTGCCCTATTTTCATTAATTTTGTCTATTTCTTATATTTCCAAAGCCTTGGGTTAAAAGACTCTGTTCTCAACCAAGAAGATCTGACTGATTACCCAATAAGAATTTTAGTACCCGGAGAAAAACTTTTTTTTTTTAAACATATATGAATGTTTTTCTCAAGACATATCCAAGGTGTCAACGTGGTTGTGGTCAAAAAACTAACTTGGATTAAAGCTTCAGATCACAGTTACTAAACACTGGAGACCAAACAGATGTTTAGTCAGGGACTAAACTTTGTTATCACCAGGTAGCAGTCCTCAAGGAAAACGGTACCCAAAGGAGGACTAGCCCTTATTGGGTAAAAAAGATATGATCTTTCTCTTTATGAATTTAGCCTAGAAACGAAACGGTTATGGGGCTCTTTTAAATGCCCCTATGTGGGGTGAAGGGAGTCAAAAGGTACAAACTTCCAGTTATAAAATAAACAAGTCATGGAGATGTCATGTACTGCATGGAGACTATAGTTAATAATACTGTACTGCGGATTTGAAAGCTGCTAAGAGTAGAGAGCAGTCCTCATCGCAAGAAAAAACCTGTCATTATGTATGGTGATGGATTTTAACTGGACTTATTGTGGTGATTATTTCACAACATATCCAAACATTGACTCATTATATTGTACACTCGAAATATAATGTTATCTGTCAATTATACCTCAATTAAAAAAAAAAGACCAACTTTTATCTCACTGACAATTCTATTTAGACGATTTTTTGGTAATACAGCATCAAAACTAAAAACTAAAAATCTGAATTAAAGCACTGAAAACTAATTAATTAGTTAATTAATTAATATAGCATTGAAACTAAAAATCTGAATTAAAGCACTGATAAATAAATAAATCATTAACTAACTAACTAACAGAATGTGCAAAATACCCCCAACATTTCTTAAAACTCAAACTCTAGGACCTTATCTCTTGGACCAATTTCTTTAAGTCAGCAGTCCATGGCCATCTTCCACCGCATGTTCTGAGAGCCAGCAGGAGGGGAGATGCAGTGAAATGTGCTGGGTCAAGGAGGTCCTTACCTGACTGCACAGCTCTAGGTTCTCAGAGTACACAGCGATCTGTCGTCTGGGCTGCTGCTCCTCCGACAGGTAGTTGGCCAAGAGGATGAGGACATCAAAACCGAACTTGTCTGAGAATGCTTTCAAATCACTGGTGATACTGCTGTGAAACATACAGTCCTGAAACAACAGTCAATTTGATATTAATGTCAAACTGCCCAGCTCTGGGGAGTTGTGCCACAAATTTGTCCAGTCTTAGGATGTATTACCACTGATACTTATTATGAGATGCAAATGAAATAAACACTTTGCTTTGAGAAAGTTTGGAAATTTTCATGCTATTGCTTAAAATATACTTTTGCTTTTTTTGTTTTGTTTTCCTAAACCAGGAAAGGAAGGCATCTTTGCTATTATTATTAAGAATAGTTTAGAGAGGAACAAATAGCTTAACATCTTTTTCCTAAAATGTTTATTCAAATACTGACTTTGTAAAACATACTTTTCCTTTTATTGTTCATTGGACATAGGAATGTCTGCTGAATATTATTATTGATACAACCCACTAGAAAAATAGGAGGAAGTTATTGTTCTTTTCTATAAGTGTTTTCTAATGGTTATCATTAACTCCAAGCAGAATTCCTAAAGATGGATTTAGCTGAGTCTACTGAATGCCTTTTATTCCAGTGTAGAAGTATAGGAGATTTGTGTTAGGGATGTGACGTCAGATCTGCTTGCTCTAAGTGGTAGCTAAGGAGGAATGAATAACTGTGGAAAAGGGACCCATTACCGCAGAGTACCCAGACCTGTGACTCACATCATCTGTGGAAATGTTCTGGCCTTTTCGAGTTTTATTAACTACAATGAGAACCACTTTGTCAGCAATGGTTGTCTTTCTTAAAAAAATAAAATAATTATGCGTGGCATATACTAGTTCTTCAAGAAAAGTTTGTTGAATGACTGGAGAGACATATATACAAAATCAACCTGTGCTACATAATCCTTTATCATAGTGTATATATATATATAATAGCACATGTAAATGACAATCATATAATCATCAACTGACAGTCCACTGCTCTACTCAGTGAAAATCACCATGATGTGCATTCAAGAGATATAAAGAATTCTAACTTTTTTCTGCTTACAAAGTCATCAGAATTATGCATGCCACTGGTAAAACATTAAAGCAGTACAGAAATGTGTCCCATAGGAAGTGGAAGTACCACGTACCTCCTCCTCAGATAACCATTATGAAGAACTAAACAGTGCAGTGCATATAGGTGCAGATTTTTTTCATGTCCAGATTAATGTTTGCATATGGTAGCCCTTTGACACTTGTGGATTTGATATTTGTGGCTTAGACTATTTACTAGCCACTTAAAATTGCCGTAAGACATGTACTCTGTAATTCTGCTGAGCCAAATCTCAAGGTCGATGAGGTTCCCTTGAGGGCACACAAGAAACCTGGCAGTTGGGTGGGCCCAGCCCATCACCAGCTTCCATGCCTCTAGGAGCCTTTTTGTCCACTCCTGAGGCCACTACTCTCATTAGGCATCTTCAGTTACAAGGTGCACATGGGAATTCACAAAGATCTCAGGATATATTGCTGATGAATACAAAGGATCTATCGCACTGACTTGGTAATGAAATTTATCATGCTCAAATACAATAGCTTTTGGAAGTATGCACATGGTCAGCTTTCATGCTTTTAATTTATTGTCCAAGTGTCATAATAATAATAATCTTTAGGTACTTCAAAAAAATTAATTCACCCACAAAAGAAGTAGATATTTAAAGTGAGATTTTTTTAAAAAAAATTGAACCTCCTATTATACACAATGTGCATTCAATAGATAAAATTATTTCAAATCATCATTGGTATTAACCATCAAGAACCTCAATGCTGAGCTTTTTGCCATTAAGAATTGTAAATGAAGATATGGTCCCAAAGGAAAACAGTAATGGACAACTCCACATACATCTTATCTCCAGTGACTGAAGGCTTTGACACAAGAAGACTTACAATTTTCCTTTCAAAATATTTTTTTCATTATGTACATAAACTCATTCCCCCCAACATATTTATAAATGCTTGAAAGAAGACACACCATTTCTAAGAGATTTCACATACAATAACACTTGTCACGACACTCCGAGCTGGGTCACTCAAACAAGAGAAGGCTGGTTTTACTGGTACCTCAGCACAAGATTAAGATTCAGTAGAATAAGCATTATTCAAAGCCATACTTGTAGAACATTTGCTATTCAAAAATGTTGGCTGAGCTCCAACCTGTTTGGATTTGTCTGTGTTAGGGACTTCCGTGGTGGTCTAGTGGTAAAGAATCCACCTTCCAATGCAGGGGACGCAGGTTCGATCCCTGGTTGGGGAACTAAGATGGCACATGCTGTGGGGCAACTAAGCCCATGTGCCACAACTACTGAGCCCGCACACCGCAACAAAAGATCCCACATACCTCAATAATGATCCCGCATGCAGTAACAAACACACGGCGCGCGGCCAAAAAATTTTTTAAAAAATAATTAATTAAATTATGGCTCTAGGATCTTGCTAAACTCAAGTCCAGTGGCACTGGCATTGTCAGGCATCTTGTTAGAAATGTAGAGTCTCGGGTCACACCCCAGACCTACTGAAGCAGAATCTGCATTTCCCACAAATCCTAGGCAATTCAAATGCACATGGAAACACGAAGAGCACTGCTCTAGGGAGCCATTTTTAATTCATATATTTTCCTGTGAACCAATCCTTTGGGCTCTCTCAATGTAGTCACAGGACTTTTACTGACTCAGGCCCTTAGCTCCTTGCCCCTCACACCAGCCTCATCATAAACATCATCCTGGGGTGTGTCTTTCTTGGCCGCTTTGTTAGAGGTTCTCATTTAGCAGTCCAGGATTGGGTCCAAGAATCTGTAATTTCATTATGTACCTCAAGTGATTCTTAGAATCAAGCTGCTTTGACTAATACTTCCCCAGTTTTCCTATGGGTGGCCCCGAATTCCACAGGATCACATGAGGTATTGATAAAACAAAGATTTATGTGAAGCATTTAGGCATATTAGAGAAATAAAATACTTACATTTTACAGTCACCCCAAAACAGACTGTCAACAACTATGTCCTATCCGCCCTAATAAAATTGCCCAAACCAGATTCAATCTCACTGGCTTTAGGATAATGTCAGGAGTTTCGTGTTTAAAACAGAATCAAACAAGGGAATGAGTAAGATTCTTCAGGAATCCGGGAGGCAGAGTCTGTTTGTTCTACTTTTATGCCGGTGCTGTTTGCATAGGACATAATTTATTATTATCTTCTAGCTACACAGGGAGTCATGTGCGGTAACAGCTCTTATGTTGCTGACAAGCTAGGCTGGCCCTGAATAAATACCACTTCATCATCAACACAACCCAACTGTAGATACAGGTTGGCATTTTATTCCCCCCATCTGCCTTCTACCTGATAAATTAGTGTTTTCGTTACGAGTATACAAATACTATCTGTTAATCTGCTCAAATGCCTCCAAAATGTTTTCCCTACCTTAAGTTAAAATTATATATATATATATATATCCCACTCAATTTGCCAAAGGTTTAGGAAAGAAAGGAATCCTACCTTCATTTACCACCTAACCCCACCATCCAAACTTCCACATTTGAAATATGACCCCAGCCTGAGATTGCTGCATGGAATTCAGGAAGTTACTTTACTAATCATTACACCTGGGAAATGACTGGCCAAAACCCAGACTATTCCGACACACTAGTTAGGAAGAATGGGAAAGTGCTCCCTGTCAGTCTTCTGTCACTCATGGACGCAGAGATTAGATCATTAAACATTTTTAGAGGTCATGCATTCTTTTGCTTCAGTAATTCCTAGTTTTGAAATGAGTAGGAAGACCTGAAAACGTAGGGAGAAAAAGGCTTTGTTATTTCCTGGCCAAAAGCAAGGTGTAGATCTCAAGGGCCCTAAGAAGAGGTTGATGATCATAAGGGCAAAGGGCAGGAAAACAGAAATGATGGGGCTCTATTTTAACTAATATGACAACCAAGATAGTGTAGTGTCCAACAGATTTAATATATTAGTGGTTGAAAGTACTTGGACAAATGCAGTGGAAAATTCCATTCTCTCACAAAATTCTATTTTATTGATGTTTCTTATTCCATTGCTCTGAAAATTTTAGTTTTTATTCCATACACGGATAGCTTTAGTGCATCACATGAAATAAAAGTGATCTAAATAATGTCTTATACACATCTGAGTCCTTAAATGTGCATATTCTTTGAAAGAGAAAAACCCACTCTCCTTACATTGCTCATATATTTGTATTTCTATTGTCTTCTGAATCCCTCCTGGCAGGTTTCTGCCCCCCATCATTCCATTGAAACGGCTGTTCTCAAAAGTAAAATCATTTCCAGGTCACCAAATCCCCAAATCTGTTTCCTGTTCTTACTCTAATTAACTTCTCCCAAGAATCTCAAGAGGTTGATCTTCCCTCCTTCTTGAAATATTTAACTTCTTCACTTTCCTGTCATTGCACTCTCCTTGCTCTTCTCCCAACTCACTGGCTACTCCTCAGTCACCTTTGCTAGTTCCTCTCCCTTAGTCAACCTCTAAATGTTCCTAACCCCTTTCTCTTTGTCTATACATTCTCCTTAGTGATTTCATCCAGTCACATGGCTTTCAAACTGCCTATCTGCCAGTGACAACCAAATCACATCCACCTGAACAGTAACCTTGGTTATCCATGTGATATCATCACATCAATGTCTAATAAGCATCTCAAATAAAATACAACCTACCTCCACCCCAGTTTCCTCCATAGCATCAAATGGCACCACCATCCACCCAGTTACTCAAGCCAAACATCTAAGAATTATTCTTGATTCCTTTTTCCCCCACATTCTTCACATAATCCATCAGCAAATCCTGTTAACTTTCCCTCTAAAACATATCTCAAGTCCAGACACTTCCCTCACTTCTCTCCATCTCTGTTAGTGTCATAGCCACAGTTGCCAATATCTCTTCCCTGAACTTGGGTGAGAGCCCTTCAACTGGTCTCCCTGTAGCTGCTCTTGTCTCCTCTCCCTGCGATCAGTTCTCCACACAGGACCAAGAAAGAGCTTTGAAAAAATGTAACCAGAACCATGATATTCTTCTGCTTAAAACCCACTCAAAAGTTTCTCAATGGAATAATTATTATTTACATTGCTTTATTTGTTTTAAAACAGGGAAGAGACAGGTTTAATGTCCTCGAGACTGAGTTCTTATAAATCAATGAGAAAAAGCAGACATAGCAATAGAAAAAATAGTTGGTGAACGTAAAAGACAATTTACAATTGAAATACCTGAAACCATTAACAATCAAAGAAATCCTCTGATAAGAAAATGTTTCATCTTCTCTTTTCCTATGATTGGTAAATACGGCTGGATGGGCATTCTCATACACTGTTAAAAATATATTCTAAAGAAATAATCATATATACACACAAAAGGTTTGTGGGCAAAGCTTTTCACTGAATTATTACTATAATAACTAAAATTTGAAACAGTCTAAATGTCCAACAATAGAGAACTGGTTCAATAAATTATGGAACAGTAACATAAAAGAATATTATGCTGCTATTAAAAATCATGCTATCAAAGAATACTTAATGACACAAGAAAAGATTATAGTGTAAAGTAGAAAATAATTTCTATAATCATATAAAATTAGAATGTCATTTCTATAGGTATTCAACTAATATATATTGAAGTTAACATATGATGGATATTAAGATACCTTGATATTAAAGTTGTCATAATTTAGCCAAATTGCTAATCTATAATCTGATTGTGTCTCTCCACTATTTTAGGACACTCTCTCCAAGGTTCGTAGTAAAGACTTTGGAGGTTAACTCTGGCTTTGCCATTCACTAGCTGGGTGCCTTGAGTGAGTTTCTCTCATCTCTCTGAGCCTTAGAGTTCCTCATCTGTAAACCCTCACCTCATAACACTGTTGTGAGTACTAAGGACATATGTGTATCAAGAAGCAGGCCCAGTGTTTGGCATATAGTAGACAGTAAATGTTAAATCCCTTTCCTTTCCTGCTTCTTCAACTATCAAAAGGTCGTTCTTAGGATTCATGGGAGTAATTTGATTCATAGGAAGTATTTCACAAATTCTTCGTATGGGAACTGAATATTCATATTACAATTCCTTACCTTATATCCTTTATAATACTGTGAACTTTTAAATGATAATCACACACATCTTTTAAGTCATTAAAGTGATTCACATGTAAAATTCCTAGATATGAGACGACAGAGGAAGTTACATATGAAGCAAAGTCATTTAAAAAGTAATATAAGATATAAAAACTCTGGGTCAGGCAGTGTTTCTCATTAATGGACCCTTTATCCTTAATTCCAAGTTAGACTCAGTGAATGAGCTTCTGTTTGCCACTATACAAATAAAGCAACAGAAAAGTGTGTAGTGATTTTTTCCTTTAGCCAAATCACCATGGATAGAGCCTTTTGCATCATTCCAAGTGCCATACTACCTTTGAGATAGGCTGGGACCTGGGACCCTTTGCTGCAGTGCTTGCACCTGGACAAACGTCTCCTTGAGCAACCAAGTTCAAAGAAACTATAAGGGACTAAAAGTAATTGTGTACATGGGCCGTTGGGACCCAATTATGGACAACAAGATCCAAAAACCTAAAAAAACCCAAAAAAACAAAAACACCCAACTGACACTTCTGAAGAGCAGGGAGCAAAAACAGGGGGTTGGGAGCAAAAGCAGGGTACTGCGCATGCCCCCTGCACTCGACACCACGAAAGGGGTGGGCAGACCACCTAAGCCGCCCCTCTGGCCCGACCCCCTGGACACACCCCTACCCTCACCCCATGTAAGGAACAAGCTTGTCCCCGCCCCCCACCCCCACTTCCGGGAGCGAGCAAGGGAACCTGTTACTTGTTTTCCCTCTCCCCCTCCTGCAGCAGGGGCCCCATTAAAGCCTTGCCTGAATTTCTTGTCCGGCCTCTTATCAATTTCTGTTGATTAAGGAAGACCAATAACCCTGGTCAGTATCACATCCAATGGATTTTATTCCTCGTGCTAGTACTTTCCATTTAGGTCCAGTACTCTGGACTACACACATAATCCAAAACAGTTGTCTCTCTTACAAATTACAAATGAAGTATATTGAGTAATGCTTTTATTAAATAAAAGAAAAATAAATTATTTTCTGATGTCATGGACAAGCTGTTCACAGATTTATTATGTCTGAAATTTTTTTCTTCTTCCAGGAAATAGGAAAATCAAGTGAGCAGATATAATCTGTAGGTAGGATGCTTGTATAAAAATCATGACCAAGATTAAAACACAAGCTCATACAGCTTCATCTTTGAGAACAGTGAGTCTCAGAAAGATAGTATGACAATCCATAACTACCTTGTAAGCAAAATGGTCAGCATGGATTGCTGAGTTACTGGAATTTATGAGTATAGTTTGACATTTATACTCAGCATAGATTTACTTCTAGACTGAGGACTATTTTATCAAGATACATGAAAAATGCTGAGGTATGTACACAAACGTTCTTACTGAAAGCTTCATGATTTATGCTACCAAAATTCCATTATGATGTTTAAAATATTCAGCAATAATAAAGTCTGATAATTTTGACAGGAAAATGATTTATGAGAACAGAAAATGCATAAATTAAAGAGATTTTATTTATTCTGTTTTTTGTATGCTTTAATTGGTAAGCAAAGATATTCCCCATGTTCTCACCACATGTTATTTTTAAAAAACTCTATGGTTCTTATTTCTATAAGCTAGCCAAGGCATTTTAGTAGTAAAAACTTCACTGGGTCTATTTAAACTATATTATGCATCATATTTTGAAAATAGAGCCAAGCAGTATACGTTATCATCCAAAAAGAGAGCCCTTTCATGAAAAGATTTTGTGAAAATTAAAATACTACAATATATAAATGAATAACAAATATATATTAATATACTTTTCATTTAAACCAATAGTATATTGCCTAAAATGATTTCATCATACACTGTTTCTGCATTAAGCACTCTGTTAAATGCTTTACATCATCTCATTTAAACTTTAAGATGTCCAGATGATGTTGGTAACATTATTTCTGTTTTGCATTGAGAAAATGGAGGGTTTAGAAGGTTAAGTAATTGATGTTACACAGCTCACATGTATGAAAACAGGACTTGGTCCCAGGTGAGTCTGACTTCAGAGCCCAGGTTCTAACCTATATGTTATTCTCAAATGAAATAATTTTTGAAAGATATTACTAACTCCATTTTTAATTTCATAAAAGTTTTTTGCTACTCCATTTACTTCCATTTGTTATTAATTCTCCCTTGTCACTATACACAAGCAAGCCACATCCTTGATTTTAACCAATGCTAAAAATGTGATGCTTAAGCTTTCTGATGAGTCAATATTATCATGTTTTATGATCAATTTCCAGTTTCTCATTTACTCTATAAAATATTGGTGTAGGCTGACCACTAACTCATGTATGAGCCTAATTGAAAACTTGCCCAAAGAAACTGCTATAAAGTTTCTGGCAGCAATATGTACTTTTTAAAAGTTGGGCATGCATGTGTACACACACAAAAAAGCAGATGAACTGGCATAGTCACGGTTTGTCCGGAATTACCCTCATGTAGTTTTTCTTGCTCTGATACCTTAGACACACAAACAATGGAAGAATCCCCACTTTACCATTTAGTGTGTAAAAAAATCTCATCATTTAAGGATGCTCCTAACATTACTTTCCTTCTGCTCAAAAGCCTAGGGAAACCAGGAATTAGGATTACAGGAAGGGGGTACAAAGACAAAAGAGGTAATTTTTTTTACCCCAGTGGAGTGGGCATCTTAATACAAAGAGCCTATAATATCACCATTGTTTCAAGCAAAGCCCTCTTGTAAAGGCACAACTAGCAAAGACGAATTGATGTATCAATCTGCAGATGCTTCAATTTAGGTCAAGCATGTCATAAGTATTAGAGAAGAAGCCAAAAATCTTGTAAGCAATCATCCTTGTAAGGTCATCATTTGGGTTGAAGAATTCAAGAATAGAGGGAGACAGCACATGAGTACTGAAAACCACTGTTTTCAAGTCATGGGACAAATAATTATAAACATTTCATTAATGGAGGGAAAGAGAGAAAGAGAGAGAGAGAGAGAAGGGGGGAGGGGAGGGGAGTGGTAAAGATGCGAGGGGGATTGGGAGATGGTTCATCTGAAAGCACAGGTGTAAGTTAAGGACTTCTTGAAATTAAATGGGTTTTTGCTTTCAGATCAATCTGAAATTAAGCAAGTTGGCATACTGCCCCATCTTCACTGTCTCCATCATAAGGAGAACCAACGAATGTTACCCCAACAGAGAGTCGACCTAGAAAAAGATGCTTATATACTGTACTTCAGGAAAGGGAGTCCTAGCTAGCCTCTCACAACTAGTTAACAGTAGATAGAATACTTGGATGTGGGGAGGTTCACAACCAATTAAAGACAAACACGTCATCACCTTATGTATCAGCTCAGCCTAATTTACATTTTCTTTAAGGACAGACCCATAATCATCAAAACTTTTCAATACAGTATGAATTTAAGGACTCAGTGAGAAAAGGGCTAGACTGTTGTTCCACTTAAGGACTCCTTTATTAAAGTTTGTGTATGTTTATAAGGATTTCTATATGGGAATGAATAACTCAGGACCTATGCATAATGGAAAATCCACTCACTAGGTATGCTTTATTTTTGAAATGGTAGAATCTGGGCAACACACCAGCTACCAAATAATAATAAATTATTTCCACAATTGTGTATAGATGTTTGAAAAAAATCCCCATCAGCCTGTTTTGAACCATGAGCTTGAACAGTTATGGTTTTATTTATTTTCCCTTATAAAAAATCATCTAGTTTGAACAATATTTCAATAAAGCAGGAAACCTTCCTTCCTCTCTGGGTACCCTTTTCTGATTTATGGAAACCACCAGTCGAGTCTCCAGAGGCCTTGCTGTACACGTACACAGCACACACTTGATTTCTCTAAGCTGTGTCAATATTAACCTGACCAAATGAAGATCAAACTGTCTCTCTTTTCTCCTCCTCCTCACATGGGGAGCACAATATGGCTCTTGTCAGAGGTGCTTCATCATTTTGGCTCAAGGAAACTGTCAGTACAGTTTGGGATTCGTTCTTCATGGGCAGATATCCTGATGGGTCTAATGAAGCCTTTCTGCTGACAACTCATTTGCTAAAAATACCCAACCATTACCAAGTTTAAGTGGGGAATATGGTTGTGTCCCCTTTGCTATCAACCCAATGAAAGTAATTTCTTTTGAAGTCTAAAATATCTATATATCAAGGTACACACCTCTCATCATCCATATCTGTTCTTGATGGTTTCCATTTGCTCAGTGATAAACTTTATGACATTCTTAAATTGGAATATAATAGGGTAAATACCAGTCTTAGAGCACACATGCAGAGCCAACAGTCTGTGTGTGCCATTTGTTGCAATTTTAAGCTATTTACTAGAAACCCCCTCCTGCAAACAGATACACTCTGGGGTCTGTGGTTTCATTTTCATTGGAGACGTCTGTGTGTGGGGAGCTTGAGGAATTCATTTTCAGGTAAGGACGCTGTATTGTTGTGACTCTCTTGGCCCCAAGACACAGAAACTTAACTCAAACTGGCTTAAGAAAAACTCAGAAAGCTCTGGGGAGGGTTCTCAAAAAAGCAAAGCAAGAACTGGAGGACAAGGGAGGGCAAGGGTTACCAAGGATGTGGGGGGCCACTCAGCTTCTCCATCCTCTTCTCCTGGCTTCATTCTCCTCTCCTGCGACCAACTAGCATGCTCCATGTGGTGGGAAACATGGGTGGCTGCAGCTCCAGGGCAGACCTTCCAGGTTTAGTCAAGGCTCACTCCCTCTTGGTCTTGAGTTTGAAAACTCTGGAGAAAGAATTCTGGTTGTTCCCAGTTGGGTTGTGTGCCTAGCCTTGGGCCAAGCAATTGAGGTGGATTGGAAGACCACAAAATACAGGTGTGGTACCTGTTATAAGAGTGATGGGTATGAGTCATTCCCTCGAAGAGAGGGGCTGAGCAGCTAAACCTTTAGGTGGGCACCCTAGCTATCAGGCACAAAGGAATCCTCTCTCTCCCCCCCCCACACACATCCATACACACTATAACACCCACACATACACATCGGTAATTCCCCAAATCCCTATTTTATTTCCAGCCAACCAAGCCCAAGTCATAGGGAGACATGATACCTGGAAAGATAACTTTAGTTAACTTTCATTTTTACGGATGTTTACACCCCAACTAAGAAGGGTATTATAAAGAGGAGTGATAAAAAAAATCTATAAAATGTTAAGCTTATAAAATGAAAATTATACCTAATCAAAAATATAATGCTATCTAATCAATCCAGGAAAAAGAGGTCAAGCCTCCTTAATCTTTATTCTTTCAGGTTGGTGTGAGGGATTCTCTTTCTGGCCCCTGCTCAAATCTCCCCTATAACCATCAAACTTCCATTGCTATTTGCACCATACATTTAGGGCATCAAAATGCTTTCAATACAAATCAGAAATTATCTACAGGCCTTACCCACAAGGCAGAGTATTTGAGCTAAATCCGGTGGGACAAGAATTGTATTTCTATGTTATCAGTTTATACAAGAGTTATTTATAGAAGGGCTATAAGCAGGCCAAATACTGGCAAAAAAAATCTGAATTCGTAACAGGTAAAAAATGATAACTTTAGAGTAGCGTTTCTCACTAGACATTACTGACTTTTGGGGCTGGATCATGCTCTGTTGTGGGGACCATCCGGTGCATTGTTGGATGTTTAGCAGCATCCCTGGCCTCCACCCACTAGATGCCAATAGCTAACTCTCTCTCCGAGGTGTGACAATCAAATACGTCTCCAGACATTGTCAAATGTCAACTGCAGGACAAAAATGCCCTAACTAAGAAAAGTAGAGAATAACAGTAGGAGAATCTTGCAAACTTAATTCAAATCACATTTGACTCTCTCATCAATATTGTTACTGCATAAAGCAAGAAACATCATTAATTCTGTCTGGTTTAAGAGGCAGGAGGAACCTAAAAAAAAATCAGAGATGGGGAACTTCTACACAAATACTCTAACAACTGGCCAAATATTTCCCTTTTCTAGGCTGGTAAAAATTTTAAATTTCCATCCATTGTCTTTTAGTTTATATTGGTATGCTTACAAAATAAACAGCATTTTGATTCTCTTAAAAGGCAGGATGATTTAAAAGAAAGAAACAGGATTTTACTAAAACACCTACTCCCTATGCCAGGAAAATGAAGTTTTCCTAGGTATTTTCCAGAGTTTTTTTAAGTCTAGAAAAACTGTATTAATTCAGGTCAGTTATGGGTAAATAGGGCATTTTAAAAACCAAACTTTATATTTGAGATTCCTGAAAATAATATGCATAGTTATCTTTGATCTCCATTATGGTAACCTTAAAATATGGCAGATATTTGAGTTTTAAATGATCTTATTTTGTCTTTATTTGCCCTAACTGTAGAATCAGGCCACTGTTAAAGCTCCGTATTTCTTATACAGCTGCAAAGGCAAGCAACCCAGTTCTCCATAGTCTCTAGTTAGCAGGCCCAACTAATTTAAGAATATGCAGTTTGTCTGTGACTGGTTTCTCCCGGGGCTGGAGATGTCCATTAGTGAGGCTTAAAGAGCATCATCTCTCCTGCTTCCAGGATGCTCCTACTGAGATGGACTGAATGAGGGAGAAGAGGACCTCCGGTGGCCACTGGTCCCTGGGCCATGGCTCATGTCTGTCTATCTTTACCCATCTCCCTGATTTTTCCCTATTATTCTTAACTCTGTTTTCACTCTCAGCCTAAAAGGTCACCAACAATGCCAATATGCCCACCCAGGGCCTAGAAGTTTGGACAGAAACCAATTTTCTCCTATTCAGAGACCCCTGCTGCACACACTGATACGTCATCCCCAGCACTGCTTTACTAAACAGAAACTTCCTAGAGAAATGCCTCACATAAATTTGCAAGTTGGGACACTCGACACAGGTGGACAGCATTCTTCAATTCAGAGATGCATTTTCTGCCTCTAATTTGGAGAATCTGCAACAGGCTGTGGTTGCCCTTGCTAGGAGCACACTGCCCTTCCACCCTCTCCCCCTCCAAATCCTGCCCCTCTCGTGCCAGCCTTCCTCCTCCTCAGGGAGCAGGTCCTTTAACTCCCATTTCTCTAAGCTCCACAATTGCCCCGTTCCCCAGATACTCCCTAAAACAGTGGTTTCTAACTCATGTTCTGTGTGATAATCCCTGTGTCTCAGACCAGTTGGTAGGCAGAGACCATGGCTAGGATGGCTTCCATGCCCTCTAAAGAATCTTTTTATCGAGATGCTAAAAGTACCGAAAGAATACACCGTCCAGACGAATGGATAAAGAAGGTGTGGCACATATATACAGTGGAATATTACTCAGCCATTAAAAGAAACGAAATTGGGTCATTTGTAGAGACGTGGATGGACCCAGAGACTGTCATATAGAGTGAAGTAAGTCAGAAAAACAAATATCATATACTAAACGCATATATGTGGAATCTAGAAAAATGGTACAGATGAACCAGTGTGCAAGACAGAAATAGAGACACAGATGTAGAGAACAAGCGTATGGACACCAAGCGGGGAAAGGGGGGTGGGATGAATTGGGAGATTGGGATTGACATATATACACTAATATGTATAAAATAGATAACTAATGAAAATTTGCTGTATAGCACAGGGAACTCCTCTTCACTGTACAGTAGAAACTAACACAACATTGTAAAACAACTATACCCCAATTAAAAAAAACATATTAGTAATAAAATTGCGAATTAAAAAAAAAGAACACACTGTCCAAAGAAAACAACTGAAAACCACCAGGATTTCTTAAAGTCTGGGTAAAATAGGCTGCTTAAAATGTCAAGGCAGGGGCTTCCCTGGTGGCGCAGTGGTTGAGAGTCAACCTGCCGATGCAGGGGACAGGGGTTCGTGCCCCGGTCCGGGAAGATCCCACATGCCGCGGAGCAGCTGGGCCCATGAGCCATGGCCGCTGAGCCTGCACGTCCAGAGCCTGTGCTCCGCAACGGGAGAGGCCACAACAGTGAGAGGCCCGCGTACCGCAAAAAAAAATGTCAAGGCAGATGTGTGTGACACAGCATATGAACTACCAGCCACGGGATCCTCCCAGTTGAGAAGGAAGACAAGGCTTCAGGGCAGCTTTCTGCACTATGGCTAGCTGTCCACCTGGTGAGCAGGGGAGAGGAGATCTATAAAAATATTTCAAGACAGATCTGCTCGTCCGCTTCTCTTCTCCATCTCTGCCACTGATATTAATTTTGTTTGACATTATTTATTTATACAATGAAATATAGTTGATGTACTATGTTGTGTTAATTTCTGCTGTACAGCAAAGTGATTCAGTTAGACATACATACATATACATTCTTTTCAATATTCTTTTCCATTATGGTTTATCACAGGATACTGAATATAGTTTCCTGGGCTATATAGTAGCACCTTAATTCTGCAAGTAGCTAGGCAGCTGGATAGCTGGAAAAATAATAGTAGTCATTTTTCTACCTGCTGAGAAAGGCCACTCTGCTACCTGAGTCTGCCATGGGTGTGAGTCCTTGGGAGGGGAAAAGAAGCAAGCTTCTTGCCTCTTGTCTCATTGGGCTCAACCTTCCCCCAGTACCATCCCAACACATACATACAATAGCATTGCCCCAACATCTGAAAGACAGACAGCAGCATCTTAAGTAATCCTTATAAATGATATTCCTGACCAACAAGCTTGCTCCAAACTAGAAGCCTCTGACTTCATTCCTTGACTATACAGTTTCTCTGCAATCATCCTAAAACCACAGATCTTTCTTTAGATTTTTAAGAGTCTAAGTGGATAAGGTGGTGTCTGAGGTGATTAAAATCCTCACCTACAAGGTTTCAGGACATCCTATGAACTCTTTACAGCATCAGAGGTCAGAGAATTCATTGATTTGCCCTGATTTTCACATGATTTCCTATCACACACCGTAAAATACAGCAAGTATCATTTTGTTCTTTTAGGGTTATTGCTATTAATTTTGTGATCCATGAAACCATTTTTAAAAGTGATCTGCTTATAAAAAGTTTTAGGTTTTCTCTTTCTGAAGTACAGATAATGTTAATTATTTAAAGAATCCTGTAGCTAGAAGCTAGTTTGATTAGCAAAGAAAAGTATTTATTGAGGTCCTTTTATATAGGAGATTCAGGTTAAGTACTATGGAATGGAATGGCAAATCAACTCTGGGCATCAAGAAAACGAGTTGGTTTTTCTGCTTCCAGGTGATCTCTCCTCCTTACATTGAAATGAGGGGGTCGGGGTAGGTGTTTGTAAGTTCCCTTCAAGTTTTGATATTCAGTGATTTAACAATCTAAGATGAAAGGGTGTTCAGAAGCTAGGGGTCTATCAGGGACAGAGAAGAAGGTGATAAAAGCCCAAAAAAAGTTTAAATTTTAAAATTACTGAACGTACAAGAGAAAATACAATAATATAGTGAAGCAATAAAGACCCCTGCCTGTGAAATGAGGCAGACTCTAATTTGATTCTGAGCTATGCCATTTATAGTTACACAACTTTGGGTAATTTCCTTAGCCTCTAAGCCTTAATTTCTGCATCCAAAAATGGGAATAATAATACCTACTCCATAGTTTATAGAGAGGATTAAATGAAATAGTTAATATAAAATGCTAGCACAGTGCTTAGAATATTATAAATAATAAATACTAGGTTTAAGCATAGTTTAGTTTGCCATAGACATATGCATTTTTTTCTGTCCATCATTCCTCCCTTTGGGGAGGACCCCTCCTCACTTCATGTGGCTGGTGTGGGGCTGTCCTTATTCCTAAACTGAGCTCTGGCTGTGGCAGGTGACTCAGGCCCAGCGAAACTGTACTCCACCCCCCTTGGCTACATAATGGTTTCAGGAATAATATGTGACTTGATCTGGCCCAATCAGAGCCTTCACAGGAATTTTGTGAAGCTTCTTCTTCCTTCCTCTGAGATCCTGAGATCTAAGGATCACATTTGTTTGAAGCTGCCCGTGGCCATCCTGAGGAATCATGGAGAGAGTTATCTGAGAAGGAAGCCAACACAGAGGCAAGAGGGAGAGAAAAAGAGACAAGCTCTGATGATACAGTTTGGCTTTGAGTCCAAGAGTATCAGAAGCTAGGTCTACCTGGGATTATCACCTACTAGAGCAATTAGTTCCCTGTTTTCCTTAAGCAAATCTGAGTTGAGTTTTTGTCACTTACAACCAAAGAACTATGAAGAGAGAGACAAATCTACAATTTATGAAAAACTGCTAAATGATTATAATAATAGACGTGGACATTTTCAGGAGCAGAGGCCAATTCAAGAGACAATCTTTTCTTCTAAATCATTACTTTCTACATTTTAGTAACAGAGAAGGAAGATGGGTTTTGTTTCCTCATTAGTCACAGCTAGTGGCTAGCCCCTTGGTGGCTGAAAATTAAGTCACTGAGACACCAAAAGAATTTGGGGAGCCTACCATCCGGACTCCTGGTAGCCAAGGGCAGGGAAGTAGCAGAAGTAACTGGAAAGCTGACCATGGGAGACTTTAGAATCACTTGTTATGCTGCACCAGCCCAGGAAGAACAAAGGTTAAAATGTAAAGAATCAAAACCTAAAAGTGTTATGACACTTAAAGAGAAAGTAAAATTTTGTTTGTAGAGCAATGTTGGCTTTTCCATGTATGATCAAAGTAATCTTAGGTGATGTCTCTCAATTCTCTCGCTAGTAGCAAGAAAAAGGTTAGTGATATTCACTTAACGGATGAGAGCAATAAGGCTCAAGAAACTTGAGGAAGAGTCCCAGTATCACACAGTTATTTGATGGTACAGCTGCAACTAGAACCCAAGCTTTCTGAGTTTTATTCTAGTACATTTGAATATGCCATCTGTCCTCACTTCAGGTTGAGTGATATATTTGATATGGACATAAAAGGAAACTTACTTAACATTGTCTTTCTTTCAATCACTTTTCATTCTCCTATTGTAATCTAAGCAGAAAATATCGGGGCTTCCCTGGTGGCGTAGTGGTTGGGAATCTGCCTGCTGATGCGGGGGACACGGGTTCGAGCCCTGGTCTGGGAGGATCCCACATGCCGCGGAGCGACTGGGCCCGTGAGCCACGACTACTGAGCCTGCGCGTCTGGAGCCTGTGCTCCGCAACAAGAGGCCGCGATAGTGAGAGGCCCGCGCACCGCGATGAAGAGTGGCCCCTGCTTGCCACAACTAGAGAAAGCCCTCGCACAGAAACGAAGACGCAACACAGCAAAAATAAATAAATTAACTAATAAAAACTCCTACCAAAAAAAAAAAAAAAAAGAAAATATCAGAAGCCAAATTTGGATAGCTGATGAAATTACTTTGCAGCCTCATGGTCTAGTTGGGTGTGTGTGTGTGTGAAAACTTATTTTAAGCGAATTTTGCTAATGCCATTTGCAGCAACATGGATGGACCTAGAGATTATCATACTAAGTTGAAGTAAGATGAGAAAGGCAAATATCACATGATATCGCTTACATGTGAAATCTAAAAAAAATGATACAAATGAACTTATTTACAGAACAGAAATAGACCCACAGACATAGAAAGCAAACATGATTACCAAAGGGGAAAGTGGGGTGGGGGGGAATAAATTACGAGTTTGGGATTAACGTATACACACTACTATATATAAAATAGGTAAGCAACAAGGATCTACAGTATAGCACAGGGAATTATACTCAATATTTTGTAATAACCTATAAGGGAAAAGAATCTGAAAAATATATATTTTGTAATAACCTATATAGGGCAAAGAATCTGCCATATATATTGCCATATATATATATATTATATATATAAACTGAATCACTATGCTGTACACCTGAAACTAATACAACACTAAATCAACTATACTTCAATTAAAAACAAGAATTTCTCTATACATTTATTTTCAAAAACAGATAAGCACCATGGTGGTAGGCATTCAGGAAACTTGGTGTTCGTATGTGAATAAAACATACACATACTACAAAATTAGGCAAAATGTTATATGATGTGCCATATGCTGTAGATAATTTCTGGTCTGGTCTGCTACATAAAAGTAAGAACTTCTGTGTTAACCTCTAGAAGGACAACAAAATGAACAGGAAGTTGCTAAATAATTTGAGTGGCTTCATCCTTGGGCTTCCCAGTGTTCTAGCATCTGAATATGGCAGCCAAGGAGGTCTAAAGGGAAGCAATTACAGCACCACCTACTGCCCCAGTAGAGGTTCTGAGAACCACAAGCCTTCCTACCCTCCACAATGATCCAGAAAAGGTCCCATGTGCAGCACAGCATCGTACTTTATAGAAAAGGCATGAAGTGGTAAGTGGGGAGGTTATCCCTAATTCTAGTCTCACAAAGTTCAACTGTCATTGACAGCAGCCTAGGTCTTTTCATGTGTGGCTGTATCCCTTCTTGATGCGATAAAACTAAGAAACATGTTTATTTGTAGGCTTACTGTAAACAGAAGCACAAGGAGATACCTTTAAATAAGGAAGAGAAGGCAAAAGGTAAGAGTCTCTAAGTAAACTGCCAGGTTGATGAGTCTAGGAATTATCAAGCATCATCAGTTGGTTGCCTCCAGCCCCATCCTTCCTTGAGAGGGGCACAGATGATCACGCAAACCAAGCTCAATATTGAATCACTGGCAGTGCTCGACTTTACTACTTACATCAGTGAGAGCAGACACTTATATAAACTGCTGTAGGGCAACCCGTAAGGGTGCAGAGTGCAAGACCATACAGAAATATTACAGATCCCATAGTCAGAAACCTCACCAGGAGCTATCCACTTTAGCAACATAGCCTCAGGTACAAATTTACATGCAATAATTCATATTCTACCAAATAAATCCCAGGCAAACAGAGTAATGCAAAAACACATTTCCTGCTGTCAAGAAAATTTCTGGCAAAATTAATCAACCATTCATCCATTCAGGCTCTTTGCGTACCCTTTTGTCAAAGAGGGAATACTAAGAGATTTCTTTTCTCTTCCACGCACTCATTTCAATGAATTGAAGAATCCATCAAGCTTGAGTTGATTTATTGAACTGTCTCTTAGCTCAGCAGTACAACTACAGCAAATGAACTGGCAACTTCTCCTAAAACCAGCAGTGATTCAATTCAACAATATCTGATTTATTTAACTCTTCATAATTCTGGATTTAACTTATTTTTGCATTTTAGCTCTAAGCATATTGATTTTCAGTCTACTTCCAAACAGCACAAAATTTTGGATACAACCTTGCACATCTGCATGCATTATTTAGTATCCCGATAGAATCTATATGCTTCGGTTAATGCTAAGACTTCCACCTTTAAGAGACATTGCCACATTGATAATAGTTAGGTTTACAAAAGGATTTCTTTAAAGCTTTTCTCTAAGGCAAACTGTTTGTTCTGGTGGATAATATTTAATGCTAACACTGGATGCCCAGTCACTGTGGTTCAAAGCACTAAAGACACATAGATTTCTTATTTTTGTATTTATTTTAATCATTCTACCAGGTGAGGAGAAACACTATGGGGTGATATTTAAGGCATAAACATTAGAGAGAAAACCATGCTGACTGTTTCAACATGGGTTTTCTCACCAAACCTTGTCCACTGAGCCCCACAGAGCCCATTTATCACATTACCAGCTTTGCATTTTTCTTTGTAAAGATATACGACCTTTGCCTATTAGATTTCATTAACAGGGCACCATACAAGGCTCCTTTGCACATGGCAGGATAGAAAGCGCAACATCCTCGCCTGAAGGATTTGCGGGAACAAGCTCATCTTCAATCTTTGTCCCTGGGAGGCACTTTTAACACCTGCCAACCACAGCACTATCATCAGAAAAACATTTAGAGATTTATCTTCAGGCTGGTAATTATAAGAGATAATTTGTTTGGAGTATGGATAAAGTTGGTCTAGCATAAACGAACTAGAGGCTCAAATTACATGATGAACATCATTAACTATTGATTTAACCACTGCGGGTCTGCAGGCTTACTGACACTCTGAAGATGGCAGGTTCCTAAGCGACAACTTTGGCCTCAAAATTATGGTTGTTGAGGGACATGCATTTCAGTGCATGCTCCGTGTCTTCCTGGCTTTCATTGCTTTCCTTCTTTTGAGGATCCAACTCTAGGTAACCTCTGTGTAGAACTCTGAACATTAAGGATTGTTGATTGTCATATTTTAGAATTCAAGATACTTTGTTTTGAGAAGATATTTTTACAGGGATTAAGTGAAAGGCATCATGTGTCACAGACCACTTTACGTTTCACAGCCCTTTGCATATATTATCTCATCAGAGCCTCACAGTCATCCTGTGAAATGGGTGAAGCTGGCTTTTGAGCTCATTTGATAAGTGAGGAAACTGAAACAAAGAGGAGCTAAGGGCTTAAGGACCTTGACCAAACTACACTATGAGCGGATTCCTTAGGACGGTCCATTATTCTCATCCAGGGCAAGAACAAGTGCTTCAAGTACTTTGAGGAGCCAAGAGCAAAGTTATCCATCTCTTTGCCTCTAAGAAGATACTTGTGGGTAGAAAAGTAAGATGTGATTTTGTATACAACCCTATTTTCCACCCAGAACACCAATCCCAGAACTGAAACAGGGACACAGCAGGTAAGAGAAAAGTCTCATAGGCAAATATACAGAAGATATGAGAATAAACACTAGAGTTTGGGATAACGGCTGTATCCAACACGACTCTGTCTTTAAGTGTCTCAATGTGAAGAGTTACAGCCTCAAGCTCACAGTTTAAAGCAGCGCCTTTATACTAAGTACTCACTAAATGATGCTATTAATATTCATTAATGCCTTCATTAATAACGGTAACAAAAAGTTCCACTGAGCCTTTCCAAAATACAGTTATTTGTAATTCAGGATTTATTTTTACTTGAGAAAGGTAACATGCTGCACATAATGACAATTATGCTAGGGCAGCCCCCTGAAAACACACAAATATTTATGCAACAAAACGTATATGGTGGGATAAAGACTGTAAATATCAGGTCAGAGTTTGCTGCCAAAGATTTTATTTTTTTTGAATTTTTGAATTAAAAAAAATTTTTATACAGCAGGTTCTTATTAGTTATCTATTTTATACATATTAGTGTATACATGTCAATCCCAATCTCCCAATTCATCCCACCCCCACCACACTACCCGCTGCTTTCCCCCCTTGGTGTCCATAAGTTTGTTCTCTACATCTGTGTCTCAATTTCTGCCCTGCACACTGGTTCATCTGTACCATTTCCAAAGATTTTTTTTAAATCGTAGTTTTTTTTTTTGTTTTTTTGTTTTTTTTTGCTGTACACGGGCCTCTCGCTGTTGTGGCCTCTCCCGTTGCGGACGGAGCACAGGCTCCAGACACGCAGACTCAGCGGCCATGGCTCACGGGCCCAGCCGCTCCGCGGCATGTGGGATCTTCCCGGACCTGGGCACGAACCCACGTCCCCTGCATCGGCAAGCGGACTCTCAACCACTGCGCCACCAGGGAAGCCCTAAATCGTAGTTTTTTTCAGAGCTTTTTGGATTTCAGAATTGCAGATGAGGGATTATAGACATGGACTAATTCTCAATTTGATGTTAAATATTGACTATCCATTGCTCAGTGAAAAAGAGCAGCAGTCTCTTCCAATTATCCGCTGACATAAATTTAGAATTAGGTATGGAGAGGTCATCTGATTGACCACCAACATGAGTCAATTCAAAGGAGAGAGACAGAAGGTATTAAAGTAAAATCTCATTAATATAAACTCTAATTAATTTAAATGGTGGACTGTCCAAAATTTACATTCGTTTTCTCAATGAAGACATTTAGTGGTTCCCAAACGCTGCAAGAGAAATGTTTTACTTGCTTAAGGATAACTTCTAAAACCTTTAATTAAACATTTTAATAATTAAAATTAAAATGTTTATATTTAAGTAGAAATCTCTCAGTGATCAAGGTAGATACCCGAATTTCCTCTAGTTATCAGGTTATCTGTTGTCTGATTCAAGTTTTTATGTTTTCAGAAGTAAGAAAACTTTTTATTTAAAAAAATAATCTAACTCATATCACATTCATTTTGGCTTTTCTTGCATTTATCTAAATTAGTAAGGTTTGAACTCCATACCAGGTGAATTCTTTCCCAGAGCTGGGGCCAAATTAAGATTTCAAAGAGGATTTCTAGTCAAGCCTTTATGGCTCAGGTTATACTCATAAACGTTTTTAAAGTAACATTTATGCATATGAGCCAAAAGTTTCCATTAAGTATAAAACATTTGCTGATCCATACAAATATGGCCTATAGATGCATTGTAGCTGTAAGTAGTACTCATTTCTCTGTCAGTTTTTAGATCAAATACACTAACAGTGTTAGTTCTCAAATATCACAAGACGGTTTTTCTTTCTGTGATTCCTCCCTAAACTACAAAATTAAGTTGTGATCTCTCCTGATGTTATCAAGATATGTTTGGTATAATCACAAAAAGAGTATCATGGAATAGATGCCAGCTAACAGCACCAGCAATAGATTCATGAGCCAGAACACAGAGTCCAGGAAGCATATATAGCAATTTAATATATAACAAGGCTGGTGTTTCAAACTCAGTGGGAAATGAGTATTTTGACTTATAAATGATATTGACATAATTGTTACACACCTGAAGAAAGAGTGCTAAACTTAAATTCCAGCTGGATTAAAGATGTAAATGTAAAAAAGTTAAAAAATAAACTATTTGAAAAAAATCAAGGAGACTATTTATATAATCCTGTACTCGGGAGAGCTTATTAAGAACACCTAACGATTCAATGACCATGAAGGAAAGAAGATATTTTTCTTTATAAAATTAAAAAAATTTAAAGCGGTGTTTTAACACATCACAAAGTCAAAAGACAAATAATGGACTGGGAAAATTATCTGTAGCACTTATGACAAAACAACTATTAATCCCTAACATACATAACCTTCCAAAAAACCAATAAGAAAAAAGGCAGACAACTCAATTTAAAAAAAAAAAAGAAATAAACTTGCAATTGAGAGAAGAAAAATAAATGGTCAATGAACATGACAAAAAGTTCGATCTCACAAGTAACCAAGGAAAAAGCAAATTAAATACACATGTGATACCATTTTTTCTATCAAGCTGTCTAACATTTTAAAGGGAAAAAAGTCTAGAGGTGCTCAGGATACAGGAAAGCAGTTCTCTCAAATACAGCTGTAGGAGTGTAGATTACAACAAAATTGTGGAAAATAATCTGACCTTATTAATATTAAAAATAGAGAGTTTATGAATCAACAATAGTTTTGCAAAACCATTCTATGAAATAAAAGAAATATGATGTAAGGATATATTTATAAGGAGAGTTAATGCAACATTGTTTTGTGGTGGCAAAAAGTTGGAAACAGTTTGACTGTCCCTCTGTGGGGACAGTCTCTCCCCCATAAAAGGACAGTCACGTCCCATTCAACCACGGAAAGGAAGATCATTTGACATTAAAAGACTGAGTTAGGTATAGACCTTTACTTGACATACCGTGAAGAGAAAAAAGAAAATTCCAGAATAATGTATATAGCATGATCCTATTGTTAACAAAAATATAATTACATATTCCATAATTCCATATATATGTTCCATGTATATGTACATATGTCTGTATGCAATTGTGTAAACAGAATTTGTTTAGTTACCTTGGGGGAAGGTAATTGAAGGTGTGTGAGCGCAGGATAATTTACCTACTGTTTCTTTATGTGTTTTATACCATTTTCTTAATAAAACAAGCATGTATATATCTGTAATTTTAAAAATACAATAAAAAGAAAATGAGAGAATAATAAAAAGAACCATGAGTTTGTTTTCAGTTTATGCTGTAGAGAGTCTGGGTAAAATGCTCAAGCTCATCTAAGCGCACTACTAAGCACTTGTGGTTATAAGAGTTAACTGAGGCGCCTTCAGCAGCTCATTTGTTAAACAGTTCCTTCTGAACGAAATGCAAGTCATTATCCACCCAAACAAGAAACAACTCTGCAGCTGTGTCTCCCAAGCCAAGTTCACGGTCTGTGTTATTATAATCCTCTATTCAGTTGGCAAATATCCTTATAAGATTTAAACTAGGCAAACCAAACACTCCAAGGTCAAAGCAATAAAGGGGGTTGAAGTTAAAGCACTAGATGAGTGATTAGGGAAAATTCCTTCTAGAATAAAGGGTGGACCACACTAGACTTCCTTTAGCGGGGAGATACGTCTCTGGTGACGGGCTGGATGACAAAGGGTCCAGGGAGGACTACACAGATCAGGGCTTCGTCTACCCCAAGGGTGGGGCTGTCTGCTCCTGCTTCATGTCCGAGGTTCTCCACAGCTGCCTCTCCTCAAGCCCTCCTGCATACTCAGCATTAAACTTAGGCAGCCTGCATACCCATCCCACTCAAAACTACCACCCCGCCGTGGGGTTGAGGTGAACTCGCTGAACTCGCTAGTCTGGTTTACAAAGGCATACCCTAGGGTTGCCTTCCAAGTTCCTGCAATGTTCCTCACATGGTGGACAATCTCTCTCTTCCTTTCCCTACCCCACTCCTACCCCTACCATGAACCCCCCTGTTTAATCCTCCTTGGGAAAAAAGCCCTGACTCCTGAGTCCCAGCCATTATAATTCGTAGCTTTCACCTCCACTCACCATGGCCGTGCCTCACCCATCTGCCAGGGCTCCATACGGCTCTACCCTGAACCTTGTTTCGGAGACCAGATCAAAGGATACTGCCCACCATTCTACGCCTTGAGGAGCGTCTTTAGTTGGCGCCTCACAGCTGGGTTGGCTTTACCTAGGAGTGGCTGTTCTCTAGGAGAATGTCTCAGGTCAACGCCAGACTCTCCCCCACCAAGTTGCCCTTTGGGCTGCACCCCAGAGTCCTGCAAGCCCTGCTGTACTTGCCCAGGCTCAAGACCGAAGAAAAGGTCCAGAGTCAGCCACAGAGACATCAACGGTTTAATGGATGGGGGGAGCTTACACGTCTGAAGCAAGGTCCTGGAGCGGCACCCCATTGTGGACGGCAGAGAGCGGGCAGGACAAGGCAGCAGCAGTCTTTGCTTGGGTAGAGGGAGGGAAGTGTAACCAGTTATAGGGGCAACTGACGTCAGATTGGCTCATCAGTTACCAAGGAAACCAGCAGAGAAGCACGCCCCTCACTGCCCCTTTGATAAGCTATCACAATGGAGATGTTCTGATTTAAAGATTGGAACAATCACCAGCTGGGGCCCGGAGCAAGTATGTATGCATTTTACTGATTAGGCTCTATGAGAAGGTCAGTCAGGTGAGTAGGGTGTAGGTGAAGCAGAGATGGGTCAAGCAGGGGACGTACAGAGAGCAAGAGAACAGCCATCTTGAGTGGCAAATCATGTATTGCCTTACTAAGACCATGCAGCTATTGCTTTAGTGGGTCCTGATTCTGGCTAATAATTTACCTTCCTTTGCTGGAAAAGGAAGAAAACAGTAGTAGGTGACTACTGCTTTAGTCTGCCCAGCGCTTTACTCTCCTGTTAACAGACCCTTCTCATTGGCCAGAGGCATGAGCAGCTGATTCAGGCTGGGCTAACCACAGTACCTTACCCTCACTACCCTTGGGGACGGGTAAAGGGAAGGGGTGTGTCCCTACACGCATCAATCAGTGCCTCCCGAGCTTAGAGAGAGAAGTTTTTTGTCTCTGACAGTGAAACTTTCCTAAGTGTGTCTAGAGCAGCTGACAGCCCCCGTGCCTCGAAGGGCTGAAGGAGGGAGATCCAGAGGGAAGCAGAGCTAAGAGGTGGAGAGCCCTTGGCTTAGGAATATGAGCCAGTGAAACCCTTGCCTTTTTTTTTTCCCCTTTGGCCAGGGGAGGTTAACTAGAGTCAAGTTGGTTTTCTATCTAAAACCAGAGTCCTAACTAATGCAAAAGCTAACATTTGGGTTTTCCCTGGTGGCGCAGTGGTTGAGAGTCCGCCTGCCGATGCAGGGGACACGGGTTCGTGCCCCGGTCCGGGAAGATCCCACATGCCATGGAGCGGCTGGGCCCGTGAGCCATGGCCGCTGAGCCTGAGCGTCCGGAGCCTGTGCTCCGCAACGGGAGAGGCCACAACAGTGAGAGGCCCGCGTACCGCAAAAAAAAAAAAAAAAAAAAAAAAGTTAACATTTATTGATTCTTTGATGTGCCAGGAATTGTGCTAGGGTCTTTAAACACATTATTTCCTTTTCATTTATCTTCCACAACAGTCCTATTACCTTCCCCATTTTGGTGGTGAGGAGACTGTGGCGCAGAGGGGGTAGCAACTGGCCAAAGGTCACACACACAAAGGTAGTTAGAGGAGGAGCCTCAGTTCAAACCCCAGAGTTCTGCCCTCTGCTTCCTACCTGCGCTTCTGTACAGTTGCTTCCTGGATGTGGGAAGACAACTCGAAGGGAAGAATATCGACTGGCCCCCTTAAGAAATAAACCCTTGAAGGAATTCATCAAGCAATACTGCTTCAGGATGGTGACAAATCCCTTTGGGACATTTCTTCTTTTTGAAAACAGCTCTTTTATCTTCCTTAATATCCACCCTTCTCCCTCTGCTCTCTCCACTTCTGTTCTACTAGGAATTCTGGCCAAAGTTCAGACATTTCCCATCACTCAGAAGACCTTCTTCCCCGAAGATAATGCAAAGAAATCCTGATATTACGTGAGGGAGTGC
Source organism: Mesoplodon bidens (assembly GCF_964165515.1). NCBI lineage: Eukaryota > Metazoa > Chordata > Mammalia > Artiodactyla > Ziphiidae > Mesoplodon > Mesoplodon bidens. The sequence continues at coordinate 85,544,479 of NC_138162.1, forward strand.
AGGTTGGTACAAGGATCAGAAGTTCAATGCCTTTGTCTGCTGTGCAGGGCAGTTCCACTTGAACCAGAAGGTCTGGAGAGCCATGAAGGTTTTAAGAAGGGAGCAGGGTGTGATTTGATTTACATTTGATTGTGAAGGGCAGACCGGAGATGATTTGTATTCAAGATCAGAAAGCCAGTTACAAAGAGCTGGCCCCCTAAGAGTCTCCCTAGCAGGACTGCTACTTGCAGGCTGTGCTCAGAGCTCAGGTATCCAACAAGAGGGGAGAGCGGGGCTGAAATCCTGTCTGTGATCCAGGCTGTGATCCACTCACAAAGCCACTTCTGGGGGTGGGGCACTATCAACAGAAAGAAGCGGTCTTGCCGTAATTTGCAAAAAGGTGCCCATGGGCTAGTTGCTGTCTTGGTTGCTATATTCCGGGTAAAACAAGATGAGGTCTTGAACGAAGGCAGTAGCAATGGGATTAGAGAGAAGGGAACAAGTTCACATTTGTCTTGTGAGTTTGAGGTGCTTGTGTGAAAACCAAGAGAGCTATATGATACCTCTAGAGAGATATCTTTATGTGTCTAGAAATTAATTGATGGTCAGATCTAAAAACAGCATTTGGAAGTTGCTAACGCATTCCCAAAGCATAGTTGGTGGGAATGTGGACCACGATTGAGTCTCTGCTGCAAAATGCAAAGGGCATAGAAATGCACTGTTATTTACTGAGCTGTACTAGGAGACAAGTATAAAGTTTAAGAAAAGAAATGATTAATGTTCAACAGAAGGTCCCTGCTGTATCATCTTGCCAAGCTCTTCGGTTCCACACTTGAGCTCACCTAAATCTGAACCGTTAACATACACATAATACAAAAGAAGTGGAACTTGCCTTTGGCCTCACAAATCGCCTCTTCTCATACACTCTACTAAGCAGTCTGGATGGATATAAACAGCTGTTCATTGCAAGAATCCTAGATATTCTTCACTGACAGATGGCAGCAATTCCCTGGGGTACACACACACACACACACACACACACACACACACACACACGAACCTCAGTAAGGTCGATAACACTGATACTCATCAATGAAGTTACTGAAATTTAGAGATTTAAAGAAAGGCCTAGAATTAAAAATACACTTAAGTTAGTATTTCTTCCAGGCTCTATGCCAGCAGATTTTACTTTGGATAGTTTCGGAGAACAAAAACACTTTCCATTTTAGATTTCACTTTTTTAAAGAGTAAGAGATCCTTTGCCACAACCAGATCAGTAAATGACTGTTCTCTGTATCTCAGATCCCCCTCTGCCCTTGTCAGAGGGAGCAGAAGAAGTCTAAAAGTGTATCTTCTTGGGAAGCATACCAGACAAATCCATAATGGAATGTGGCAGAATGTTTGCTTTGTTGAAGTCACCATATATGGAAAAAATTCCTCATAGAAAATATTACTAGAAATTCTCACTAAGCCCTCCAACTTCAAGCCAAAATGAATAACTAAATAGATTTGATTAGTTATTGTGACAGAAAGGAAACAGGGAATATTCAGATCATATTCTTTACAAAACTAGTGATGACTTTCAAAGCAGTGGACTTTTCTCCAACTCAATTTAAATGTAGAGAATTATCAAATCTGGATCTCTAGAAAACCCAGGACACCGTTTGGGGTTATCCTTTGAAATTTCTTCTCCTCAAGAGAGATAGCTTAGTTACGTTCTTCATAAAATCGTATAATTTTAGAATTAAAGTGAGAGCAAGACTGAATGCTGGTTTGAGATGGGCTGTCACCCACCCAATTATTAAATATTAAGTTTCTTATACCTCATTCGGCCAAATGGTTACATAACCTGAGGTTGAACATTTCCACAGATAGAAAAGTCGTGGCCAGCTGAGATGGCTCATTCCATCTTTGGATAGGTCCATTAGAACGTCTTTTCCTTATATGGAGGCAAAATTGTCTCCTTAAGCTTTTTCCTATTGATTTTGACTCTCTCGAATAGAATGTTGATAATAACAAGGAATATTTGAGTGCTCACAACATGGTAGGCCCTGCTCTGAGCATATGACATAGATTCATTTATTTATTATTCAAAATAATCCTTTTAGATAGGTTACTACTGATGTTAATATCATTCCCAATCTACAGAGGTGGAAGACTGAGGCACAGAAGAATTAAATAACTTTCCCAAGACCACATGCTCTAAAAGGGATGTATCCAGGATTAGGAGTCAGGCATACTGACTCCAGAGTCCAAGTACTATAATTTTAAAGTTGCCTAAATGATTCCAATGTGTCCTCAGGGTTGATAACCATGGATCTAGTCAAAATCTGTCATGTTTCAGGTTGTAAACTTGTAAAAGGTCGCATGGCTGTTATGAGGCAAAGGACCAGAACTCAGGTCTCACGACTCAACTGTCTGGAATTATTTCCAACATGCATTTTTGCCGGCCTCTCTTCTCTATACCTAGTCCCTTTAAAAAAAGGCCAGCCCCGTGCAGTGGGAAGGATGCATGTGTGAGTGCACATATAGAAAAGCTGGCTTTAGGACTAACTCAGGTTGGGAGTATACAGGATCTGCTTATCTGGCAAAGAAAAAGCAGAGTCACAGACTTGTCTCTGAAAAGTTAGCACTGCCCCTTTCTGCTTTTACTCTCTTACTCAGGAATAAAAATGTTCCAGGACATCCCAACCTCACCAGCTCCACAGAAAACATTCTATCATATCCTAATGAATCTCCTACTGATGGATTTTTTCATATGGGCAAGGATGAGCATCATTTTTTTTAAACGTATCCTCAAGTAGTTCTAACATTAACTCAACTTTTTGCTGGATTTTACACGCCAAACTCTTATTTTTTGATTCCTTTAGATGTTTGCAGAGGTATCCTGGCAATTCATACACTTGCTTTCCATTTGATCAATTATATAGGACATTTCATAAATCCATCACTTTGGTTCTTAAAGGTTTGATAGAGATTTATAGCTTTCCTTTTCACTCTTTTCCACCTTGTTACTTATTTATCTTTCTTATTCATTCAACTATTTATTAAACAGATATTTATTGAAGGCCTTCTGTAGTCCCTGACCCTGATTTCTTTTTCTTCAAGGCATTTTTTTTTTTTTTTTTGTGGTACGCGGGCCTCTCACCATTGTGGCCTCTCCCGTTGCGGAGCACAGGCCCCGGATGCGCAGGCTCAGCGGCCATGGCTCACGGGCCCAGCCGCTCCACGGCATGTGGGATCTTCCCGGACCGGGGCACAAACCCGCGTCCCCTGCATCGGCAGGCAGACTCTCAACCACTGCGCCACCAGGGAAGCCCTTCAAGGCATTTTGAAGAACCTGAAATCATACTGTATATTTACTTGCTTACTTTATTTTCCATCTCCCTTGACCCCAACAGCATGTTAGGTCCATGACAGCAGGGACTTTGTCATGTTCATACTCTGCTGCTGATACCTAAATCACTGGCTGGCCCATGGTAGATGTTCAATAAATATTTATTGAATAAACAAATAAATGGGTGAGTGAGTGAATGAATGGATGAATGAATACAAAAGTGGATGAGTGAATGGATGGATGGAGAAGTGAATACCAAGTATCAGACTCTGGGGATATAAAAAATGTGTTAAGCTTCTTACCCTAAAGGAGTTTGCAGTCCTAATGCAGCTAAGCACATAAGATTCTAGGTTGTCCCACCGACATATAAACAAAGAGCATTAACTGGAAGCAGAAGGGAAGGAATCTACAAGCTTGCCTGGAGAAGTCAGGGAAGGCTCCCTCATGAAGCTGGCATTTGAATTGAGATGTAAAGGAGGAGGGGAATTTGCCCAGTGGCCAAGCAGGGCCTGACATTTACAATGGGAGGAACAGATAGCAAAGGGCAGGACTCTGAGCAATGAGGAATAGACAGAAGTGGAGATCTCAGAGTAACATTCTGAACAGAGTTCATCAACAGACTGATGCTCAACACCGGGACTTCCATCTGTTTTGTGACCAGTATATGCCAAGACAGTAGGAAACACCCACTGTGGCTGAAACCAGATTTTAAATGTCAGTAACAGACCTTGGACAGTTTACTTAACTTCTCCATCCTCAGTTTCCTCATCTGGAAAATGAGGATTTAGAAAAGTAATTACTTCACTGAGTCACTGTTAGGAATAAATGAATTAATATATATGAAGCACTAGCTGTATACTACAGTTAGTTCTGCTAGAATGTGGCACATGCTGGCTAAAAAATTCCTATGCAAAATCTCACAGTGAAAAACACAGAGGTTATTGGAAAAATAAAGATGGGGCACAACCCACAAAAACTTTGATGACACATTGAGCCCAATAAAAAAGGTAGAAGTTTTACACATGGTAAGTGGCTAATAAATACTATAATAAATACAACACTTTGAAGAAGACCTACAGTTTGCTTTTGGAAATGGGCATGGGAAGGGTTATAACTTGGCGGTTACTGTGACAGTGGTGGAAGGAGGGTTATCTGAAATCAGACTGAAAGTTCTAACACCAGACATGGATGGGTGTGGCTCGTAACACATGCTGTGAACATGTAGCTGGTACACATTTGAGGGGGATGTGTGTGTGTGTGCACATTCACATGCGTTTTGTATATTCCTCCTAGGCTCCATTCACTTAGGTGTTGTTTTCTGTGTTCACCTGGTATTTCTCAAGGACAAAATCATGCACAATTAAACATGAAATTTGCATTATGCTGAAACTATTCCCTAATATATAAGTTGTACTGGAATAAATGCACATTTTCAAAACCAGCATTACAGCAGAACTGACTGTAAGTGTTCAATAAAGACTAGCTGTTACACAAATATTTAGGGCACAATAATATTAAGTTATTGACCAGCTGACAGCACCAAGTTAACAACTTAGGGAGATTCCCTGCCCCCCTGCCCCCCTGCAGCCTTTCAACCTAACATAACATAGTTCCAGAACTAGCTGATGCTTTGAGTTTCTGGGTCATTTTCTTATCACTCAATGTTCCTTAACCCCAAATAATCAACAAAGTATCTTTGAATAGTAGGCTAAATACAAAATGCAATTTAATTAATTAATGGTTTTTTCAGGTCATGACTTGGTGATTTTTTAAAATTAATTTTTATTGGAGTATAGTTGCTTTACAGTGTTGTGTTAGTTTCTACTGTACAGCAAAATGAATCAGCCATACGTATACATATATCCCCTCCCTTTTGGACTTCCTTCCCATTCAGGTCACCACAGTGCATTAAGTAGAGTTCCCTGTGCTATACAGCATGTTCTCATTGGTTACCTATTTTATACATAGTGTAATTTAATTTAAAAACAATGAAATCCCACTCTCCCCGGCCCCATTCCCCCACAACTGCCAGCTTGCTATTTCACTTATAACTTGAGCAGATATTACGGGACTCTAGGGTAAAAGGGATTTTTAAAAAGACAACTCAATTTTTAAGAACAGAACGAAAGGACTTCTAAAATTGCCATTTTCTTTATTGCATTCATTAAAAAAACCTAAAACTCTCAACCAATTAAAAGCTTGATTCTAAAACTTGAAGTCCCAGAGTCCAAACTTTGGGAGGCAACTGACTCAAGGTGCACATAAGATCTAGTTAAAATTACTTAAAACATTGATCATGCGGAATTTTAAGTAAATCTGCATTTTAAATCAATATTTTCCTATCTTCATATACAACATTGATAAATATAATTTAAGTGAGTTATATGACAGTTTGCTTAAGGAAAAAGGTTATAGGGGACCTACCTAAGGTTTTGCACCTTCACTAAAGAAAAGGTAACCCAGGTAACTGCACCATCCTCTCCGACCTTGCTTTTTCAACTTGAAAAGGCATTCAAACACCTGGAGCCTTGTTAAAATGCAGGTCTTCACAGACCCTTTCTGGTGAAAATCTGAAAGTCCCCCAGTTGATGAGAGGTCTCGTAAGTTTATGTGTTTGTCAAAAAGAACTGCTTTTTCGAGATAAAAAATTACATTTTGATTTAATTCACCCAACATGGATAGGATGTTTACCCTGGTGTCTCTTCTAATCTGCGTGAAATATATCCTTGATCCCAAGGGACACGCAGGAACTGCGAATTTGACATAAACTGGGCCTTGATCGCTCTCCTCTTTGAATTAATAAAACCCCTGAAAGCTTTTTGCTTCACTCGCAGCCAGGTGGCGCTACTTCCCCATTCTTCCCGGTGGCTCGGATGCCTTGCGTTTCGTCCTAACCTTTGGACACTTCCTCCACCTTCCAACAACTGCAATTCTGTTTGCCAACACATGCGTTTTTTCAAAATCTCATTAGATGCATAATGTTTTCGGCCAAGCCTGCGTCCCGAGAGCATTGTGTCCTCCCTGGAGGACTCCCTAGGGTCCGGAATGAGGAAAAGCCGGGTTGTTAAAAAGTGGGAAACAGGGGACCAGCTTATACCAAACGTTTGTCATAGAAATGAAACGGATGCTTCACACTAAGTGTGAGAAGACCCTGGGGGCGACCCTGGGGGCATTTGAATGCTGCGTATTTTTCCCCCAGTGACAATTAAACTGTAGTGTTTGCAGCATTCTCAGGGCTGGATTAGCCAGTGCGGGCAAAAGTGTGTAACCGGTATTAATCTCCCAGAATATCACTGCTGTTGCCTATCAATCTGCATAAATTCTACCACAAAACTTTAGGAAAAAATGCCATTCAGAGCAAATGATGCATCAAATTCAAACAGGCCATCAAGATTGCTAATGGATTTTAATAGCAGCTATTACAGCATAATAGTATTTTCCCAACAGCTGTTTGTTGATACAATTCTCCATTTACAGGACCTTTTTGTCCAATCCCAGGAGATGGCCCGCCTGTTCATTTATAATCACTTGGTTCCACCTACAAACAATTGCTGCTTTATTTGCATTTGGAGACCGTGAATGGTCTGCAGCTTTGACCCACTCCCACCTCATTCAACAAAACCAACAGCGAATATTACAAGCTAGATTAATTAGTTAATATTTAGATGTACTAACTACTGCCAGAACAAATACTGTCAACTGGCCAAATCAAAGAGAAGCTTTTATTGATTGCTTGGCTACATTCTGAGCGATGTGAGTTGTTGAAAACTGGCTTTTACTCTTATATAGAGGAGTAATGGCTCTAAACTAGGATTAAGACTGAAATTTTTGAAACAAAAGGATCCATAAACTATTCAAGTTTTTCTGTTGGAGATGACTAATATTAGAGAATGCCAGTAAATCACTGCCAAAGCGAAGGGTCTGATTGGTATTAATAACTGTGATAATAATCAAGGTGAGGGAGAATGTATTAATGAAACCCAAAGCTTTGTTTCTTGTGGAATGGTCAAGAGATTATAGCATTGAAAAAAAATATTAGTTCATGGGTTCACGAGGAATGACCTAAGGAATGCGTTTAAAATGTGGATTCCTGGCCCCTACCACAGAGATTTGAAGCGGGGCCCAGGAATTCACATTTTAACAAGCACTCCACGGGATTCTGGTGCTCATCATCCATGGACCACACTTTGAGAAAATCCGAGAAAAATGGCATTAGTTTATAAATATATCCCAAAAGCCTTAGTGCAGTTTTAGGTTTGAATGACTCCAGAAGTACACATGGTGTAAAAAGTACATAAAACATCCTTTGAACGTTTATTTTTATTCTTTTTCCACTCATTTAGTTTTGTAAATTTGGAAAAAGTAATTTTCAGTTATAATTTTTTCTTTCCAGTGAATGTTTGCTATCTTCAATCAGGAGATTAAAAGAAAACATAAAGTTTCAAAATTGCTCAAAACTTACAAAACGAAATATGTGTAAAAGAAAGGAAAATAATTACACTCCCAAAAGAAGTTCTTTGTAAGTTTATAGTTTTTATACATCTGACACTATTAATGGGTAAAACTGCACTAAGGCTTTTGGTCAAACTATACAGAACTTACTTAAATGCAGGCTTGTTGAAACTAAGAAGTAGGACCGAACCCCCAGTCCTGTCTAGTAGCCACTAGTGGCTTGGATTTAGAGGCAACTGCATGTATAAATCTCAATCAGGCAGGTACTGGTGGGTCTCCTGGGTTAGCGCTGCAGAGTTGCTGAAGAATCAAGTGGGAATAACAAAAAGAGGAAATGGTTGCTCTGTTGAGTCAAGGTATCAGAAAGGATGCAGGCATCTTACACTCCGTAGAACTTTACAATCCACAAAAGCGTTTACATCTACGTTATTTCATTGAACCCTCACCATCCTGATAGGCAGGTAGCATTTCTCCCACTTTACAGATGAGAAGGCTGAGGCCCTAAGGAGTTTCTGTGATTGGTCCAGAAAAAAAAAAAATCACTGAGAGCAAGTCGCTGAGAACTCAAAGCCTAGTCTCTGACCCTTCTCTATGTCATGGCCATCCATGAACAGGGGTCCAGTTCAGGCAGTGAAGCCTGTGAGGGCTCAGAAGGTTCAGGAAGGGGCAGATGAGGTGACAATATGGGACAAGAACTGTAAGGCCTGCTATGCTGCAGTGCAAGACAAGGCTGGAGATGCAGACTCCAGACTGGAAGAAACAAGACCTTTAGCTAGAGGCCACTGATAGCAGTGCAGGTAGCATTCTCAACCCTAGAGGCCCTGCCTGCTCACCTCTTTGTCTGTGTCTTCCTGGAGACAACCTAAGGAGGTGTCCTGGAAACAGTGCACCTAAAGCCTGCCTCTGTCACAGAGTTCCTGTGTGACTGTGAACTCACTGTTACATCTCTTTGACTTTCAGTGGCCTCCTTGGTACAATTAACATATGATAATAGCTTCCCCTCAGAGTTGTTCTGGATTTTAAATAAATTAATTAAAATAAGGGCTTCCCTGGTGGCCCAGTGGTTGAGAGTCCGCCTGCCGATGCAGGGGACACGGGTTCGTGCCCCGGTCCGGGAAGATCCCACATGCCGCGGAGCGGCTGGGGCCATGAGCCATGGCCGCTGGGCCTGCGTGTCCGGAGCCTGTGCTCCGCAACGGGAGAGGCCCCAACAGTGAGAGGCCCACATACCGCAAAAAAAAAAAAAAAAAAAAAAAATTAATTAATATAAGATGATGTACTTGGCAAAGAGCTAGTCACTTGCATCTACTCTGACCCCTTGGTGTAGAAGTGGAGCTGACTTGCCCTTCCTTGGGTCACTGGCTGTGGCAGCCTGTTGTCACTGCAGCCTCAGCACCCTCATATAGCAGGCACGCCATACATTTTTCTGAATGAATGAATGGACCAAACTCATGCTCTCCCCATGACACACCAGCTACTTCCCTGTGGGTCTTTATCTCTATTACTGGCATCATTTTTCTGTCCTTATGATCTAGGATAGAAATTTTGGAATGACCCTTTATAACACCCTCCATTCCTCCCCCCATATCAGTACCAAAGAGTCATCTTTTCTCTGACCACTGTTTCTCTTCTGACTCTCATAATTCTAGGTTGTATGCTTATGACTTCTGTCCAGAACTATTGGAATAACCTAACTGCTCTTCCTGCCATCTCTTTACCCAGCATGCTGTATCCACAGTAATCTCCTTAAATCTTACCATGATATTAGTCAAAGTCCTCAAAAAGCAATACTTAAGCATCCCAGTGTTCCACATCATGGCTATGTCTTACCTTTCCACCCTCATCTCTTATTATGTCTTTTCAGACTTGCTCTACGTCAGCCAAGCTGAGCACCCTGGCTCCCTGAACACATCTTAGATTTACCACATCTGTGCCTAGGAAGAAAGTTAACAAGACTCCATAGAGGTTCACTGAATTTAATCAAAGCAAATAGAACAGAATTGCCCGAATGCTTCTGCTCAAAAATGACTATGAATCAGAAGCCTCAGTTGGGCAACTGAGCACTGCTCCATTCCTTCCTCACTCTTTCCACCATCAGCTTTATCTCCTGTGAGATCCCCCCACCTTCTCTTTGCTACAGAGAGAAAATACATAAACCGCTCCAAAGTGGGGCCATCATCAAGAAAGGGGGTATGAGTTTGGGAGGAAGAGTAACTTATACTTGTGTAGGTCACATATATCTCATCCGATAAGGTGGTATTTGTATTTGAACACTGCAAAAATTAATCAGACATATTCCAAGTCTATGTTTGGAGTCTTTATAGCCCCCAAATGAACCAAAGACTTATTCTATTGAATTTGGGAACTCTCATTTTGTAGACTTGAGCTGAATATAATTTTATCCTTGGGCATCAAAGACCAGGGTTAAATAATTGATTTTCTCTTTCCTGGGAGGGTTTTTGCTTTGTTTTGTTTTGTTTGTTTTTGGTTATGTTTATTTTAGACATTTTATTTTTGGTCACTAGGTGGCTCTGAATTTCCACTGGAAAAAAAGTCATTAGAAAGCTCATGAAAATATTCAATTTTCACTGAATAATTTTAAAATACTTCTTTAAAAATTTTTTGACTTGAGAACATTGATCAGAAATTTTAAAACCCCATAAACTCCAAATAGCAATATATTAGTTCATCTCCCCTATCTATTGCTTTCAGAATATATTATTTATAGCTTTATGTGAAATTTATGGCTATTGCATTGGTTATAGGGGCTATTTTTAAATGACTCATAAACTATGATCCAAATAATGTTACAGATCTTCCTTAACACCCTTATAATCCAATCGTGCACTGAAAATATCATAAGGCGAAAAGGCATTCAATACACCTAATCTACGGAACGTCACAGCTTAGCCTAGCCTAGCTTAAATGTGCTCAGAACACTTACATTAGCCTACGGTTGGGCAAAATCATCTAACACAAAGCCTATTTTACAATTAAGTGTTGACTATCTCATGTAATTTATTGACTACTCTACAGTTAATGAAAAACAGAATGGCTTTTTAGGTGCAGAATGGTTGTAAGTGTATCGGTTTTGACTCTCATGGCTGTCTGGGAGCTATGGCTTGCTGCCACTGCCTAGCACCACTAGAGAGTATCATACCACATATCATTAGGTTGGGAAAATATCAAAATTCAAAATTCGAAGTATGATGTCTACTGAATGCATATTGCTTTCACACCCATAAAGTGGAAAAGTTGTAAGTAGAACCATGGTAAGTTGAGGACCATCTGTGTGGTCAAACAACTGGGCCTATCATATTTTTTAAAAGACTTCAAAATATTGTCATATAACTTTAATTGCTTTGAAATCTTTCCTAACCATACATTAACAGCCTCTGGAAGGTCTAGAACAAATTGCTTAATCATTTTTAAGGTTGATAACTTTAAACAAAAAGAATTATTGGAACAAGGATCTTTTAGCCAATTTGGAAGTCACCATACTGATGTAATTTACTGTACTATGTTCCACTTCACCCATAAAAAGTGCTGCATCTGAGTCCTGTAAGGATTTAATGTGTCTCCAGATCTTTAATGACAGTACTCTCTATTATCTCATTGCAAATTATGTTAATATAGGAAGAAGTCATCCAAAGCCATCTCTGTATAACCTATTAATAAAGGAGGTGAGGGTGGTGGGTGGAGAAACATAGGGAGAGAGAGTGACTCTGACTGGGAATAATCTAGACGTTGTCTGCTTGGCTTGAGCTTTCTGGAGGAGACCCACCTTTAAAATTCACTTTCTAATGCCAGTTTGCCCAGTTGTCCTGCATCAGTCCACAGATTCCACAAATGTTTATCTCTTAACAAACTCAGAGAGAGGTTGTGAGATATTTGTTATAATTTTACTCCCATCCTCTGCCCATCCCTTTCCAAACTCTCCAAGTTTTCCCCATTTCTTTTACGTGTTCAAAATGCAGGCCATGAAGAATGACTGGTTGTGCATCCTTTACTCCTGATTCTTGTATGTAGGTACACGTACATAGCAACTGAAGACAGTATCAGACTGAGCTGCAAAGCAAGACCCTTCATGAGCTTGGTTATTGACATGTGAAGAGTCTAAATGGATACACTTGTTTTCCAGCAATGTGTCAATGTTGCTCCAAACTACATAAGGTGCTTTTAGTTGCATTCAAGGTAAATCCCAGACAGGGTAATCTTCAAGTGAAAGCAGCAGACATTGGGCATTCACTTTCTGATTTACAATTTTTTTAAACTGGTAAAACAGCTTCTATCACTCACCACTGCATCTCTGCTCCAGCCCCAGTGAACGCTTGTCATTTCTCTGAAACACCTTCTACTGTCCCATACCTGTGTTCCCTCCACCCAGTACACCATGACTCCTTCCTTCTCCACCTGAAAAACTACTCTTCTTTCAAGGTTTATCTCAAGTGATGAGAAGACTGAAGTCTTCTGTCAGGGGCAGTATTATAGTTTAATGATAAAGAGCCCAGACACTGGAGTTAAGGCTACCTGGGTTTGAAGTCCAGTTAAGTCACGTATTGGTTATGAGATCTTGAGCAAGTTACTTAATTTCAGTTTTCTCATCTATTAAATGGGATAATGAGTACCAGCCTCATAGAGTTACCTCATAGAGTGAGCCTTCAAACAAGTTACCTGAAAAGGACTTAGTGTAGCGCCTGTTGTACTGTAGGCTGTGTAGGTATTGGTAAGTTATGTAGGAAGTGTAGTATGCTAAGTGAGCTATAACTTACGGGTTAGCTGTTCTTTTGGAAGTGCTTGCCCCAAGTCTGAATTAGATGTGGCTCCTTTCTACTCTCTCAGAGGAAACACAATCATAACTCTTGGCACATCAACCAGAAGCTGACAGTTTACTTGCCCAGTTCCTCCAATGGACTGTGCTGAGACAAAAATAATGAACAGGTGAGGTTTCATATTCCCCAGCCCCCATCCCCAGTTGAGCATTTGGGTATTGTCTATTAGCTTCCCTACTCCCTGGCTCTCTCTGAAGAGTGAGGGATTCAAAGCCACATGGGTGAACACCAGAGAAGAGTGGATGGAGAGGATGGGATGAACTGGGAGGCCTGGAATGGAAAAAGAGAGTGGTAACTGGGAAGATGGGGCAAGACCAGGGGATGGGACAGTGTGGGGAAGAGGAAGACTTCTTCTGTGCTTAGGTAATGAGAGGTGTCCATGAGTTGAGGAATAGAGCAAAGGAAACGCCAATTAATTGCCATGGGCTATGCACTTAGAGCACACTACACCATTTGTGAGATACTAGCAAAGATGGGAATTCCTTTTCAAACGAGGCTTCACTAGGAGGACACCTCTAGAGCTGACCTGTGGATCTCAACTTTGTTAGATTTATAAGATTACATGTTACGCAAGCGTAGGGGCAATGTCCTCATTCATTAATGTATTCATTTATTCATTAGAATATTATGTATATTATATATTATATTCAGAACAAATATTTATGAACAATTTCTGGGGGTCAGGCACTGTTCTAGGCACTGGTGATAAGGTAGCCAACAAGACAGACCATATCACTGCTCTCATGGAGTAGTGTTTTAGTGCACGAAGTCAAATAATAAGTAAATAAATAAACAAATTCTAATAGTGATTAAGTGCCAAGTAGAATACAATATAGTGTGATGACAGAGAGCATGATAAAGGGAAAAGGGAGGTCTCAACTGAGAAATCTGGGAAGTGATAAGGTTATATTTGAGTTGACATTCTTGAATGATAAGAAATGGCCAGCTTCTTCAAATTCTGAGGTCAGAGTATTCCAGATAGAATAGCACATGCAAAGGGCCTGGGATCAACTCAGTGGATTAGAAGAAAGAGGGGAGGTTGGCGTGACTGCAGTCAAGAAGCACCAAAGGGGGTGCATCAGAGTGTCAGGAAGGACTAGATGATGTAGAGCTTTGTGGGTCATGGGAATGAGTTTGGATTTTATTCAAAGGGCAATGGGAAGCTGCTAGAGGTTTAAAGTTGGTGGAGGGAGTCCAACTTAAAATTTTTGTTTATATTTGAGTTTTATACAAATTACTCTGGTCGTTATATAGAGATTGGACAGCAAAAGGGTAGGAGTAGGGAGACCAGTTAGATTATTGCAATGGTCAAGGTAAGAGGTGGTGACTGGGACTGGGACTTCTTTTGGACTGAACAAGTCATTTGCTTGGCTTCCTTGAGATCCTTCTCCCTTCACTGGCATGTAAAGTACTTGCCCTCAGGGATTTTTGTCTGTTTCATTCACTACTATATCCCCAGTATCTAGAATAGAATTTGGTAGATAGAAGACACTTGCTAAATGTTGTTGAATGAATTCACCAAGAGGGACAAGAATGGTGCAGGGGAGAGTTAAAGAAAAAAATCAGAAGTTCTGTTTAGGACATGTTAAACGTGAGATACTTATTAGACATTTAAATGGAGATGTCAAATAGGCAAGTTAGAGACATAAGTTTTGAGTTCAGGAGTAGATGTACACTTGGGGATCGCTGACATAATGATTACCTAGGCTGGGCGTGGAGTTACAGAAAAGTCGGTGAGCTGGAAGCGAGCTGGCAGCGCCAACACTTAACAGTTAAACTGAAGAGGAGAAGGTAGCAAAAGAGATAGAAAAGGAGCTTTTGAAAGGTGGGAGGAATGTGGAACAAAATTATGTCTTATAAGCTAAGATAAAATGTTTGTCATGAAGCAGGTCAACTGGTTTGAATGCTGCTGAGAGGCCAAGAAAGATATGAACAGGTAAATTGCTCTTAAATTTTTTGTAACATTTCATATCTAGCTTCATTTATTTATTTATTTTTAACATCTTTATTGGAGTATAATTGCTTTACAATGGTGTGTTAGTTTCTGCTTTATAACAAAGTGAATCAGCTATACATATACATACATCCCCATATCTCCTTCTTCTTGTGTCTCCCTCCCACCCTCCCTATCCCACCCCTCTAGGTAGTCACAAAGCACCGAGCTGATCTCCTTGTGCTATGCGGCTGCTTCCCACTAGCTATCTATTTTGCATTTGGTAGTGTATATATGTCCATGCCACTCTCTCACTTCGTCCCAGCTTACCCTTCCCCCTCCCTGTGTCCTCAAGTCCATTCTCTATGTCTATGTCTTTATTCCTCTCCTGCCCCTAGGTTTTTCAGAACCATTTTTTTTTTAGATTCCATATATATGTGTTAGAATACAGTATTTATTTTTCTCTTTCTGACTTACTTCACTCTGTATGGCAGACTCTAGGTCCATCCACCTCACTACAAATAACTAAATTTCATTTCTTTTTATGGCTGAGTAATATTCCATTGTATATATGTACCACATCTTCTTTATCCATTCATCTGTCACTTGACACTTAGGTTGCTTCCATGTCCTGGATATTGTAAATAGAGCTGCAATGAACATTATGGTACATGACTCTTTTTGAATTATGGTTTTCTCAGGGTATATGCCCAGTACTGGGATTGCTGGGTCATATGGTAGTTCTATTTTTAGCTTTTAAGGAACCTCCGTACTGTTCTCCATTGTGGCTGTATCAGTTTACATTCCCACCAACAGTGCAAGAGGGTTCCCTTTTCTCCACACCCTCTCCAACATTTATGGTTTGTATATCTTTTGATGATGGCCATTCTGACTGGTGTGAGGTGATACCTCATTGTAGTTTTGATTTGCATTTCTCTAATGGTTACTGATGTTGAGAATCCTTTCATGTGTTTGTTGGCAATCTGTATATCTTCTTCAGAGAAATGTCTATTTAGGTCTCCTGCCCATTTTTGGATTGGGTTGTTTGTTTTTTGATATTGAGCTGCATGAGCTGCTTGTATGTTTTGGAGATTAATCCTTTGTCAGTTGCTTCATTTGAAAATATTTTCTCCCATTCTGATGGTTGTCTTTTCATCTTGTTTAGGGTTTCCTTTGCTGTGCAAAAGCTTTTAAGTTTCATTAGGTCCCATTTGTTTATTTTTGTTTTTATTTCCATTTCTCTAGGAGGTAGGTGAAAAAGGATCTTGCTGTGATTTATGTCACAGAGTGTTCTGCCTATGTTTTCCTCTAAAAGTTTTAGAGTGTCTGGCCTTACATTTAGGTCTTTAATCCACTTTGAGTTTGTTTTTGTGTACGGTATTAGGGAGTGTTCTAACTTCATTCTTTTACATGTAGCTGTCCAGTTTTCCTAGCACCACTTATTGAAGAGGCTGTCTTTTCTCCATTATATATTCTTGCCTCCATTATCAAAGATAAGGTGACCACATGTGTGTGGGTTTATCTCTGGGCCTTCTATCCTGTTCCACTGATCTATATTTCTGTTTTTATGCCATTACAATACTGTCTTGATTACTGTAGCTTTGTGGTATAGTCTGAAGTCCAGGAGCCTGATTCCTCCAGCTCCATTTTTCTTTCTCAGGATTGGTTTGGCTATTCGGGGTCTTTTGTGCTTCCATACAAATTGTGAAATTTTTTGTTCTAGTTCTGTGAAAAAGGCCAGTGGTAGTTTGATAGGGATTTCATTGAATCTGTAGATTGCTTTGGGTAGTAGAGTCATTTTCACAATGTTCATTCTTCCAATCCAAGAACATGGTATATCTCTCCATCTATTTGTATCATCTTTAATTTCTTTCATCAGTGTCTTATAATTTTCTGCATATAGGTCTTTTGTCTCCTTAGGTAGGTTTATTCCTAGGTATTTTATTCTTTTTGTTGCAATGGTAAACGGGAGTGTTTTCTTAATTTCACTTTCAGATTTTTCATCATTTGTGTATAGGAATGGAAGAAATTTCTGTGCATTAATTTTGTATCCTGCTACTTTACCAAATTCATTGATTAGCTCTAGTAGTTTTCTGGTGGCCTCTTTAGGATTCTCTATGTATAGTATCATGTCATCTGCAAACAGTGACAGCTTTACTTCTTCTTTTCTGATTTGGATTCCTTTTCTTTCTTTTTCTTCTCTGATTGCTGTGGCCCAAACTTCCAAAACTATGTTGAATAATAGTGGTGAGAGTGGACAACCTTGTCTTGTTCCTGATCTTAGAGGAAATGGTTTCACTTTTTCACTACTGAGAATGTTGTTGGCTGTGGGTTTGTCATATATAGTCTTTATAATGTTGAGATAAGTTCCCTCTATGCATACTTTCTGGAGGGTTTTTATCATAAATGGGTGTTGAATTTTGTCAAAAGCTTTTTCTGCACCTATTGAGAAGATCATATGTTTTTTTCTCCTTCAATTTGTTAATATGCTTTATCACACTGATTGATTTGCATATACTGAAGAATCCTTGCATTCCTGGGATAAACCCCACTTGATCATGGTGTATGATCCTTTTAATCTGCTGTTGGATTCTGTTTGCTAGTATTTTGTTGAGGATTTTTGAATCTATGTTCATCAGTGATATTGGCCTGTAGTTTTCTTTCTTTGTGACATCTTTGTCTGGCTTTGGTATCAGGGGGATGGTGGCCTCATAGAATGAGTTTGAGAGTGTCCCTCCCTCTGCTATATTTTGGGAGAGTTTGAGAAGGATATAGTGTTTGCTCTTCTCTAAATGTTTGATAGAATTCGCCTGTGAAGCCATCTGGTCCTGGGCTTTTGTTTGTTGGAAGATTTTTAATCACAGTCTCGAATTCAGTGCTTGTGATTGGTCTGTTTTTATTTTCTATTTCTTCCTGGTTCAGTCATGGAATGTTGTGTTTTTGTAAGAATTTGTCCATTTCTTCCAGGTTGTCCATTTTATTGGCATAGAGTTGTTTGTAGTAATTCCTCATGATCTTTTGTATTTCTGCAGTGTCAGTTGTTACTTCTCCTTTTTCATTTCTAATTCTATTGATTTGAGTCTTCTCCCTTTTTTCCTTGATGAATCTGGCTAATGGTTTATCAATTTTGTTTATCTTCTCAAAGAACCATCTTTTAGTTTTACTGATCTTTGCTATTGTTTCCCTCATTTCTTTTTCATTTATTTCTGATCTGATCTTTATGATTTCTTTCCTTCTGCTAACTTTGGGAATTTTTTGTTCTTCTTTCTCTAATTGCTTTAGGTGTAAGGTTAGGTTGTTTATTTGAGATGTTTCTTGTTTCTTGAGGTAGGATCGTATTGCTATAAACTTCCCTCTTAGAACTGCTTTTGCTGCATCCCATAGGTTTTGGGTCATCGTGTTTTCATTGTCATGTGTTTCTAGGTATTTTTTGATTTCCTCTTTGACTTCTTCAGTGATCTCTTGGTTATTAAGTAGTGTATTGTTTAGCCTCCATGGTTTGCATTTTTTCAGATTTTTTCCTGTCATTGATATCTAGTCTCATAGCGTTGTGGTTGGAAAAGATACTTGATACGATTTCAATTTTCTTAAATTTGCCAAGACTTGATTTGTGACCCAAGATATGATCTATCCTGGAGAATGTTCCATGAGCACTTGAGAAAAATGTGTATTCTGTTGTTTTTGGATGGAATGTCCTATAAATATCAATTAAGTCCATCTTATTTAATGTATCATTTAAAGCTTGTGTTTCCTTATTTATTTTCATTTTGGATGATCTGTCCATTGGTGAAAGTGGGGCGTTAAAGTCCCCTACTATGATTGTGTTACTATCGATTTCAGCTGTTAACCTTATGGGCATTCCCTTGTATGTTATTTGTTGTTTTTCCCTTGCTGCTTTTAATATTTTTTCTTTGTATTTAATTTCTGATAGCCTGATTAATATGTGTCTTGGTGTGTTTCTCCTTGGATTTATCCTATATGGGACTCTATGCGTTTCCTGGACTTGATTGACCATTTCCTTTCCCATATTAGGGAAGTTTTCAACTATAATCTTTTCAAATATTTTCTCAGTCTCCTTCTTTTTCTCTTCTTCTTCTGGGACCCCTATACTTCGAATGTTGGTGCATTTAATGTTGTCCCAGAAGTCTCTAAGACTGTCCTCAATTCCTTTCATTCTTTTTTCTTTATTCTTCTCTACAGTAGTTATTTCCACTATTTTATCTTCCAGGTCATTTGTCCATTTTTCTGCCTCAGTTTTTCTGTTATTGATTCCTTCAGAGAATTTTTAATTTCATTTATTGTGTTGTTCATCATTGTTTGTTTGCTCTTTAGTTCTTCTAGTTCTCCTTGTTAAAAGTTTCCTGTATTTTCTCCATTCTATTTCCCAGATTTTGGATCATCTTTACTATCATTACTCTGAATTATTTTTCAGGTAGACTGCCTATTTCCTCTTCATTTGTTTGGTCAGGTGGGTTTTTACCTTGTTCCTTCATCTGCTGTGTTTCTCTGTCTTCTCATTTTGCTTAACTTACCGTGTTTGGGGTCTCTTTTTCGCAGGCTACAGGTTCGTAGTTCCCGTTGTTTTTGGTGTCTGCCCCCAGTGGCTAAGGTTGGTTGAGTGGGTTGTGTAGGCTTTCTGGTGGAGGGGACTGGTGCCTGTGTTCTGGTGGGTAAGGCTGGATCTTGTCTTTCTTGTGGACAGGACCGCATCCAGTGGTGTGTTTTGGGGTGTCTGTGACCTTATTATGATTTTAGGCAGCCTCTCTGCTAATGGGTGGGGTTGTGTTCCTGTCTTGCTAGTTGTTTGGCATAGGGTGTCCAACACTGTAGCTTGCTGGTTGTTGAGTGGAGCTGGGTCTTGGCTTTGAGATGGAGATCTCTGGAAGAGCTTTCGCCGTTTGATATTACATGGAGCTGGGAGGTCTCTGGTGGACCAGTGTCCTGAACTCAGCTCTCCCACCTCAGAGGCACAGGTCTGACACCCAGCCGGAGCACCAAGACCTTGTCAGCCACACGGCCAGGTACGTGGGGAATTTCTTGCCTTTTGGGAAGTCTGAGGTCTTCTGCCACCGTTCAGTAGGTGCTCTGTAGGAGTTGTTCCACATATAGATGTATTTCTGATGTATCTGTGGGGAGGAAGGTGATCTCCACATCTTACTCCTCTGCCATCTTGAAGTTTTCCTCCATCTAAACTTTTTTCTTTTTTAACATCTTTATTGGAATATAATTGCTCTACATTGTTGTGTTGGTTTCTGCTGTATAACAAAGTGAATCAGCTATACATATACATATATCTCTACATCTCCTCCCTCTTGTGTCTCCCTCCCACCCTCCCTATCCCATCCTTCAAGGTGGTCACAATGCACAGAGCTGGTCTCCCTGTGCTATGTAGCTGCTTCCCACTAGCTATCTATTTTACATTTGGTAGTGTATATATGTCAATGCCACTCTCTCACTTTGTCCCAGCTTACCCTTCCCCCTCCCCGTGTCCTCAAGTCCATTCTCTATGTCTGTGTCTTTATTCCTGTCCTGCCCAGGTTTTAGATAACCTTGACCACAGAGGTCTTAATAGAATGGCGGGATTATAAACCTGCCTGGAGTAGACTGAGTAAAGGAAGGGCATGAAGTGGAGAAAGGCACTATAAACAGCTCTCATGTTTGCATTTCTAGCAATTAGCACATTGTTTGACTGGGTGGTTGCTCAATTTTTCTTGCATAAGTAAATGAATGAATAACCTATGCATGCATCAATCCATCTATCCATCCCTGGGGTTTCAGACTTCAAATGTTGAAGGCACAGACTTATCTAGTGAGAAGACATTTGTATCAGGAATTAGGAGACAGAATCAGGTCTCCATTGTCACTGTCTAGATTTCTGAACTTGGTCAAATCAATATCTTTCTGTGCCTCAGTCTCCTTGTCTATAAAATGAAGAGGTTAGACTAGATGGTCTCTAAGATTCAGCTTTATTATCCTTGACCCAGGGCCTATTCTTTAGAAGTTTTAAATGTCAGAATAAGTATACCAATGTAAGTACAGTGTCATTCTTAGATTTTACAAATTAGCTCTAAGCAGAGTTGAAAGTTTCAGTGGATACCATATGTTCACTCTTCAGGCAAAGCCTATCTGTATGAGATTAATGCCAGCATTGAGTGGGTAGCTGTGTGCTTTGTGGGGTGAATATATTACTAATGGTCACTGAAGGAAAAGGAGTCACCTCTCTCTTTCCTTGTGGATTCTTCCCTTTTTGTCTTAAAGGATGTTCAATTTTCCTTTATTTAAAATAAAACATGTGTTATTAGATTCTGCATCTGTACCAATTAACATTCTATTCTGCCAAATGAAGCTTCTTGGACAACTGGGTCATGTTCACAGACAATGCGCCTTCTCAATATTTCTTTGGGGAATCTTGCTTTCATTCACGTGGCTTCGGTCCTGTGCACCTCTCTCATTTCATCCTGTACTACTTCCCCCCACTCTCTGAGGGCTAATCACGTTGGCCTTCTTGTTCTTGAATTTCAACCTTGTTTCTGCTTTTGCATCTTTGGATTTGCCATTTTTCAGCCTAAGATGTTCTGTTCCTAGCTTTTCTTCTGTTGGGCTCTTCTTATCACCTCCTCTATGAGGTCTTCCTCTCTAAAGTACTACCTAATCCAATCTAGAGTATTATCCTCCACCCCCACCCTAACACTGTCACTGTCAGTTCACACACACACACACACACACACACAATTCAAAATTATCTTATTTTCCTTATTTATTACTGTCTACCTCCACCACCACCACACCTGCCTCACCCCCGCAAAGAGAAGGTAAGCTCCATGAAATCAGAGTCTCACCTATCTCGTTCATGGTTATATTCCCCAGTATCTAGGATGGTGTCTCACACATACCTAGTGATGGATAAATATTTGTTGAACAAATACATAAGCTCTCCGCTCTACTGAAACTATTGACTATAGTCACTGGTGGCCCACTCAAACAGAATGGCTTTTCTTATTGTTTTCCATTGCTTAGTTGCCCTTGACCCTATTGATATCCTCTTTTAAAAAAAAAAAGATTTTCCAGAACCTTGGCTTCTATGACAGCATGACAACAACCCTCTTGTTATTCTTCCCTTGCTTCCTTTGCTGACTTATCTACTTTCTCCTCTCTTAACATGGAAAAGACTCATCAGCTCTCTCTATATGTATTATACCCTCTCTCATGAGTCTTTAAATGAATCCAGCCTTCCCAGCACAATTCTACCAGTGGTTTAAAAGCTCAGCTAATGGAAATAGACATTGGCTCCTGTATTCATTCAGTCCACTGTCCCATTTACCTCGCAGGTCTGCTGTTTGCTATTCTTATCTTCCCTGGCTTTCCAGTCCTCTTGGATCCTCACTCAGGATCCTTTTGTCCCAAAAGGACAAGGGGGGCTGGAAGTAGTGGTGAGTTGTACAGTCACATTTTTCCGACCTTCTGCATTCTTTCTTCCACGATTTGGAAACTGCTCTCCAGCTACATGCACCACAGTGGGTCAGAAGTTGTCCCATCTCCTTCCAGCCCCTCTAGCCCCACTTTGGCCAGCCCAGCACTGCTGCCTGAAAACGAGGATCACACAGGTATGGTTTTCTTCCCCAGAAAGCTGTTCACCCTCTAGACTAGAACTGGCATCTCTATCTCCAGATAGGGTCTCTATCTCCAGCCAGCATTTCTCATTTTCTCTCAGGTCTCTTATCTTTGCCTTATAAAGAAAGTTGAAGTTGAAGTCATTTCATGACAGACTCACTTCAGAAAAAGAAACTTTAACACACCACACCCTACTCTGACCACTTCCTTTGAATATCTTATCACCTAAGTAATTTGAATTTCCTTATGATTTAATCATAAATCATTGGACATTTATGTGGTGTGAGACTCTGTATGAATTTTATGCTACATCTTTTTAAAAAAGAACATGTAGGGCTTCCCTGGTGGCGCAGTGGTTGAGAGTCCACCTGCCGATGCAGGGGACAAGGGTTTGTGCCCCGGTCCGGGAAGATCCCACATGCCGCGGAGCGGCTGGGCCCGTGAGCCATGGCCGCTGGGCCTGTGTGTCCAGAGCCTGTGCTCTGCAATGGGAGAGGCCACAACAGTGAGAGGCCCACGTACCGCAAAAAAATAATAATAATAATAATAAATAAAATAAAAAAATAAAAAAGAACATGTAAATCTTTACTTTGAATAATTCCTACTACCAAAAGCATTTTACTTTATCAACAATTTTGATTATAGAAATAATACATGCTTGTTTTAACAAGTCAAATCCTCCAAAGCTGTTAAATATGCATTACTTATCCAAGCATTCCATAAAGATTGCTTGGAGTCCTATTATGCGCTGGGCATTCTTTAGGAGCAAAACTACAGAAGTGAACCAAGTTCCAGCTCACAGGAGTTCGTGTGCTAGCAAGAGAGATATACAAACCAGAAAAAGGTCACATGAGGATAAGTGCAATGAAGAAAAGTAAGATGGAGTCGGGGTGAGGGATTTCTGGGTGGCAGAGTGGGAATGGCTATTTTAAACAGAATGTTCAAGGACGGTATTCAGCTAACATTGAACAGAGTCCCAAATGGCTGTAAAATGTATACATGCAAAACAGTTTTTGGTAAATCACATTTAAAAAAATTTGCTAAAGGTTCATTCAGCACATTAATTTTTAGAAAATTCAGCGAGAACCAGAAAAGGGGAAAACCGAACCTAAATGTCATTCTGGCTGAAGGGTAGACCAGAGAATCTGCTAACGCATTCTGCCTTTATTTCCAAGCATCTCCCCAGGAAGAAGCCACCATACTCCTTGTACTGCCCACAAAGACCACAGACCACTCAGGTGCAGTTTGCAGATGGTATGCTGAGTGAGGAAGGAAAAGCCACTCCAGCTTACTCCATTAAATGGCAGCACGAATGCTCACTTTGTGATAAGGACAACATGAACAGCATGCCACTCAGTGGGTTCATTAAGATGCTTCCACTATATTGATGCCAGATACAAAGCCACATTGCAGCAAATTGGCCAGACAAGAAGTAAGAGAACGGAATACTTGGTCCCACACAAACTGCCTTTTAACCCACAAATACTTGAACTTCACTCTGGGCTTTAGACCATGGAGTCAACTGGGAAAGGCCTCCAAAGACAAAGGAAAACCAAAGCAGCTTCTGCTCCCTGGCTGCTAAAGGAAAGAGGTTTTTGTTTGCTGTTTGTTTTTAACCTATTCTAGAGCCAAAATGCAGTGCTTCTCCCTTGCAGACACCAGTGCCCACTACAGACAGAAGTTACAAAGTTGTCGTGACTTTTCAGTATTGATATGGAGAGGCTCTCTGAGAGATGGATTCTTCAGTTCAATATTCACAATCATTTTGTCAAAAATATTTATTTAGTTGTTTAAAAAACTTACTATAGTCATTTTGGGCCACTTCAACCACAGCAAGACATAATTTGAGCCTAACCAATCACTTGTTATAGTTCATACATATGTCTTGAAACTCTGGGAACTATTTGTCTCCAAGCTCTAGCAAAACCAAAGATAGCCTCTGTGACTTTGCAGAAGTCTTCTTCCCCAGGGAAGGCTAATTGCAACTTTTGACAATGTAAATTATTGATAGGCAGCCACACACATGTATTTCAAAAACTAAGTGGCCTTCAACAGATGAATGGATAAAGATGTGAGATACACACACACACACACACACACACACAATGGAATATTACTCAGCCATAAAAAAGGATGAAATAATGCCATTTGCAGCAACATGGATGGACCTAGAGATTATCATACTAAGTGAAGTAAGTCAGAGAAAGAAAAATATGATATATCACTTATATGTGGAATCTAAAAAAAAGATACAAATGAACTTATTTACAAAACAGAAATAGACTCACAGACATAGAAAACAAAATTATGGTGACCAAAAGAGAAAGAGGGGTAAGGGATAAATTAGAAGTTTGGAATTAACACATTACTATACATAAAATAGATAAACAGCAAGGGCCTACTGTACAGCACAGAGAACTATATTCAATATCTTGTTATAACCTGTAATGGAAAAGAATCTGAAAAAATATATATATATGTTCTTATATATATTCTTATATATATACACATATATACATATATGTCTAACTGAATCACTTTGCTGTACACCTGAAACTAACACAACATTATAAATCAATTATACTCCAATTATAAAACAAAAACAAACAAACAAAAACTAAGTGGTCCAACAAAAGGTGAGAAGCACAACCAGGTCACTTTTCACTCTTTTCTGTTAACTGGAAAAGTTCATATTTGCTCCAAAACTTTCCCATTTGGGAAAAGGAACAATTTATATTAAGAAATAAAAAACAAATCAAGGCAAATAAAATATACGATTTCTTACACTGGAATTTGTTACCTAAGATTCCACCACTTCTCCTACTTTCTATTATTTTCCCCGTTATTTTTACTTTACCAAAATGGACTTTGCTGTCACCATTGGAATTCATCCAGCTCAAGGAAAAACTTGGAATCAGTATACGCACTGGTTGAGCAGGAATGAAACAGACAAGCCACAGTGCCCCCAAACCTTTTTATTGAAGAAATAGCAAGCTTTTTAAACACTGGGAGGGTACTGGAATGAACAAACTGAAAGAAAAGTTGATCTATGTTGGACGATCTATTCTCTGTTCATGTTATCTGGCTTTTTTCTAATTGTCATACGTTGACCCTGCAGTCACATCACATACAAACTAATATATCTTAAATAAATGTGTGCAGTAATCATGTCGGAATCTTTTCTTGCCTGATCCTATGTTACAACTGTTGGTAAAAGGAATTTAACAACAAAGAAACTTACTTAGGAGACCTCATGTGTTAATTAATTTTGGTAGAAATAACCCCACAAAAAGAAAGTGGAAAGTAATTGATGGAATAAAGCAAGTAGAGAAATGGGAATTAAAAAGAGAAGGAGCGAGTGAAAATGAAACGAAATGACTGTGTAGGAAACAGCAGACCTATTTTAAGTCTGCAGGGCTAGGAAAGGACAGGTATTTTTAAACTTAACTGGATGGTTTCAAGTAACAACTAGATTATCTATTTGAAAACTTGGGCAGAATAGAGGAAAAGGAATAGGCTCACTTCTCTAAATCAGAGAGAAATTAAGATTTTGTTTTTTTTAAGTTAAAAATGGAGGGACCAGGTGGGATCTAGAGCCATTGGGTAGTGAAGAGGTTGCAGATTTTAGGGACAGAAAAACATTAGTTCAAATTCTATTACCAGCTGTGAATAACTTTTTGTCCCTGAGCTTCAATTTCCTCATCTGTAAAATGGGAACGCTAATGTCGACTCCACAGAGAGGTTGTAAAAAAACAGAGATAATTTACGTCAAGTTCTTAGCACGCTGTGATCACTAAGTGAATTATAAAACAATACTTCAGTCCCAAAGAGGAAAAAAAGTCTCCCTGTCACTTGCCAAACTGAGCTGAGTACGATTAGACAGAAAATCAAGTACACATGGGAAAAAAACACGCTTGTTCACTAAACACCTGTGTGAAAGACTGAAAGACAAAAAAGAAAAATTTATGATGTTGGGGCTATGGATGAAAACAGCCAGCGTGCATCTCTTAGAAATGACAAAGAGGAACAACACGATCGTTATACTTTGTCATTTTAAAAAGCATTTTCTTCCTCTACCCTTATTTCAGGTATGCAAGGACTGTTATCTCTTTACATTTGTCCTAGAACTCCTGAAGTTTTCTTGAGTGTAAACTTGGTTTTACATCATCTCATTTCAGTCAAATCCTCCTAGGTCTTAACGTCTTCTGGAAAATGCACAGGGACTGCTCACCTGGTCTTCAGGCCAGTGACACAACTACATTTCTGACCCAAATCCTCTTGCTCTTGGCTCAGCCCGACACCAGGTCCCACCCTTTCTATTGTAACTGTCATCACTCTCCCAATCCTATGATCTCCATTCCTGAGGAAGATTCCTAGTCATACAGTCTCTTATTTCCTTTCAATGAATTCAAATCTGTTTTCCACGTACCAGATTTTGGAAGAGACAAGTTTAAGAATACCGAGTTTACTTTTAAATATCCAGTCTTCATAACTATGAAAACCAATTTCCAGTTTTCCAGAGTAATCAACTCATGAGAAAAAATGAATAATTCAGTAAATACAAGTGAAATTTGAATTCAGTCAAATATCTAGAGTTGTTCTACAAGGAACACAGTGGTATAAATAATCAGAATGGACTCATAAGTACTCCTTTCCAGACTTTCAGAAGTTTAGTCCTGGTTACCGGCCAGAATTACTAGGATCTTCGTTTTCCTGGTCATTATTCTGATTTTTTTTAAGTGATAGACTGAGGACCCCCTGAATAAGCAACACACTATGATGACTAATGTAACTCCCTGCTGTAATCAAATACGACTTACAGCTATTGAAATATAAAATTATAAGGCTAGCACCCAGGAGTTAAAAAGAAATGTTAAACAGTTTTAAAAAATGATACTAGGGCTTCCCTGGTGGCACAGTGGTTGAGAGTCCGCCTGCCGATGCAGGGGACACGGGTTCGTGCCCCGGTCTGGGAAGATCCCACATGCCGCAGAGCGGCTGGGCTCGTGAGCCATGGCTGCTGAGCCTGCGCGTCCGGAGCCTGTGCTCCGCAAGGGGAGAGGCCACAACAGTGAGAGGCCCACCTACCGCAAAAAAAAAAAAAAAAAAAATGATACTAATTTTAGCCAGTAAGTCAAATTTTTATTTTTCCTCTATTCTCATCAAGCATCTATAATTTCCATATGGTTCGTAGATTTTTTTCTCATATAAAATTCTCATATTTCTCATTCTCCTGTTAATCAATTATTAACAACATTCAAATGAAGGAAAGACTTCAGTGACACACTGGATTATCTCTCAGCTAACACTGGAATATATTACACAGCACATCTACATGAGGGCCATCTATCCTTTCTTTGAATATCCCCAGTAACAGAGACCAGCACAATTCATTATATTGTTAGGTGGTTCTAGCGGTGTAAAAGGACTTCCAAAAACTGAGTCAAACCTGTGATTATGGGAATCTGTACACAAAGTCTTTGTGCTGGGTCTAGTTTTCTCTCCTGGAGCAAACCTTTCCATTTCTATGAAGCAGTTTTTTGTAAATTTCAAGAATTATCAAGCCTTCCCTCAAATTCCCTTTCTCATTGTCATCACACACACATGGAAAAAGGGACTGAATCTTTCTTCCACTCTGCTGAGATTCTTGTGACTTCTAGACTCTTCCTCTTGGGTCAGGTTCCCACGTCTGCCACTATACTGCCATGCAGCTAACTTCCTGTAGGGCCCTTCCCTTTCTCCCATGGCCCATGGCCCCTGAAGTTGAATATTGCTGAGAGATGAGGGTGGGGGGAGGAAACAGGTGGGAGGTGGGCAGAGAACAAATGGGGAGAAACGCAATGACCAGAGCATCTGGAACTGCCAAAGGGCTAGGGAATGTATTCAGGGATTCCCGCAGTGGGAGAGGGTGGCAACTTCAGTTTTTGTAGAGAGGCCTTTTCACACCACCATGCTCCTGACAGTGTGGAAAGGATGTGTCTACTGAGGGATAGTGTGATGAGCACAGAAATAACAGGAAGGCAGAAGAATGTAGAGGGCTGCTGAAGCAGGCAAGAGCATCCCCCAGCCCCTGCCCCTGAGCCTTGCACACCAGGCACCATGCAATGGTGTCCACAGTGCAGAGCTCTGAGCCTGGCCCACGGAAGGCACTCAATACAGTTTGCTGACTGAAGAAATCAATTTCAGGTTCAGGGACTCCTTTGCTCCTTCCCAAACTTACTCATTTATTCAGTTCAATAAATATTTATTGAGCCCCTTCTCTGTGCAAGGCATTCTTTTAGACACTGATGATATAGCAGTGAGCCAAACAGACAAAACTCCCTGCCCTCGTGAAACTTATATTTCAACATTAAGGAGACAAATAGCAGTTAGTATGTCCTATGCCAGCTGTGACGGGGCATTGCAGACAAAGAATTATCAAAGTAGTTGATAGATTATAATCTATAGATTGATACATTATAGATGATCAAAATCTATAAATAGAGACGATCAGGAGGAGGAGTTATTATCTTATAAAAGGTGGTCAGGGAAGCACTCACTGTTTAGATGACATTTGAGCAGAGAACTAGAGTAAGTTCACTGAGCTAGCTATGCAGATATCTGGGGGAACAGTGTTTCAGTCAAAGGGGAACAGCAGATGCAAAGCCCATGAGGCAAAAACACATGCTTGTCATGTTCCAGGAACAGCAAAGAAGTCAGCACGTCTATAACAGGAGGTGGAGAGGGGTTGGGAGGAAGTCCTAGTAGATGAGGTTAGAGGGAACCAGAGCATGTACTTGTATACGGGGGTTCCCAGTTGGGAAATTGGGAAGTTCCCAACTTCCCAACTCCCAACTTCTTAAAGACACCCTAAGAAGGTTCTTTTTTTGTGTTTTTTGTGTGGTACGCGGGCCTCTCACTGCTGTGGCCTCTCCCGTTGTGGAGTACAGGCTCCGGACGTGCAGGCCCAGCGGCCATGTCTCACGGGCCCAGCCACTCCGCGCCATGTGGGATCTTCCTGGACCGGGGCACGAACCCGTGTCCCCTGCATCGGCAGGCGGACTCTCAACCACTGCGCCACCAGGGAAGCCCTAAGAAGATTTTTAATAACACCAGTGACTGGGCCCCAGACCAGACCAATTAAGTCAGAATCTCTGGAGGTAGGCTTGGGAACACAGTGAAAACCGCCACTGTAGGCCAATGGTGTTTTTTTTTGTTTGTTTGTTTTTTTTGTGATACGCGGGCCTCTCACTGTTGTGGCCTCCCCCGTTGCAGAGCACAGGCTCCGGACGCGCAGGCCCAGCAGCCATGGCTCACGGGCCCAGCCGCTCCGCGGCATGTGGGATCTTCCCGGACCGGGGCACGAATCCGTGTCCCCTGCATCAGCAGGCGGACTCTCAACCACTGCGCCACCAGGGAAGCCCTCAATGGTGTTTTTGATCAGAGGACTGACCTGGTTCAACCTCTTCTTTTTTTAATTTTTTGGCCACGCCACGTGGCATGTGGGATCCCAGTTCCCCTACCAGGGATCAAACCCCCATCCCCTGCATTGGAAGCGCGGAGTCTTAACCACTAGACCGCCAAGGCAACCTCTTCTAGAGAGACCAGCATTCTCTTAAGGCAGAAATGCCTTAACAAATTAACGCATTGACATGGATGACTTTCTCTTAAAAGTCTTAAGAGCTGGGCTTCCCTGGCGGCGCAGTGGTTGAGAGTCCGCCTGCCGATGCAGGGGACACGGGTTCGTGCCCCGGTCCAGGAAGATCCCACATGCCATGGAGCGGCTAAGCCCGTGAGCCATGGCCGCTGAGCCTGCGCGTCCAGAGCCTGTGCTCCGCAACGGGAGAAACCACAACAAAAAAAAGTCTTAAGAACTAATTATTTCTGGTTTGATATGGGGAGATGATTAAAGGGGAAGGTGCTAGATGCCTGGTGATGAAGAGAAGAGGGCCCCCAAATTGGAGCAAGTCTGCAAGGATGGGACAGTCAGAAGTGGGGGACAATCAGGGTGGAGCACACTCAGTAGCGAAGTGGTTTGATGAGGACTTTGGGGTTGCAGAGGGCAGGGTCTGAGGCTCACCCCAGTTGTTTACTAGCTGTGTGAACCTGGATCATTGGATGATCATTTCTCACCTCTGAGCCTCAGGGTTCTCATCTGTAAAGTGGGATGATAATATGATTTGCTTCTTTGGATTATTAGAAAGATGGATTGAGTTGTTTATGTGCTTAGAACAATGCCTGGTTTAGCATATGTAGTGGAGAACTGAGAAATGGCATAAAGTCAACTTAAAGAAATGTCAGATGTTACTGTTATTACTATTAGCTTTTGCTGTTTTGACATGCCCTGATTTGACCTTACTTGAGCCTCAACACAAATTAAGCTGTTAACAAAGGCATTTCCCATTCTGGGCAAAGACTGAGCACCACGCCCATCACCATCTCCTTACCGGTTGACGTCTTGAGCTTTCTAGCTAAATCACAAGTTATCTTAAATAAAAGAAATCTTAACATTTCCTCAATGATTCCTTCTCACTTTTTAAGGTACTATTTTGTATGACTAAAATTTTGAAGAGCTTGAGAAGTATAGGTTTCAATAAAATATAAAATCAATGTTAGATTAAAATTTTCTGGACAATACTCATGTTCACAGGAAATACTTTAGAACGTATGTACAAGATAATTAAATGGTCAATAGGTGAAGTAAAAAGCTTAGACATTATTTTTTTTGAAGTATCTTACTGTCCCCTTAGTTATTTGGTAGAGAATTAAAAAATTGCAGTTACTTCTGCATAATCCAACCTGCAGGATTAATGTTCTTTGGGGAAAGACTGAGATCTCTAAATGTATAGTTTCCTTCCAAAATTAAGGTTCTATTGTGAAATACGCCAAGGCCCTTCTTCAAGACAAATAATCTACTGTACATCTTTTTTCTGGAATGGACTTTTACGGAAAATATTGTCAACATCTAGTCACTTTAGCTCTCAAAATGCTTCATCTTAAGAGAAGGTTTTGGATTTTCATATATATTCTCGTGGAAGGACAGGGCTGTGGTTTGGACTTTGTAAGGTCTTTATTCAACATAAACCAATAGGTAAAGAAATCTCTATGACAGGAATCTGAAACATTGTCCCTGGTGCTCATAAATACTCACTGTATTGTCTGAAATGACTTATCTCAGTCCTGACTGTGGGCTCAGATTTACTGTACAGTTCATCAACTTCTCAGCATGATGGATAATGAATGTTTCATTTACATCGCTAATTGCCAAGCCATGGTTCCCGCAACCTTTAACCCGTATGCTTTATCCCATTATCACCATATGTCAATATAATTGCATTTAACATTCCAAATGATAAACTTTCTTCTATGCAGAGAAATACTTTTCGCAAAGAAATCATGTGAGGACTGCTGATAAAAATTCAAGTTTATTACAGGAAAGGACAAGGACTAACCCAGAAGAATAGGTAGATTCTCATAACTAGTAAAATTCATTTTTGGACAAGGACTTTTGATTTCATAGTTAGGAAAAATAATGGTATTTTCTTAAGAAATTACCTTTGTTAGCTTTTAATTCAACAATTGCATAAAAAGAGATTCCCAAAGTGGTGCAATTAAATCTTCAGGCTTACGTAGTATCCCTCCAAAATCTTTTTAAACTAATTAGTAATAACTACATGATCCAGTTATATTTTCTGTCTTTATCAGCCAGTAAACCAATAATGAAGTAATCCCTACCATGACCACTAATTCAGATTTGAACAAATTTTCACAGAAAAGAGTGAAAAATATCAAGTATCAAAAATCCTAAACTGGAAGAAAAGTTGTGAGACCCATTTGGCCACCTGTATTCAAGATTCATTTAAAGATGGGCTTTTTAGGCTTGAGCATCAGGCGATGTCTGTTTGTGGATTTGCTCAGGGGCACACAGACTGCACTGCAAAGCTGGGCTGTGCTTGCCACCTTGACCTCCAGGGTTTCCTACCTCAGCACATGATCCAGTACATCCATCAGCCCATCCTGTTAGTTATAACTCAAAAGTATGCCTTAAAGTTGTCTATTACAGCTCCGCTGCCCGCCCCCATCCTTCAAGTCAATGACTTCAAGTCATTGTCACCTCTCCCCTGGTCTGTTATAGAAGCCTCTATTCTATCTCTTTATTTCTGTCCTTACCTCCTTCCCATCACTTCTTTGCCACGTCCCTACCCTTCTTAGAGTCCTCCAGTAGCTTCCACTGTACTCAGAATAAAAACCTAGGGGTAAGACGGGAATAAAGACACAGACCTACTAGAGCATGGACTTGAGGATATGGGGAGGGGGAAGGGTAAGCTGTGACAAAGCGAGAGAGAGGCATGGACATATAGGCACTACCAAACGTAAAATAGATAGCTAGTGGGAAGCAGCCGCATAGCACAGGGAGATCAGCTCGGTGCTTTGTGACCACCTAGAGGGGTGGGATAGGGAGGGAGGGAGGGAGATGCAAGAGGGAGGGGATATGGGGATATATGTATATGTATAGCTGATTCACTTTGTTACAGATCAGAAACTAACACACCATTGTAAAGCAATTATACTCCAATAAAGATGTTAAAAAAAAAAAAAACCTTATAAATCCGTTGTTTACTCTGGCCTGTGAGGCCTGGGTTGGGTGATCTGACCGACCGCCTCTCCAGCCATGCCACGCCACTCTCCTCCCCACATTCACTATGATCCATTCAGTTCCTAAAGGATGTTCTGTCAATTTCCTGAATGTGTCAATCTATTTCCCGCTTCAGAGGCTTCGCACTGCTATTCTCTCTGCCTGCAATGCTCCTACCCATAAACCTCTGCGACTCTGGCGTACCCTTAACTTTTAAGCCTAAAAACCACCTTTTCAAGGAAGCTTTTCAAAACCTCCCCATCTAATGTAAATTAGGTTATATTGGCATCACATTTTCTCATAGCAGCACCCTATGCTTTTCTTTATAGCACTAAATTGGTTTGAAATATACATTTATTTGTGTGATTATCTGTTTAATGTCTAGCTCTCCCACTAGACCGAAAGCTCCCTGAGGATAAAAAACTGCGTGTACTTTTATCTCCTTCTATCCCTCGTACCTAGCACATAGCATGTTGAATGGGTGAAGGAGTTAGTTAAAATATCTTGCTTGGTGTTTCACCTTCTACTCTACCAGACTCTAATTCCCTAAAACCAAAGTGCACTGCAAAGAAGATGGGGAAGTTGGAGTCAGGGTATGGGTAGGTAGATAAGGTAAGTAAGTAAGTATGTAGGTAAGATAACCAGAGGCACAGAAACGCAGAAAATGTGGGGAAAGCTCAAACGCACTTCAGCCCCTTAGAGGAGAAGTAACACAGAAGAACTTTCAGAAAGGGAGAGAATGAGTGAAAGAATGCCCTTCATCAGGAGGAAGATTCAGCATTTCTGATAATTTTAGAGAGGCAGTACAGTGGAGTGGTTAAGACCATGAACTCTGGAGCCAGATGCCGCCTCCTCATATTTGGGTGACCTTGTGAAAGTTCTTATACTCTCTGTGCTTCATCCTCTTTATTTCAAAAATGGACATAACAATAGTACTTCTTCCCAGAGTCATCATGAGGAGTAATTGAGTTAATTTTTGTAAAACCCACTGAAGAGCACCTGTCACATGTTAAGTTCTATATAAATATGTTAAAAAAAATAAAATTTTGGAGTTACAAGCAGTATAGCTTGGTTGGGAGATATTTCCTTGGGTTCTACTGCTTTATCTTAATGAGTTATAACACATATATTTAGTGTCTCGGTAAACACCAAGGTCAATAACCAAAGAGCTAGTCCACTCTGAGTCTCAGCGATGACATATTTCTAGATTACCACTGATTACACTATTTCTCTGAGTAGTCAATGCACCAAAGACTAGTGGGTGTCCTGATGGTTGGGATGAGTTACATGATAGAATGAGGACCAGACCAGAAGCCAGAAGTCATGGCTTTTATCCACAGTCCTGCTATCACCTAGTTGTGTCACGCTGGCAGATGTTCTAGGTCTTAGATTGTTGTCTATGAAATAAGGACGTTGAATTAGACAATCTCAATATCTCTCTTAGCGTCTCAAATTATGCCTTCTATTTCTTTAGTTTCTTTTAAAATGCCCAAGCAGTGCATATAGAAGGTATTGTGGTGATTCAACAGAAAGGCACAGATCTAAAAATAAAGGAGATACCTAACAAACATCAACTGCCTCTGATTACATATTTCCTAACCGGAAGTCCTCTGACCTGTGAGATCGGTGGAGGGGAGCTCAAGAGAACGGCATGTGTGGTGGGCCGGGAATGTGCCAGGAATTGCGAGAGTAGCTTTACAAAGTTTACTTCATGTGTTCCTCCCAACAGCCCGGTGAGATAAGTAATAGCATTCTATGTGCTCCATGAAGCAACAGAGAGAGCGCTTGTGAGGCCCAGAGGCCTACAACACAATGTATAGTTCCCAGCGAAAGATGAGAGTGTGCTGATGTCTGTCATTTGTCACCTTCAAAGGTGGCCTACATTTCCAGAAGGAAAACAAGAGGGCCTGGTCACTCTACCAACGGAGGCCACACATCTGGTGCACCTGAAATAACTGATGTCCCTGGAAACGTCAATGTGAAAATATAATATGTGAAGAAGATTTGATTTCACACATTTTTGACCTCTGTAAATACCCCACACACAAACACAAAAGGAAGCACAGAAATAGCTACTTCATAAAGCGACACTGAGCACCCAGTTTCTTCCTCGGAAATTCTTTTTTTTTTTTTTTTGCGGTACGCGGGCCTCTCCCATTGTGGAGCACAGGCTCCGGACGCGCAGGCTCAGCGGCCATGGCTCATGGCCCCAGCCGCTCCGCGGCATGTGGTATCCTCCCAGACCAGGGCACGAACCCGTGTCCCCTGCATCGGCAGGCGGACTCTCAACCACTGCACCACCAGGGAAGCCCCTCCTTGGAAATTCTTAATGGCCTTGAAGTCCTCTGCTCATTTCTATCCTTCCTAGTCATTGGCCTCCCAGAATGTACTGCCCATTCTCTGTGCCTGGATTCCTATGGTCTGTCTGGGCCTCTTGGATTTATCCTCACAGAGTCTGCGTTCCTTACCGTGGCTCGGTGCCTATCCTTGGGTATTCGTTCTTCGCTCTCCCACATCTCAGGGATAGGTGCCCTGCCACCATCTTGGGACATCAACAAGCTTTGCCCTATGCCTCGTCCTTGTTTGTGGGGGGAAAAACATTAAAACATAAACTGATGTGCTCCTTAAAGGGTAAACAAGAAAATAGATCCCATTATGGATGTTTCTTTGAAAACGATTCAGGATTTGAAAAGCAGCCACTAAGTGAGCATTACCCATGAGAGAAATAGGCCAGAAAATCTTCAAGACATATAACAGACCAAACCAAAGGCTGTGTTGACAGTGAGGTGGAAAAGCAGGGGAGGAGATAATCACAGATCAGAAGGTCAGGATTCTGGCCCTGCTGCCTAACCTCTGTGTCCATGACCAAGCCATTTCATATTTCCTAGCCTCCATTTCCTAACCTGCAAAATAAAAGCACCATAGCATTTGATCTCTAAGGCTCCTTCTGGTCCCAACATTCTCTATAAATCTAGTCATGTTAATTTTCAGTGTTTAGTTCCCAGGTCTATACTGTGGCATTTGTACATTGGTAGGATAAAATTTTTTATTTGGTCCAAAGACCAATTATGTTCATGCTGTTGACCATTATTCTGTTAACTGTTTTTCCTGAAGTAGAGTACTGGCCCAGGGCACTGATAAACAGTCTGTCATGAGTCTCAGGCCCTTCCCAGGGGTATATTAAATAGCACACAGAATAATGATGATTATGGAGTGAGTCATCTGAGCACTGGCATCCTAAGTGTCTTTGTCCACAGTGAAATTCATTGTTCACTTTTGTGCCCATTTTCAAGAGCTCAAAATGTCATTCCACTTAAGCCCACCAGATCAACCTTTTTTACCGGGAAGAATTCAACGCTACATGCTGCTATGGGAATTTAATGACATATTCTCTCTTCCACATGCTGATGCAAATGTTTTTAGTTTTAAATAATCACTGTTGGAACTGGAAAACTCCTGAGGGATACTATTGGTATTTTACAACCCAAAGATGAGTCCTTTATCCCTCCCTTCTGTTTCCTTCTAGCATAAAGTTCAAATGCTTAGCCTTGCACTAAGGCTCTCCATGACCTCGCCTCTCTCCATCTCCTTAGCCTCATTGGTCATCACCATCCCCCCTTCTCATGTGCTCGAACAGAATCTCTCTAATTTTTAATTCTTCAGATGTAGCAGTCATACATTATGCTCTCTGCCTAAGAGGCTTTTCCTCACCTCCCAAATCTTGAATGATGTAAAGCTTTTAATAAATAGAATATCTTACCTCACACAAAATAGGGACACTTACGGGATTTGTTATCCCATGAAATAGTAAATGCTGAAAGCCAGTGCTTGATTACAAAAGGTTTAGGTAAATTTATGGGATGCCAGAGCCACAAAGGGAATGCTGTCGGGGAGGGTGCTCCTAAGCCTGGGGTGTGGAACCAAGACAGAAGACCTTATGTTATCCTGTAAAATGCACTTCATTCCCCTCCCCATCCAGACTCCTCCAAGGGTAAAACAGAGGTGGAGAAAGAAAGAAAAAGGAGATGCACAGAGAGAAAGAGACCAGACTACTGGCTATAGAGAATGCTCTGACAATCCAGGATGTCAACTGCAATGTTCTCTTGAGATGCCCTTAGCCTCTGGGTGAGCTGAATTTTTTTTTTTTTTTTTTGCGGTACGCGGGCCTCTCACTGTTGTGGCCTCTCCTGCTGCGGAGCACAGGCTCCGGACGTGCAGGCTCATGGGCCCAGCCGCTCCGCGGCATGTGGGATCTTCCCGGACCCGGGGCACGAACCCGTGTCCCCTGCATCAGCAGGCGGACTCTAAACCACTGCGCCACCAGGGAAGCCCCTGAATATTTGTTTTTACAAGATCAAACAAGCTTTTTTTACAGAATCGATACAGTGCTAATCCCCAGAGGTAACCTCTATCCATTTCGTCGTATACAGAGTGCTCTCCAGAATTTTAGCACATCCCACAGGTCACTTATCTCAACTTTGAGATGTCTTTATCCTCTTAGTTAATCGGGAGAAATAGGGCACTCTTGTGAGCCACAGTTGAGGCTCTCTCCTGGCAATAAAACACTTACAAAGAGCTACTCAGGACTAGCTGTTCAGAGCCGTGTTGTGACTGTGTGCATGTCAGTGTGCCTCTAGCTCTTTGACCCATTATTGCAGACTTAAAAACAAGCATGTTTTCAAATGGCGCTATGAGCTGCCAATGATGTATCACCACCATATCTCATTATTCTCCACTAAATGTGTTAGTAATGTGATCTGTTAACATAAAAAAAGTTTGACTTCACAAAAGCAGCTGGAAATGGACAACCATAATATGCATAAATCTAACTCCTACCATCGGCTACACACTGCTTGACACATATTGTTAGAAGCACCTCGCATTTGCAAGTTCTCTTAAGCAAAATACTTGCATTAGGTCTCAGCTGGGGCTGCGCATCAGGCAGTTCGGAGGAATATTCAATTCTCAGCGGAAGCCAGAATTTGAATCCTCTCATCTTTTAGGAATCATTTACTAAGTTTGGAGAGAACTCAGGCAGCACAGGTGCTCCCACAGATATCTCTGAACTTCCATCCCTCTTTGCTCATTCATGGTCCAATGAATAAAGGCTATCTTTGAACTGATGCTCATGGGGAATTAAAAAAGAACTCTAAACGATACCAACAGCAGGGACCAAAAAAATATTAGATTTAAGCTCACATTGGTCAACAGAAACAAGAGTACAAAGGACCTTGAGAAATGACTGTCCCCGTCTCTATAAGCCACAGTCAACAGCAAGGCCCAACACAGGGATCTCTGTCCGTCGGCCCAATGTCATGAGTTTAATTCTCCTAATACTAATAATAGCTGCCGACCATCTCTGGCTTCTTTTCTTTTTCTTTTTTTTTTTTTTTTTTGTGGTACGCGGGCCTCTCACTGTTGTGGCCTCTCCCGTTGCGGAGCACAGGCTCTGGACGCGCAGGCTCAGTGGCCATGGCTCATGGCCCCAGCCGCTCCGCGGCATGTGGGATCTTCCTGGACCAGGGCACGAACCCGTGCCTCCTGCATGGGCAGGCGGACTCTCAACCACTGTGCCACCAGGGAAACCCTGGCTTCTTTTCTTGACATACATTAGCTTCTAGCCTTTGCTTCCCTGGCTTTATCTTTACTCCCAGCACATTACTGACCAGTCCTCTCTTCGCTCTGTCGCTTGGTCCTTCTCCCCAGGAACAACAATAACTCTCAAGTCTTGATTTCCATTCCTACCACTAACCTGAACATCCAGATCCTTACTGGGTATAGTGCCTTAGATGAACTTCAGGTATTTCAAACTCAAAACATTCCAAATCAAACTATCTTCCTCTCTTTCTTTTGCCTCCTACATGTTCTCCTCTCCCTTTTCTACTGATTGCACTTAACAGCATGATCCTCAGTGGAGGCATGCAAGTTAGAAACCCAGTGGCTCCTGGCAGTACGTGCGTGTAAGGTCTGAGGGGAGAGAGTCACAGAGGCAGAAGGATGACTGATTACACCATTTAGATGTAGGGGATCACTCCTGGACCTTCACAATCATCAGGGGCAAGACCTCAGATGCTACCTGCCCCTTAGAGGCCTCCCTACCTCCCCTCCCTACCAAGGAGTCACAGAATTTGCTACATCTGAGAATTCCAATTGGGAACTCATACTTTTTATCATACTAATTTTTTAAACTTGCTGAAAGTTTGTTTTTCCGAAATCCTAATCCCAAATGACTCTTTCTTACAGTGTTTTGGCATACTATATCACTTTGATTCTTTGTTATAGTTTTTCTTACTCTCTTATCACTGAAGTGCTTTTTGATTCTCTTTGTTTTATTATTAGATTACATCGTTATATTACTTATTACTATTTTATTCTTTTAGGTATCAATTTATTAAACCTAGTATACATTTACCCTTATTGCTGACTTTAAAAAATTTAATCATTTGCCATGTTTATTATCTTTTTTGTATATATTTCATTCTTCCTAATTTCTGTTCATTTCTTTTTTGAGGCAGAAAATTCCACATATTTCATACTTTCATCCCTTTTTCTCCATGGCCAAAGGCATTTCTTTGGTTCAGACCTTCAGCAGCTCCAGCCTGACCTGTTTGCCAATAACCTCTGCAATGCGCCCTTGGTCACTAGACTCTCGTGTAGTCCAGTCTTCAACTGCCCGGAAGAGAAAGGCAAATCTAGTAACATGGTACACAAGGCCCTTCACAGTCCAGCTTCTCCTTATCTATTCACTTCTACTGCAGTTTTCCACTCCTCCTATCATAAAAAATTAATCAACAGAAACCTCAATTAAATAGAGTTGGGAGACCAAGGGGGAGTTCTCACACCCTGTGATGATAGCAGAGCCCAACAGGAAACAGAAAGACTCTTCTTCTTCCCTGTCAAGGACCCAGCCAATCAAAAGCCATGGACTCTTTGTTTATCTTAGCCCTCCCAACTTCCTTTTCCTCTCTATAAAAGCACTCTCCTTCCCTTCCACCCAGGGACTTGCACGTGGCTCACCATGGTTACAGACCCCTAACTGCAATTCTCTACTGATCCCCAATCAACCCATCTTTGCTGAAGAAATATCTGGCAGTCTATTGTGAGTATTAAACAGATGCACAGAAAGCGCTTAGAACAGTGCTCCACACATTTGAAGCACTTTGATGTGTTAGTTATTATGACTGTGCTCAATGTGAAGATGATGACAACCCGTGTGGGGCTACATCTGGTGACTGGAGATTGCAGGGATCACAAATCTTATGATAAGAAAAGAGCAAAACTTAGATGTGCAAGTACAGAGGGGCTAATAAGTTCTTGGCATGCAGTTGGCGCTCAAACAGGTCTCGGTTCATCTTGTTCAATGAATCAGGTTCCAAATCTAAGTCTCTGTTTTGTTGTTTTGAATCTCAGGA
The DNA here is from genome assembly GCF_964165515.1 of Mesoplodon bidens. Classification (NCBI taxonomy): domain Eukaryota; kingdom Metazoa; phylum Chordata; class Mammalia; order Artiodactyla; family Ziphiidae; genus Mesoplodon; species Mesoplodon bidens. The sequence goes on from NC_138162.1 coordinate 85,584,650, forward strand.
AAAGATGTGCACATAAGCTTTAAGATGGAGTTAAAACAGCTCTCTTGACTGATGGGAAAGAGTAAGTGCAAAGTCCTGGGAGTCATTCTCTCCCAGGGAAGACCCAAGGAAGGGCCGAGTAGGAGCTTAAGCCTTCCTCATATTTCCTTCAGCCTCCATCTTCATACTTTCAGACAGACAGTAAATATTTTTACACTTCTGTGGGAAATGTTTTGAATGCACAGCTTCAAGACAAGCCCCTTATAAGTACATTGCCATCTTGAGCTAATATAAAAATCAGAAAGCTTCACCAGTCAAAGAATCCCTTCCATTTTGGTGGTTGCTACAGACTGAATGTCTGTTTTGCCCCACCCAACTCTACCACCAAACTCATATGTTGAAACCTAATCCCCAGTGTGATGGTATTTGGAGCCAGGGCTTTGGGGAGGTGATTAGGTTATGAGTACAGAGCCCTCATGAGTAGGATTAGTGCCCTTATAAAAGAGACCCCAGAGAGCTCCCTTGACCCTCCTGCTACGTGATGACAAAACCAGAAGACAGCCATCTGTGAACTGAGAAGCAGGCCCTCACCAGACACCAAATCTGCCAGTGCCTTGAACTGGGACATCCTAGCCTTTAAAACTATGAAAAATAAATTTCTGTTGATTATAAGCCAGCCAGTCTATGGCATTCTATTATAGCAGCCTGAATTCATTAAGACAGTGATGTTGTTGATATTCTTCCTGTACCCATCAGTGGCAACCTACTTCCCACCCCTACTGCCAGGAAATCTGCATTTAATTAAATTAGAATCAGTGCAGGCAAAGCGAAGTAAAAAGTCCACAGTCGATCTTACAAAAATAAAGAGGAGAAAGGTTGTGTTTTCCCATATTCCCTGAATGTGGATTTGTGTTTGCCATAAATTAGGCCTGCTGAGAGAACGATGCTGAGCTTCCCATATGGCAAATATCAGATTGAGACACAGAAGTAGAAATTATCTTCATATTCTTGAATTAATTCTGTTCAGCTTATTTAGAGTGTCATCATATTCAGCAAGCATTCAAGAAACAACATGGTTAGAAATCCAGTGAGGTTTCCAAGTACAAGGAAAAATAGTTAATGACCAAACTTTCTGAAGTCAAGAACAGTATTTTTTTTATTATTTGGAGTTCAAGTTTAAGAACGATTCTTTCACTTTTCTATTATTATTATTGTGAAGTAGAATAGAAAGCAGAGGTCTGAAGGAGATTGTCAAAATCTATTAGAACAAATATTTAGAGAGCCATGAATTCATCTGTCTTAGAGCTGGAGATTCTTCTTTCTGACACAAAATACTTTTTTGCTTGTTTGTTTTCAGTTTTGTTTTTGTTTGTTTTGCTTTATTTGTTTTTCTAAATGAACAACTCAGGAGAGAAACCAAAAGTGCTGCTGCCCTTTTACCTTTGTAAGGAGACTGCTCCTTGCTTATGTGGAAAGTTTGGAGTCTAAAGACCTCACAACCAAGACCACAGAATTACGATGTTGGATATGTTTCCTTTCAATATCGGTTTTCTGCTTTCCACAAGCCGTGTTTGGATCCTGGCTCAGACACTTTCCTCAGTGTGTAAGAAATCACTGAATCTTTGCAAGCCTCTATTTCTTTATCTGCAACATGGGAACAAAAAAATGGATCTACTACACAGCATCCTTGAGAGGATTCATCACGTGTGAAAGCTGAATCACAGTGCTGGCCAGAGGTAGGTGCTTAGTTAAATCTTTTCTCTCTTCACTTCTGCCTTCTCTTCACTCTCTCCTTCAATTAATGGATATTTATAACTGATCTTTGGAGTGAAAATGTCCTTGACAGCCATTGTTTCTTCCCTTCATTTTGTGGGTTCTAAAATCCGTTACCCCAGGTTGGCCAGTTTGCTCAACCTGACCAGCGGAAACCCAGGTCTCCTTGATGACCTCTGAATATGTGTTAGTCTACGGCCTTTTAGCTAGAGCCAAATGAAGGCAAGCCCTGCCCCATATGATCTTCATCCTCCAGTACATACACAAGAAGTAGGAGATACAGAATATAACAGAATTTTAATAGAGTGAACAGTGTGATTTTCATTCCCAGAATTTCATTTAACTTTCTGGCTTCTGTCTCACAGAAGTAGATCATGGGGCATCCATTGGGCATGGCTGAGGTGATGCTACTGAATAACAGAGAAAGGACTCAGAAGTAAAGGACAGATTTGGAAGAAAAGACAAAGAACCAGACCACTCTGCCTCTAGAAGAGACCCGGAAGCATCTAACTGAGGGAGGGGAAAAGAATCAGAAAGGGAAGGAAGAAAGCTTAGATGCTGGGGGACCTTGAGAAAGATGTGCACAGGACCCGGAGAAAGAGCTAGGCTGTGGCTGGGAAGGAGAGAGGAAGGGAGCCTGGCTGAACACCTCAGACAGGTTCGAGCACCGAGCAGCAGCGCTGACCTGTGCCCACTTTCCCAAAGAGGGTCTGAGAAAGTAGCCAACATCAGGATGTCCATTCACTGTATGGAGCAAGGGCAGAGGCAGTGCAGATGTGGGGTGCAGAGGAGATCAGGACTTTCTCACAGAGAGCAGGATGAGATGAACAAGGGGCTACAGAATTCTTCTCCATGTGCCCCGAAGTGGCACATGGAGAAATAGACCTGATGCCTGGGATCTAACACCCTCACCATCATTATTCCAAAAAAAAAAAAGAAAAAAGAATAATCCTATCAGAAAATGTATATATTAGGGTTTAAATGCACATTTGTAAGGTTAAATATGTTTATCTGTTTAGGTCCTTTGTCCATTTTTAAAATTAGGAATTTAGCTATTTTCTTAATAATTTGTAACAATTCTTCATACATTAATAATATTATCATTTGTGAATAAATAGTAAATATATCCTCAACTTTGTTTTAGTTTGGTCTTTTAATGTAAAGTGTTTTTTCCCCTTTCTAGATTTGGGCATTATTAGGTTAGCTACATAGGGAATGCTAGCAGTCATTATGTGCTGGCTTGTACTTCATTTCAATGACATTTTCTTTAAGTCCCATGATGTCCCCAAAAGGTGGATCTTCTTCATTTTACAGACATCAACACTGATGCCTAAGGTTAAGTAATTTGTCCAAAGATAAAGTGCTAGTAAAAGGAATTGCTCAAATCCAAGTCTACTACACCAGGCAGGGTTTGGTACGTCTGCACTGATAACATGCAGATAAGGGAGAGTACAGAGGGAGCTTTCAGACCATTGCTTCTTAGGCCAGAAGGGCTTAAAAATTAGTGGCATAAAAGGACACTCTTTGAAACACAAGGTGATAGGTATACAAAGAGTAAAGTAAATACTGTAAATAATACCGCACACAGCTAGCAATAAATGATAGTTATTAATCCAAGAGCAGGAATACAAGCAAAAGTTATAAATGTGTTCTGTAAGGAGGGCAGAGGGTTAAGAAATGTTTGCTCAGGGTCCTCAATGACTAATAAGAAGAATGAAATTACAACAGCTAAGGTAAGGTCTGTCTTGCCAATTAAGGGACCACCTCATTAGAGCCGCTAATGGCAACACACGTTGTCTCAGAACTTCCTGGAAATGGCTCAGAATGGTGAGTCCCTTGCTTCTGATGGGGTTCCATTCAGACAAGAGAAAAACGAGAAGAGAGCAGGAACTCTGGGTATTATTTACTCAACCACTATAATACCAGTTTGAATTAGCTTAGATTCGGAATTACAGAATTTTTTACTTAAAAAGTCTATAGAGCACATCTAATTTACTAGCCCCCATTCCCACACGGAACCCTTGATATTGAAACATACAAACAAAAAAGGCTCAGAAGGGTTTACATGGTTAGCTTAAGTTCACCTAGTCGACTTATCGCAAATCTAGGTCTAGAATTCCAGTCTTTTAGTTTCTACTTCGTGGTTCTTTGTTCCATATATAGAATTTTTCAAATCTGATATTCCTTCCAGTCTGACTTTCAAAAATGAATGGACCTATAAAGATATTATGAACCTACCCAGTAAACCGCAACCACAGATATCCTTTGGCTTCTTAACAATGCATTGTTTTGTCTAGAGCTAGGCAAGTTGTTTTTTTTTTTTTTCAAATCAGACTAGCTACTATTTAACATGCATACAAAGCTACCAAGCATTTTACACATACTAAATCCTCAAAACAATTCTATGAAGTAGATTTTAAAATTTCTTTTCCACAGATGTGAGCTACTGTGGTTTTGAGAAAATAAATAAATATGCTCATAAAGCAAAAGGCAGAGGCAGGAATTCAGACTTGGACCATATGCCTTATCACTCGGGAGGCACCCAGAGGCAACACGGTGGTGATGAAGTGCTCAGCCTCTGGACATGGAATGCCTGGGCATAAATTTTAGCTCCTCCACCACTTTGTAGCTGAGTAACCTTTAGTAAGTTACATACCCTCTGTAAGCCTCAGACATCTGCTCCATAAAATGGGATTATTAACAGTTAACTACCTCACAGAGTGGCCATAAAAATTAAATGGGACAAATCACATTAAGTTTTAAATGCAGTGTCTGGAACATACTCAGCATTTGATACATGATACCAATTATTATTACTATTCCCCAAATGATCAGTATCTTGATCTAGACCTGTTAGAAGGAAAAATCCATCCAGCGCTCTTCTGTCTGCCATGAAGAAAGGCAGGAGAAGGCTATGGACCCCTGATGCTCTAACATATGGTCAGGGCTGAGACAATAGACAGCCCTTACCTGGGAATGGGGGCTTAATTGGACAACACTGGCCCAGATGCCTAGGCTCTAGCTGTTGGCCGAGAAGCAGCTCTGGCCAACCTCCAGAATAAATTCACAGAAACTATTATTCAAACTAGGACTCAGCTATAGGCACATAGGTGCCCTAAAATCAAGTCTACCTTCTTCTGAATAGTGCCACCATCAATGGCGCTGGTCTTCAAGGACATCTGCACACTGTCAAAGCACCCTAACTTTACAGTCACCAAACCGGTAAGACCCAGACAAACGTTGACAGGAATCAAGCACCAGACACAAACTCCTGCCTTTGGAAAAGATCCCTCCAGGGTCAATCTGTAAATTGCATCTTAGCCGACACCACTGGATCTTGAAACAGCCTAAAGATCAGCCTCAGTCCACAGAGAGTTCATGACTCAACTTGTCTTAGTTTGTAATCCAATCTAATTTTGAGTTGCTGATGGCCCCTGAGAGAGCCAGTGTAAGTTCTCCTGAAGTGATGTGACCATGTTATCTCTACCTTATGATTTCTTGTAAACAAGTTTGAGAAAGAGGGACAGCATGAGGAAGGGCAGAAAGGGGCAGGTGAAGGAAAGAAAAAGAAGTGTAAATATTTTGTTCATGTTAAAAATCAGACTTTCACTAACAGCATCCAAATATGTGACTTATAATGAATCATGTATCCCATTTTTTTATAACTGATAATGAGTTTATCCCATTAATTCAAAATCTCAGGTAGACATAAAAATCACATATAACTTTGAAATCAAATGTCCAGAAATAATTTGGTATTGAATTACTCACTTCTGCCTGGACTCTGACTTTTCATATTGAGAGAATTTCTGAGAATAAGACTCAAAGAGATTGATATTGAGATGAAAAGACGACTGTAAAACAACTGCAGAATCTTATAAATCAGAGGGAACTTACTGACTGTTCCAACCCTTGACTTCACAGATGCCTCATTTTGTTTAATCCAGACTCTAATATTTAAATTGTATATAATTTGGGTAAAAATTATATTCTTTACAAAAGATATGGGGTCATTAATAAAATCAATGCCACATACATTGATGAAGAAAGCATAATACTCTTCTAACAGCGACCCAAGCTACAAATCCTGCCAATTCCAAAAGAATTTTTTAAATAGCCAAGAAGAGGGTCTGCAGAAGGTGTTATGGAACTGATTGGCTCAAAGACCAAAAATAAGAAACAATATCATTGAATGACAAGGGCTGTTAAAATAAAACCTCACTGTGATGATTCCCCTTACACACAGGAGAAGCAGGAAAGGGATGGCAAAAATGATAGGAAAGAAATGGGGGAAAAAGGATCTGAATGAGGAAAACAGTCAAAATTAGAAGACAGAACTGGAGCTAGCACAGGATTCAGAGACTGATGGATGCACTCAGCCTGAATTCACAGGGAGCCTACTCAGTGCAGACACTGTGCTAAGGGCTGGGAATTCATGGGAAGAGCAAGAAGACAAAATTTCCATACTCAGGGCTTCCCTGGTGGTGCAGTGGTTGATTGGACAACACTGGCCCAGATGCCTAGGCTCTAGCTGTTGGCCGAGAAGCAGCTCTGGCCAACCTCCAGAATGAATTCACAGAAACTATTATTCAAACTAGGACTCAGCTATAGGCACACAGGTGTCCTAAAATCAAGTCTACCTTCTTCTGAATAGTGCCACCATCAATGGCGGTGCAGGGGACACGGGTTCGTGCCCTGGTCCAGGAAGATCCCACATGCTGCGGAGCGGCTGGGCCCGTGAGCCATGGCCGCTGAGCCTGTGCGTCCGGAGCCTGTGCTCTGCAATGGGAGAGGCCACAACAGTGAGAGGCCCACGTACCGAAAAAAAAAAAAAAAAAATTTCAGAGTCACAGTCTAGAGGAGGGAGACAGTTAAGCAAACCAGAAGTTTCACAATAAAGCAATAAACACTGTGATAGAATAATATAAATGGAACTAGAAGAGCAAAGAGGCAGAGTTCCCAATTCTTGCTCAAGCATCTGGGAAGAAGATGCAGGTTCTGAATCTCAAGGGCTTAGGAGTCGGCAGGCAGGCGGGAGGAGGAAAAGCAGTGGAGGTGAGAGATGTGTCCCTGTACAAGCACAGGCAACAGGAGGACACAGAACATTCGACATCGCCTGCGGGTCATTCTCATGGTAGGAATGAAGCACAGGGTTCTCACGAAGGAGGGTAAAGATGCGGCCGAAGTAAACTAGAAGTAGGACTTGATTTAGCAAGTGACGGAGAGGCATGGAAGGGTTTTGAGCACAGGAACAATATGACCCAAGTCATAATCTAGAAAGTGAAGAGGATGGATTAGAGAGGGGCACATCTAAAGAGAGGGATGCCAGAAAGGAAGGTCTGCAGTACTGTCCAAAGGATGAAGAACACGAACTTGAACTAAGGTGGAAGTGCTGGGGCTGGAAGGAGGTGAGGGCTTCGTGAGTTGCTGGGCAATGGAGGTGTCAGGATTTGACAGATGCTCAGTAGAGTGGTTGGTAGAAGGTGAGGAGAGGTCAGAGATAAGGCACAGTGAAGCGTGCAACTGGAAAGTGTCAGAGTCCAGAGCAGTGAAAAGTGGCCGCAGAGAACAGGGACCCTCCTGAAGGACGTGCAAAGAAACAGGCATCGTAAGAAGGCAGGAATCCGGACGTGAATTGCTTCCACCTCTTGGCTATTGTGGATAGTGCTACTATGAACATGGGTAAACAATAGTATATTTTTAAGTAGGAAGTGATTACCAGGAAGAAAAAGGCTAAAGATTAAGCATCTGAATGCTCTCAGGGACCTACACCAGGTACCTCAAACAGTCACAGAAAGTTCAAGGCTCCCCCTTTATCTCTACCATCATTAGAGAGTCCTTAAGCACACAATCATGCTATAGATCTAGGAGCAGAAGGTTTTTGTAATAAATGGGTTGGTGCAAAAATCTCTCTTTCCTTGGATTCGACTTTCCCTGACTCTTGCAAACTGAAAATGGTAAGATTCAGGCCAAGAACAGGAGAGGCACTGAGGAAAAGGTACTTCCCCAATCCGTTGTCCTGTCTGTTGCTAACTTGGACAAAAGCACTCCTTAGAGAGTCACACACAATCCAGTCCAGGTCACCAGGGTAGAAGACTTCATGTAAAGGACAGTGATATCGAAACTTAAGATCAGTGCTTTCCAATGAATGTGCTAGGAGCAAGCCAGAGGTGTGTTGCCAAATTTTGATCCATGTGTAAAATCTATTTTTGCCTCAATTGAGCACACAGATTGTTACTACAGAGCCTTAATGGAATATTGAATAGGGAGGATATGAGATTCAGAGTGGGGGTGGGAGGAGGTATAACTTTTTCTAAGTTAAACATAGAAGGAGCTGTGTTACACCATGCTGGCCCTAGAGAAAGCACACATGTGTATCAGAATATTAGAACGTTAAAGAACTTTGACCCATGAGCACATTCAGCCGGGGTGGTCAGGACAGTGAAAGTTCTACTCCAATTGGAAGGGTAAACAAGAAAATTGTGTGATCACTGTCGACCCCTTCATAGATACCATAAGTTCCGTTTTGTGCAATAGCAATTGTGTTGAAATCAATACTGATTTACTTTGAGTAGTTTATAATTTATTGATACTCAAATGTGACACCTACCGAAAAACTGTATTAGAAAGAGTTCAATGACCACAAAAGAGGTGAGAACCACTGCCCTAGTGCTAACTTTCTTGAAATGTCCCCTACGTGGCAAATACTCCCTGGAATGTACAGCAGCAGTCACTGAGAGATCAATTAGATTAGAAACCCAGTCTCTTTCTGTCAGAGATGTGATTGATCATTTTTTTGGGAAATAGCAGAGTAAAATGCATAGGAAGTTTTTGTTTTTTACTGTCATTTATGGGTGTTATTTTTTTATTAATTTTTATTGGAGTATAGCTGCTTTACAATGTTGTGTTAGTGTCTGCTGTACAGCAAAGTGAATCAGCTACACGTATACATATATCCCCTCTTTTTTGGATTTCCTTCCCATTCTGGTCAGCACAGAGCATTGAGTAGCGTTCCCTGTGCTATACAGTATGCTCTCATTAGTTACCTATTTTATACACAGTATCAATAGTGTATATACGTCAATCTCAATCTCCCAATTCATCCCACCCTCCCCTCCCCCCCAGATATCCATACCTCCATTCTCTACATCTGTGTCTCTATTTCTGCTTAGCAAATAAGTTCATCTGTATCATTTTTCTAGGTTCCACATATAAGTAATATTATACTATATTTGTTTTTCTCTTCCTGACTTACTTCACTCTGTATGACAGTCTCTAGGTCCATCCACATCTCTGCAAATTGCACAATTTCGTTCCCTTTTATGGCTGAGTAATATTCCATTTTATATATGTACCACATCTTCTTTATCTATTCTTTTGTTGATGGACATTTAGGTTGCTTCCATGTCCTGGCTATTCTAAATAGTGCTGCAATGAACACTGGGGTGCATGTATCTTTTGGAATTATGGTTTTGTCTAGGTATATGCCCAGGAGTGGGATTGCTGGGTCATATGGTAGTTCTATTTTTAGTTTTTTAAGGAACCTCCATACTGTTCTCCATAGTGGCTGTATCAATTTACATTCCCACCAACAGTGTAAGAGGGTTCCCTCTTCTCCACACCCTCTCCAGCATTTATTGTTTGTAGACTTTTTGATGATGGCCATTCTGACCGGTGTGAGGTGATACCTCATTGTAGTTTTGATTTGCATTTCATTTCTCTAATAATTAGTGATGTTGAGCATCTTTTCGTGTGTTTGTTGGCCATCTCTATGTCTTCAGGGTGTTATTATTTTAAATTTAAAATATCCAAATTAAGTTTCCCATTCTTCTTTTTTCATTTACTTGTTAGCCCACAGTGCTGTTGTGTGTTTTTGGCAATGGATTGCTAACCTCTGTGAGGTTAAATAACCTTTGTATCAGTTAGTGCTTCGGGAAAGAAGACCTTGAACCCTAGTCTTCTAGACACAGAATTCATGTCTGCAGTGAGCCTCAGACCCTCTGTTTGTTCACCTGGATTGATAAGAGAATCAAGAGCAATTTTCATCTACTTTTAAGATTACTCATAATGTTAGACTGTGTGCATACATTGTCAAAGAGTGGAAACTAATGCTGAATAACATATGAATAAATTACAAGATATATTTTACACTTAACATTTTTCAAAAAACGCCTCCTGCTGTTAAAGCCCATGCCCCATAAACATCATCAGTAAAGCAGTGATAAAAGCAAGGATAACAACCCTCAAATGATAAATTGGTCAAATTTAGCGAAGTCAAAATAAGCAGTATTTTCCTTACCAGTCAAATGCAAAGGTTACACACACATGCTCACCAACTGCCTTTCTCCTAGTGGTAGATTATAAAACAGTGGTTTCACTTGTGTTCAGAAACAAACATGAGTAAAAGCTATTAACCAAGGTCTAATAGTTATCTAATAAATATTTTAATTGAATGATATTTCTACATATAGTACTGTATTAGGACTTCTTAAAAAGGAAATATTAGCTGCATACAATTCAGAAAGTTTTTGCTGTCTTTGAAAAGAGTAGCCTCAAATAAAATTAATTAGCAGAAAAGAATATTAGAATATACTTATACCATAGTCTATGTTTGGAATATGAAATAGATATGGAAAATTTAGCATGGATACAATTCAACATCACTTGGCAGGTTATTAATGAAACGTATTAGAAGTTAATTGGCATCACTAAGTAACTAATTTCTTAAAAATGATGATTTCTTTAATCACAGCTATTTCTACCGGGCGGACATCAAAGCTTTCTTTATGAGTAAGTACATTTTAAAATATGTACAATTTTAAACGATTTGGAAGCGTTCCAGAATCTAATCTAAAGAAAACCATATCTATCTTTCCAATTTTATCAGATTATAATTTATTAATCATAATGGAAATAATTTCCATTTATCATTTTAAAGTACAGTTTCCACTTATCAATGTAAAAAAAGAGGAAGTGTAAAGGTAAACTCTCTCCAAGTACTATGTGGATGCAATAATAAATGTTATCAAATCATTTAATATGATATAAAACATTTCCTGCCACTTTTTTTTCTGAAAGAGTCACTGGAAACGAGATTAAACGAGCAAAGCTTCTCGTTAGTCAGTTAGTCGAAGCCATCAGTACTGGATAGAGTTGATGTTCAGAATCTGACCTAGGGCATCAATAAAACAACCAAGACACGGACTCTTTCAGTGGTGTATAAGCATTATGTCATTAATCAAGCTTGGATTGTAACAGTCTATTCTTATAAGGTGACAAATTAACCATATGGATACCTCACAGATGACAAAACTAAGATATATTAAACTCTGTGGGGTAAACACACCTCCAGGCAAATCTAATAGACTGACATTTTTAATACTAATTGAAGCTGATTGATTTACGTATTCTACGTTTTCAACTCTCCGAAATGATGTATTTAATGTTTTATTTTTAAACACAATTAAAAAATAATATATAAATATATACATACTGCAAATGTAGTACAGATAACAAATTCATTTAAGCCCATTTATGCACATTAGTAACACACCATGTGGCAGAGAGACTAGGACTACAAGAAGACCCCTTGGCGATTTATTTTATATTAAATCCCTAATGGCCTCTCCTTATCTTTGCAAAAATATGCACGAAAGTCCAGACTATGAAGCCATTGAAATGAATGGTTATTTATTTGCTAAACGAGAACCCTATGTTTAATGTTCCTTAGACATAAGGTAGTCTGGAAAAGTCGCATTCCTACAGCTCCATACATCATTTATTTTACATACCCTAACTTCTCACAACAGGCAGCGGAAAAATATCTCTGAACAGCATTGTAAGTTGCTGAGATTTTTGTTTCCAATTCCATTACTGGAAGATTAAATGTTAACATGTTTACTTGCTTCTTTAGCAACAAAAACAAATTCATGCACCATCTTGGTGCCTGACACACACATGAATATAAAATGGAAGAGAGTTGGCAGATAACAAAAACTAAAATCAAACAATGGAAGAATATCAATAGTTCAAACTTGTAAATAAACCTTAATTAAATACAAAAGAGAAAGCATCATGTACTTTAAATTTGTCTGCAAATATATACACTAATAATTAGAAAGTTCTAATAGTGGATTCTTGCTCTTTCAAAGAAAGAAGGTTTTTTTTTTCCTCTTTATGTAACGTGCATAAAATATGCCCCAAAACTTGGTCCTGGACATGTTAGTTTTTAATATTCATCCTGACATCAACACACTTTCCTGTCAAATCACTTCATGTCAGGTTCACACAAATAAAATGTTGCAGGCCCAAGGATATCCTTAGGAGATAAGCAAAAACACACTGTTTGCTCTCTCCTTCACTGCTTTCTCCATCTAACTTCCAACAGATTCTCATATAGTTAAAATCGAGAAAGTTTTTTAGAAGAAAGAATTCACAAAGGAATGAATACCTGGCAGGGAGGAACGTATGGAATGGGAGATGGGACAAGACCACCTCATCTTAGAGGAAACGGTAACTCAGCTTTCTCTATACATATATACATGATGCACAACAAGCAGGACTCAAAACATGCAATTTTAGGATCATGCTGTGGGGTTAGTTCTTGCCTTGATCCTATGTAAAAAATCAGGCAAACCGCATGATTTTTCTGCACAGTCTTAGGTAACAAAGCTTCTCAGGCACTTCAATTTGCAAGTCTCAGCTGAGTAGCCAAAATTGCGGTCTTTAATAGAGTTAAGTTTCTACTCTCCCCCAGCAATGCTGGTTACTGGTGGGAGGGAGTGTGATCTCTTCATTCTTTCCCCACCTTCCCTTCTACTCCGCATTCATTTTGCTAACTGTAGTTTCTGACTGCTTTTGGGCTGGAGTATGAGGAAGTAAGATGAAGTCAGAGGAGTAGGAAAGTTATTACTTGACTGTTACTTTCCAGTGTACCTAAATTTTAGAGTTCTCTGTGCTTCACAGGTGGGTTACCTTCATGGGCTCCCTGTGGATCTGTAGTTGCTCTCATCTCCTATCTCCCCTGCCCTCCTGGATGGGTGGAATCCACTTCTCACTTCCCCAGCTCTTAGGAAGCTGGCTCTGACTCCAGCTTCTCTCAGCTGAGATATGCTTTTTTTTTAACTTCAAGTCAGCCCACTTGGGCAGGATCCACGAAAAACACACGCTAGCTCTCTCGCACACATAGCCCAGATCTGGCCTGGCATAAATATTCCTGCATCCACTACTCTAACAATTTTCTCAGGGTGAAGGCTACCACACGCAGCCACCTGTTCTATGTCCCACTGTCAACATAGCCAGTCAGCACATCTCTCACCCTTTAGATTTTCTGGGTAAGAATGAAACACCTGCCCACTGTGTCTCACAAACTGAAAGGGTCCCATATGAGTCTCTCTGGGTGGCCTTTCAGAACCCACTGCCCAGGCTCCAGGGGAGGGACTGATGCCCCCTCTCCCTTAATCACATGGGACACACATCTCAAAATGTCTCCTCTTTTCTATTTCCAAATTTCAATCCTTTTATTCCTTCTAAGACAGTAAAAGCCTCAAAAGCACTGTAAGCAGATTTCGCCTACTTCTTTTGAAAATTTTGTATCATGGTCTCACAGATGGCTTTGGGAAGGGTTATCTATTGTCTCCATCCCCCTTTTTTTTTAACATCTTTATTGGAATATAATTGCTTTACAATGGTGTGTTAGTTTCTGCTGTATAACAAAGTGAATCAGCTATACATATACATATATCCCCATATCTCCTCCCTCTTGCATCTCCCTCCCACCCTCCCTATCCCACCCCTCTAGGTGGTCACAAAGCACTGAGCTGGTCTCCCTGTGCTATGTGTCTCCATCCTTCTACTGAACCTTTTAATTGAATGTCTCTGCAAGCTGTGTTCCTTTGATCCCTGCAGAGCTGGTCTCCATCCTCCTCCACCCTGCTCTCTGCCGCAGCACAGAGGCCCCCTGGACCACATCAAGAGTCTCTTCTAGGGCTTCCCTGGGGGCGCAGTGGTTTAGAGTCCGCCTGCCACTGCAGGGGACATGGGTTCGTGCCCTGGTCTGGGAGGATCCCACGTGCCACGGAGCGGCTGGGCCCATGAGCCATGGCCGCTGAGCCTGCGTGTTCAGAGCCTGTGCTCCGCAACGGGAGAGGCCACAGCAGTGAGAGACCCGCGTACCGCAAAAAAAAAAAAAAAAAGAGTCTCTTCTAGACTCGCGTTTCCTGTTGGTTTCAGCCAATGGGAAACCCTAACAGGTGCTGGGAAGGAGGAAGGAGAGTGATGGCAGAGTGTTTACTCCTACATTTCTTTTCGTTTGGGGTCACTTTGAACTTGGGCCCTCCTTGACCAAAGGCTCTTCCTGAGGTGGCCCTCTCTTTTCAACATTCTCCTTCCAGGTTCTGGAAACTTCTCATTTCCTTTTCCTTTCATGCTGAGGGTAATAACCCCTGGGACACCACTCTCTTCCTTGCAGTATCCCTCACTCTGCCTTCACCTAATAAAATGGCTCACTTTATTAGACCTACCTCAAATTATCTCAATTGAATGGGCCACCTGTTCCTGCTGAGACTGATACTATCTTGTTACAAAATATGTAGCTTGAGATGCACAAACATATTTTTCAAACTAAATTATACCATGTGCAAATATGAACATGCCCAGTTTCCTATTGCTTAAGAGTTTTGAATAAACATTTCTAACCTGATAATCCTGTCTTTTTACTCTTTATAATTTCCTATTTCTATGGATTCTTGAAAATTCAAAGCAAATCTTTATAAACTTAAAAAAAATAGTTTATAAAAACCTTCTCTACTACTGGAGACCTTTAAGCCTGCTAGAAGAATACAGAAGCCCTGGAGCCCCAGTCCCATCCTAGGAGGCAGATTTATCAGCTGAATCAGTCAAAAAGCAAGAACTTCATTTCATGATTGTCCTCTCCCAGTGATTCATTGGTAACTTGACTCTTCCAATGGGCTTAAGAACATCTGATAGGATGGCCTTCATCTGAATAAAATCTAAGACAAATGAAACCACAAAAAAGTTACAAATACTTGAGAAACTAGATAACAAAGATTCCTGTTTGGAGGTTCTGGTGGATTTTAAGTGATCACAGATTATCTCCAGCTCCTCCCATTTGGAGATGGAGTCTCTTTCTTCACTCTCTCTGGGCTGGCCCCATGACATGACTTGTTTTGACCAATAATATGTGGCATGACTTTGTGGGACTTGCAAGCACCCAAAGTTCTTGCTTCCACCATCTTGGAAGGCTTCTGCTCTAGAGTGAAGAAGCCTGGGATAAAAGGCCATATATAGAGAGAGGCTCAGCCACCTAGCTATTCATTCCAACCCTCCCAGCTGAGGCCCCACCCATGTGCGTGAGGCAACCCTAGATCAACCAGTCCAGCAGAGTCATCAGCTGAGTGTAGTCACAGGAGTAAACTCAGACAAGACCAGTAGAATCATATGAATTACTAAATTGTTGTTCTTTGAAGCCACTTAGTTTTGGGGAAACATGGACTTTCTTATCTGTCATACCAGAATTATGTCCACAGCCAGTTAATTCAGTAATAGAATTCCAGAAAAATATAGACTAGGTAACCATTGATGGTAACGGTTAGCTTATTCTTCTGTGACCCAACATAGAACAATTAGGAAAGAATGAGGACTTTGGAATCCGCTGTCCCTGGGTTGGAATGCTTACTCTGTAGTTTATTTCCCATTTCTGAGTCTCAGTTTAATCACCTGTAAAATAGATATAATAACTGCCTACGTACATCATAAGGAAGGCATCAGGATTTCAAAAGATAACTAATATAAAGCACCTAACACAGTGCTAGAAACTTGGTGAATGCCAATTTCCTTCCTCAGTATCCGTGTATATGTGTCCAAAAGTTGGAAACTGAATCAAATGGCTCTAAGCCAATGGTACTCAAAATGTGTCTGGACCAGCAACATCAGCATCCCAAGGAACTTATTAAACATACAAATTCTCAGACCCCAACCAGAGCTATTGATTCAGAAACTCTGGTGTCCTGTATTGCCCCATTAAAGCCAACTAAAATTACCAATCATTCATGAGCTTGTACTATAGTATCTAGCCTATATTTCAGCATATAGTAGCTACTCAGTAAAAATGTTTGATGACAAGTGATGTTAATGCGTGAGTAAGTGGATGGATGAGATGAGTGCATGCTTTCAAACCCTCCTCTTCAACCCTGGTGTCCTAAGGACAGATTAGCCAGTCTGACATGCTATAGGCTGACCTGGTGATGTCAATGACTGTAATATAGGTTGGGAGCCTCATTGTTTGGGCTCCATGGGCAGGTAGGTACAAGATGACTGTTTGATTTGGGTTATAAAGATAGCACTCTTAAAGACCAAAACAATGAAGAGTCAACAACAGGTGTGCTTGGCATGGGCATTCCAAAGACACTGAAAATTAGATTTCATAACGACATCATGAAAAGAATGCTAGTCTAAAAGGCTGGAAGGCAAAACATAGCCACAAATACTTCATGCCATGAACTACCATTTCTAGAAGAGTCTACTACAGTTAATTTACAAGTTGGAAATAATAATGGACTTATTTCAGGGGGTATTCATGGAGGTTCAATGAGAAAATAAAAATAAAATGCATGGTACATAGTAAACACTCAACAAATGTTGGATACTGTTACATTTATTTTTTAAATTTGAATTATTCGAGGAATTGACTATCGCCATGCTATGAATACAAAGAGCATTAAATTATTCTTTTGAAGGAATAAAAGAAGACGATAATAAATTACCAAATCCTAGTTCTAGCACCTTGTTCTGTTTTCCCCTTTCTACCACTAGGTGACACCACCAACCTACCATAACCCACTCTTCTCCCACAGATTCCACACAGCCAATCTTCACAATCACTGTTGATTAAGGAACAAGATGTCTATTCTGGAAAGAATCCTAAATTATTCTTTTGTTTGAGTCTTCTTATTTATCTAAATTACCACTGGCTATTTGGTATAAATTTATTATTTCCTCAGTGTGTACTAAAAGAGAGTTTTTGTTACTTAGGGAACCAATTCAGCATTTACCTACACGGATGGGAAAGGAGCACTCTAATTCCATCCCACTTCACAGTTTCTCTTCTGTACATGTTTCTTCTGTCACAAGAAAAAGGAAAAATTTTCCTTTAGCTTCACAGCCTGCTTTTCTATGACAAGTTGATACAATGTAGTAATTAACCATTAAAATATTGCATATGATTCACAGGAGTGTTACAGACAAACTAATTTAAACCAAGGTCAGGTCTCCAAATCAGCAAAATAACTCTGAAAGTGGGTGAGAGAGAAAAATAAACAAGAGAAGAGGTAAGCAACAGTTGCTATTAAAAGTAACTCTGGGGCTTCCCTGGTGGCGCAGTGGTTGAGAATCTGCCTGCCAATGCAGGGGGCACGGGTTCGAGCCCTGGTCTGGGAAGATCCCACATGCCACGGAGCAACTGGGCCCATGAGCCACAACTACTGAGCCTGCGCGTCTGGAGCCTGTGCTCCGCAACAAGAGAGGCCACGACAGTGAGAGGCCCACGCACCATGATGAAGAGTGGCCCCCACTTGCCACAACTAGAGAAAGTCCTTGCACAGAAACGAAGACCCAACACAGCCAAAAATAAAAATAAATAAATTAAAAAAAAAAATAAAAGTAACTCTGGGCAGCTAAAACTGGTCTGAGTACACTCCTAAAAATGTAATTAGCCAAATCCTTCCAGAAATTAAACCATCAAAATGACATTATAGTACACTTTAAAAATGTATTTACGGAGCGAAAGAGCACTCATCCTAGCATATCACTATGTCCTGAGGGTTTCCCTTCTCGTAAAGAAAGATGCAGAAGAGAATTAGATATTATGCTATTAAAAAGTTCAAATTATCACTGATATATTTTGTGAAATGCTATTTCTTAATTTCCTCAGCAGTGCTGAAGTTGAGAATGAATAATAGGCTGTTTTCTGGTTTCTCTGTCATTTTATTGGGTGGTTAAAATGACTAGAACCAAAGCCTACCTATTAGCTTCCCAAATACCAACATTTATTAAAGGGCCATGATAAGAGAGGTACTGAATTCCACCATATTACGGAGCTCATTTTCTCAGGAAGGCAGGCATGGTTATTCCATTTCCTCCACAAGGAAAGGGTCAACTTACTGCTCCTACTAAAGGATTTCAGTAAAACAGAATTGCCTGCTTATTACTTTTGAAGTCTAGAAATGTACCATTTTTATTTATATAAGTTGCAGTGATACATGAATTTATTCAAAATGCCTTTTGATAATATGCCCATTTTCCCACAGTGACTGTGAACTTAAGAGATAGGTCCCCAAATAAGGTGACAGAGGTACCAGAAATATCACAGCTAAATGGAGAGCCTTAGACATTTTGGTGACATATAGAAAGACTTTTTATTGGCTTCTTAATTACAAATAATTAAGAAGTTACTGGAAGAAAGTGTGGTAATACCAAGGCAGGAGAAGTGGCAGTGAAGGATGGAATAGGGTTTCTGCAAAGATGCAGGTGGACATACGGAAAAGGGAAAAGCTGTGTGAAACCTGCAAAGGAAAGGAAAGACAGGAAGTGATAAAAAGAAAAAAAGATATGCAGAAAATGTGGTCCAAAGACTGTTACCAGATCTCACTAGTACAGCCCATGACAGTGAAGCTCAGGAGGAAACTGGTGACAACCCAGGATGCACTGCGGAAGAGAACAAGCTCTGTGTCTCTAGCAGAACAGAAGAGACCAGAGAGTGGGGAAGACAAGGCTGCCAGGGCAAGAGCCTGAGCCCCCAGCATGCGTGGTGACTGATGAATAGAGGCAGCGGTGACTGTGATGTCTGTGTCCAAGTAGGAAAGACCCTAAAGACTAATTATCCGATGCTCTTCAGTACTGTACACATGAACCATTATCTCTAGCTGCAGTGTGGCCCTACCCACTCTTAATCTAAGCCAAGATTATTAACTGTCACAAATATACCATTGACCAAAGTGCATGAAACCAGATAAGTAAATTATCATAAATTAAGATTCTACTTTTCCTTGATTCATAGAAAAAAGTCTAGGACTTAATGACACAGTTGGATATGAGAAGCAATCCCCTTCTTTGGTAAAGTCTCCAAAGATGGTTACCTTCAATTCCTTCCCCCCCTATAGGCACATACTCCTCCTCACACCAAGAATTGGGGTCTAGGGTTTCCCTGCTGGCGCAGTGGTTGAGAGTTTGCCTGCCGATGCAGGGGACGCAGGTTCGTGCCCTGGTCCGGGAAGATCCCACATGCCGCGGAGCAGCTGGGCCCGTGAGCCACAGCCGCTGAGCCTGCGCATCCGGAGCATGTGCTCCGCAACGGGAGAAGCCACAACAGTGAGAGGCCTGTGTACCCCACAAAAAAAAAAAAGAAGAACTGGGGTCTAAACGTTGCCCACTCTCACCACTATTATTCAACATAGTTTTGGAAGTTTTAGCCACAGCAATCAGAGAAGAAAAAGAAATAAAAGGAATCCAAATCGGAAAAGAAGAAGTAAAACTGTCACTGTTTGCAGATGACATGATACTATACATAGAGAATCCTAAAGATGCTACCAGAAAACTACTAGAGCTAATCAGTGAATTTGGTAAAATAGCAGGATACAAAATTAATGCACAGAAATCTCTTGCATTCCTATACACTAACAATGAAAAATCTGAAAGAGAAATTAAGGAAACACTCCCATTTACCACTGCAACAAAAAGAATAAAATACCTAGGAATAAACCTACCTAAGGAGACAAAAGACCTGTATGCAGAAAACTGTAAGACATTGATGAAAGAAATCAAAGATGAAACAAACAGATGGAGAGATATACCATGTTCTTGGATTGGAAGAATCAACATTGTGAAGATGACTATACTACCCAAAGCAATCTACAGATTTAATGCAATCCCTATCAAACTACCAAAGGTGGGCTTCCCTGGTGGTGCAGTGGTTGAGAGTCCGCCTGCCGATGCAGGGGACACGGGTTCGTGCCCCGGTCCGGGAGGATCCCGCATGCCGCGGAGCGGCTGGGCCCGTGGGCCATGGCTGCTGAGTCTGTGCGTCCGGAGCTTGTGCTCCGCAATGGGAGAGGCCACAGCAGTGAGAGGCCCGTGTACCGCGAAAAAAAAAAAAAAAAAAAAACTACCAAAGGCATTTTTCACAGAACTAGAACAAAAAATTTTGCAATTTGTATGGAAACACAAAAAACCCTGAATAGCCAAAGCAATATTGTGAAAGAAAAACAGAGCTGGAGGATTCAGGCTCCCTGACTTCAGACTATAGTAAAAAGCTACAGTAATCAAAACAGCATGGTATTGGCACAAAAACAGATATATGGATCAATGAAACAGAACGGAGAGCCCAGAAAAAAACCCACACACCTACAGTTAATTAATCTTTGACAAAGAAGGCAAGAATATACAACAGAGAACAGACAGTCTCCTCAGCAAGTGGTGTCAGGAAAGTTGGACAGTGGCATGTATATCCATGAAGTTAGAACACACCCTGCCACCATACACAAAAATAAACTCAAAATGGCTTAAAGACCTAAATATAAGACTTGACACCATAAAACTCTTAGAAGAGAACATAGGCAAAACATTCTCAGACCTAAATCATACCAATGTTTTCTTAGGTCAGTCTCCCAAGGCAGGAGAAATAAAAGCAAAAATAAACAAATGGGATCTAATTAAACTTAAAAGCTTTTCACAGCAAAGGAAACCATAAACAAAACAAAAAAACAACCCTCAGAATGGGAGAAAATACTTGCAAGTGAAGCAACTGACAAGGATTGATTTCTAAAGTATACAAACAGCTCACGCAGCTCAATATCAAAAAAACAAACAACACAATAAAAATATGGGAAGATGATCTAAACAGACACTTCTCCAAAGAAGATGTATATGGCCAAAAAGCACATGAAAAGATGCTCAACATCATTAATTATTAGAGAAATGCAAATCAAAACTACAATGAGGTACCACCTTACACTGGTCAGAATGTCCATCATTCTGTCTACAAATGACAAATGCTGGAGAGGATGTGGAGAAAAGGGAACTCTCCTACAGTGTTGGTAGGAATGTAAGTTGGTGCAGCCACTATACAAACAGTATGGAGGTTCCTTAGAAAACTAAAAATAGAGTTGCCATATAATCCTGCAATCCCATGCATGGGCATATATTCAGAGAAAACTATAATTCGAAAAGGTAACATGCACCGAATGTTCACTGCCTCACTATTTACAATAGCCAAGACATGGAAACAACCTAAATGTCCATCAACAGATGAATGGATAAAGAAGATGTGGTACATATATGCAATGTAATACTACTCAGCCATAAAAAAGAATGACGTGATGCCATTTGCAGCAACATGGATGGACCTAGAGATTATCATACTATGGGAGGTAAGTCAGAAAGAGAAAGACAAATACCATAGGATATCACTTACATATAGAATCTAAAATATGACACAAATGAACTTATCTATGAAAGAGGAACAGACTCACAGACATAGAGAACAGACTTGTGGTTGCCAAGGAGAAGGGGGCACAGGAGAGGGATGGATTGGGAGTCTGGGATTAGCAGATGCAAACTGGTATATATAGAATGGATAAACAACGAGGTCCTACTGTATAGCACAGAGAACTATATTCAATATCCTATGTAAACCATAATGGAAAAGAATATGAAAAAGAATGTATATATGTAAAACTGAATCACTTTGCTGCACAGTAGAAATTAACACAACATGGCAAATCAACTATACTTCAGTAAAATAAATTTTAAAATACACACACAAAAAAGAATTGGGGTATAATTCCCAGTGGTGTGTTTGCGCTGACTTGTACAGGTTGGTAAGCAATGATTGTAAAATTTTCAGGAAATTTGCAAACCCACCATTAACAAATTAAACACAGCCATTTAAAAAATTAGATTAAATATTCCACAATAAATAAATTATATTAAAAACAAAAGTCATAAATTCTCAAAACTCATCACTTCCTAATTATTCTACTACATTATCTATGTTCTATTGCATCTGTCTGCTGGAGAAGCTATATAATGGTATGCTTCTGTGCATCTCTTCCCAATCTGTTTTTTTTTTACAAATAAAATTGTAATAAATTTAAAGTATACAACAAGATGATGAGCTTTTTTTCTTTTCTTTTTTTTGTGATAATGCTTAAGATCTACTCTTAGCAAATTTCAATTATACAATACAGTGTTAGAACTATTCTTTACTGTGTTTTGATGATATCACATTGGTACCTTGAAACTGGCCATGGTAAGAGGATTTACACTTTGAAAACTGGCAAACACTACAAATCAAAGCTTGTTTAATTGATTTATTGGTTTTCTAGAGCAGGTGTTGGCAAATTATGGCCCACAGGCCAAATTCAGCCTACTGTCTGTTTCTGTACAGCCGGTGAGCTAAACACTTTCTAATCGTTATTTAGTCCCACATAAAATTCTCACTTTTGCCTCTTGGACCATAAAGCCTAAAATATTTACTATCTAGCTCTTTTCAGAAAAAAAATTTGCCTGTCTCGACTTAAGAAAGTAATGGAGAAAGTTAATTATGTAGGCTAAACTTAAAAGTGGATTGTGTTTCTAGCCATTACATTGTGAATAGCACAAAAATAAAAACAAAACTCTGAGGACGTGTTCTTCCAGTATTTGAAAACTATTCTTTAAGTCAGCGGAGAAGTCATTCATGCTGTTGACAAACAGGTAAAGGTCAGAGGGTAAGCTGTGACAAAGCGAAAGAGAGGCATGGACATATATACACTACCAAACGTAAGGTAGATAGCTAGTGGGAAGCAGCCGCATAGCAAAGGGTGATCAGCTCGGTGCTTTGTGACCGCCTGGAGGGGTGGGATGGGGAGGGTGGGAGGGAGGGAGATGCATGAGGGAAGGGATGTGGGAACAGATGTATATGTATGACTGATTCACTTTGTTATAAAGCAGAAACTAATAAAAAAAAAAAGAAAAAAAAAAGAAACGAAGAGCCAACACAGCCATAAATAAATAAATAAATAAATAAAATTTTTTTAAAAAGTCTTTGTTGTTTCACTTTCTTGTTAAAAAAAAAAATCAACCACATTCTTGTTGGAACTATACTGGTTCATCAATTGTAGTGCAAGAGTTGCATTAAAATTAAGTAACTCATTCTGTAAGAATCGATTGTATAGAATTTACAATAAAGAGTATGTAATTTGTAAATAGTGTGCTATATATCCTGCATATCAGTAATATGTGTGGTTTTTTTTTGTTTTTAGAGAGCCCATTGTTAAACATTTACCAGCACACCACTGCTATTTCTATTTTATCATCGATCTGGGCTGTCCTTAGGGAGTTGCATGAACAATAAAATATGATGGAAGTGATATTCTGAGATATTTGAAGTTAGGTCACAATAATCGCAGATTCCATCTGAGTCTCTTCCAAAGCTCCCTCTTGTGGCTCTCTCACCAAATCTGTCAGGCTGTGAGCAGCCCACACCCAGTGAGTCCCAACTGAGCTCACAGGTGACTACCATCTGACTGCAGCTGCATGAGAAACTCTGAGCAAAAACTGCCCATGTGAACCCCAAAAAAGCCAAAGAACTATGAGAGATAATAACATCTTAGTTTAAGTCTCGAGGTTCTGGGGGTGGCTTGTGACAGAGCAGTAGATAACTGGAACACCATTTTATTCTGAGAAGGCAGTGAGGGGGGAGCCAATTGGACCCCACACCTCATGACCTCAGGAATCCTAGGTTGGGGTATCACAGCTCTGTTTTGTTCCATGTCCTTGGTGCTAAGCGGATGCATGGGCACATTGCAGGGTGGGGATGTAATGAAAAGAGAGAGTGGTTATGGATGATACACACCCACATTTGCATGTAAATCTGAATCATATTGTCCACCAGCGATGCAGCAAGTAAAATACCATCAAATGGGACATGGATTCTACCCTGTGATAGCAATCAACCCCATCTGGGCTTCCTGGAGTGGCATGCAGCTCCCTGCACAGCTTTCTTCCTTTCTGCCCCACGCCCAGTAGCCATTTTTGAGGCTAACTTCCCCACAGCCTCTTGATGAGGCCATGTCCTCATAGCATCTGATCTCATTATCGCGTTCCCACTTCACAGTTGCCCAGGGAAGTCAGTGGGGATTTCTGGGCCCTGAGGAGAGTTTATGCCTGGGGCAGGCTCTGTGTTTTCTATGCTCCTCCCTTTCCACTTCCTCCATGTAAATACACTTCTATAGTATTTCAGGGGAGAAGGAAAAGTGTCCAGGGCACCACCCCTTAGCAAAGAAAGCACAGTGCATAATGAGTAACTTTACGATCTCTAAATACTGAGTATTGAGGTATTTTGTACCATTGAGGGAAATAAATATAAAGAAGTATGGCTACATAGGCCAAGTTTTGTGAATCACTTAAATCCATTTGAAACTGGTCAATAGGTAAAAAAAGCAAAAACATCAAGTTGCCTCCAACCTCAGTTTAGCTGTAAATACAAAACAGGAATTCCATTATAAGGTATTTCTAGATAGGCCAGTTTTGCAGGCTTCATCTGGTATCTTAAAATACTTTGGAGCTACAGAAGGAGCTACGTACCTACAAATTGTAAGGATTCTAAATATTATACGCTTCAGCTGCCTAGTACATTTATTCCCAGAGACAAAGTGCTATTGCAGCTGATATGATAAACCATTCGTTAAATAGGGAATTTCGATTCCCTCATTTCAATTACGTCTCATTACCAAGAAGTGCTCATAGCTCCGAGTAGGAATGCAAGTCTACTTTTCTGATTTCAGGTTTCACTTTTTTATCCTGCCATTGTCCTCAAGAAGCTATGAATTATTAGCTCTAAATTAGTTTCAAATTATAATTCACACTTCAGACGACTCACACACACTGACTGTTAAATTCACACAGTGAAAGTCACCTAACCATGTTTGTCATTTGCTTTAAACCCCTTTGGACTCTTCAGCCAGGTATGAATTGAGAACTCCTAACACCTCAACTACTCAGAATTTCGTTATTAGGAATTACCATAGTGCTCAAAGTAATACTGTTTCCTTTCCATAAAAAATTTCTACCATTAAAATTTTTCACTGATTTGGGTTGCTACTTTGAAAACACATTTGAAAAAGTTACATTACAACAAGGTAAACCAGAATACCCATGTCCTTGAATTCCAGGGGCAGGCAGAGAAAAAAAATCAGAATTCCTTCCTTCCTACATGGTGTGTCCTATCCCTCACCTCATAATCTTTTTTCTTATTATTTTTATCTACTTGACTTATTTTTCCAAATCTCCTCTATATGAGGGGCTGATAATTACATTTACTATGAATACTTAGATGATGTTTACAGATCAAAAATTAAAATGATTTTTAAAAGAAGCAAAGATATGAACATAAACAAGAAGTGGCTTGGTACCAAGAGTAGGGAAAACAAGAGTTCCAACCAAGGATTGCTTACGGATGTCTGTTGAGGCTGTCCAACACCTGGAGTTCGCGGCAATGATTGACAGCTGATGACTTACTAGCAAACCCCCGAGCAGGCATCATATCCCAAGTAGTAAACACAGTGCTTGGGCAGAACAGACCCAGATTTTGGTCCCAGCTCTGTATTAGACAAATGATTTAACCTTCTCAGATTCTAATTTCCTCACCTCCAAGATGGAGATTGTGGCAGAGATTGGCTAATTATTCTTCAAACTGGTTCTTCTTCTTGGACATACAATTAGACTGCATTTCTCAGCCTCCCCGCAGTCAGATGCAACCATGTGACTGGGCCAATGAAACGTGAGCAGAAGTGACAGATGCTACATTCTGAAAATATCCATAAAGCCTCCCACCTTTGGCCCTCCAAGCTCTTCTCCATCTTGAGAGACAGGATGGATGGAGATGTCTCAGGCTATCTTGGGAGCCGCACGTTAAAGATGGTCTCTGAATCACCCCTGGCCACACAACCAGGAACGCTAAATTGGATTTTGCTGCATGAGCAAAAAATGCATAAGTTATGTGTTGAGTCTTTGAGATCTGGGGTTTACCTGTTACTGCTGTTAGAGTTACCTTAACTAATACAGGGGTACTCATAGCAGCTCAACCTCATGGGGTTGCTGGGAAGATTAAAGAAGACAATGCTTGCAAGTCCTTACTCTACTGCCTGATACACAGTGAGCACTTGTCATCAAATGTTAACTCCATCTTAGCAAGTAGGAGTTGGCAGCCCTGGACCCAAAAGGAAACAGAGATAGTGGTTACACATATTTCCACTGGTTAGCCAAACAGCTTCAAAAAATCGCCTCCAGCATAAGCGTTAGGCATTTTGAAGAATATGCTCATCAAAAATAATATATACTTCCTCAAATATTACTATGCATTTTACGACAAAATAAGGTAGGTAAATACTCTAGAGGTATTTTCATCCTGAACTCCAAAAAACTCCAAGCTCAGACAATGAAAAATCATGTTGCACGCTTAAATTTGGTAAACCAGGTTTCATACTGGTTCGCTGAGTCTTAAATCACCTGTTACAGTGGTTCAAAGATGCTTCACTGCAGCCTGAGTAAAAATGTTCACTTTCGTTAGGGAGAAGTTTAACAGTGATCTTGGGAATTCATTCTGGTCCGTGCTCTGAATGCTAAGGGAAAAGGCTGGTAGGAGGGAAAAGGAGTTTTTCCCTCAGTGTTCCAAGGTGCAGCTTGGCTGGTAATCGCTGTGCAGGGCATCCCATGTGTTCTATTCCAGGTTTCAAATAGCATAGTGTCTCGTCAGGAGGGGGCCTCAGAGAGAAAACAGGCTGGAGCTATTTCCTCAGACTCCAGCTATGAATAAAGGAGACAAAAAATTTCAAGAGTTGGAAATCCCCACTTTTCCTCATTTGAAGGAAATTGATTTAAAAGAAAAACATGTGGGAGCCACAGATGAAATGTACTTAGCAGGCAATAGGTTCATTCATACAGTCTTATTAGATGTTGAAGTCCTAACCTCCAGCACCTCAAAATGTGACTTTATTTGGAAATAGAGTCATTGCAGATATAATAGTTAAGATAAGGTCATCAGGGTGGGCCTTAATCCAATATGACTAATGACCATATGAAAAGGAAAAATTTGGAGACATGCATAGGGGGAAGATAATGTGACAACAAAGGCAGAGACCAAGGTGGTACTTCTATAAGCCAAGGAATGCCAAAGATTGCCTGCAAACCACCAGAAGCTAGGAGACAGGTATGGAACAGATTCTCTCTCAGCTTTCAGAAGGAACCTGTCCTGCCAATACCAGATCTTGGACTTCCAGCCTCCAGACTGTGACACAATAAAGTTATGTTGTTTAAGCCACACAGTGTGTGGTGCTTCGTTATGGCAGCAAACTGACACAGTATACATGTGGGAATAAATCATAACATGATTGGTCATAACAAAAGTGATCAAGTCAGTGCCTGGTTATTGTTCTTCCTGAAGAAAGATGCTAATGACTTACAGCCTTTTGGGAAATGCTTAAAGGAGATGTAATAATACTTGATGTTGGCAAGGGAACTATTCATGTGGTGTTGCCATGAGCAATCTCATTTGCTTCACTGGCACCTTATTGGAATGGAAAGATTTGTTCCTTTCCCTTAACATCTAGACATACTGCTTTACAAGGAGTAAAGTAGGCCCAGGATGTATAATTGCTCCATTCTGCTGGAGCGAATGGAGCATAAAGGCAAAGTTTGTTCCAGTTAAGCACATACTTTAATATCCATAAATTCTCTTCTTTTTTTTCCCTAAGGCTTTACTATTTAAAGTTTTTAACATAGATTTGGGTTTTGGCAACCTTTGTCTCTCTCTACTGGTTCCTCCACTAAAATGCAGAATTAGAACAAAATCAAAACCACCTGTGTCTCTTTCCTGATAATCAAATTGGCAAACAATGAAAAGGGCACAAAGGATCAGGTACAACCATAATGAATGAAGTGGATTCCTATATGTGGTGTGTATGCCCCACAGGATGTGTGCTACATTCAGACTCAGAATGAACCGGAGGCCATGGGAAATGGGACTGCAGTATCTCTTCCATGGTCCTAGCTTCCAAGTCCTCTCTGTAAGAAGAACTAGCCCTCTGGCCATGCTTCTGATATAGCCATTTTTTTATCTACTGCTTTTCAAGGTCACACTCGTTCTGACCTCACATATCGAACAAAGCACTGAAACTCAGTATTATTGTAATTATTTACTTTCAATGGTAGATTTTCAATAACCCATATAACCTTAATTAGAACTATCATTTGTGAGATATACTACAATAAAAAGGAGAGACAAAAGGTTTAGTAGCTTTCTCTTTATAACGTAGAGGGCCGAGTGAACCCATCTGTCAAAGGCAGTGGTTTCTACCACCCAAACCAGTGCTTCCCTCCAAAGGACATTCTATATATGTTGCAAGGAGACAAATTCTTCTTATTTTCTCAATATTTCCACCCAAGAAAGTTAACTGGGTCATCAGGCAAATAAAAGCCATGACACATACAACTGTGGAGTTGCAAAGGGCCATTGAAAATGTAAGGAATCCTCTTTCCCATTGCCCTGACATCACACAGAACTTCCAGTTGATTCCTTCCAGTGACAAGTAACCCATTCGAATTTTGGACGGCTGGATAAGCAGTTCTACTGATAAATATGTGGGCCATATTTTATCTATCTGATCTCAGCCTTCAGCTACAGTTGAAACCGATTGGAAGGAAACAAAGTAAACTGACTTGGATGCACAGCTAGATGGCTTTGCTTTCCTAGCTGACTTACTTAAATTTAACAGGAAATGAAAATCAGATATCAAAGGAACAAATGGCAGACACCAACGTGTATTTGTATTAACCAAGTACCTACTATGTCCCCAGCACTGTGCCAGGAAATCAAAGGGAGATAGAAGTCAACAATACCATCTTTATCCCCAATTAACTTAAAATATTGTCTAACTATGATTAAATTTTTGAAACAAGTTCAAAATTAATGGAAGATATAGTATATATTTAAGTCCTAAGTTGGTTAGTTTAGCAAGGGGTAATAGAAAATGGATAATTTCTACAAGTCATCATGAAGTAGCTAGGTCTTGACCATGCTTTGAAGGACAAGTAAGATTTAGAAAGTCATAGGAACTAAGAAAATTTCTTTGAGAATATATCTAGATTTAAAGGGCTATTAGACAGCTGTTCCAAAACACACAAAATAAGACAGGGGGAATTCTGTCATTATTTTAAAATGAGAATGGGAAAGGAATATTGAAATATAATCAAATATAGATAGAGACTGTGAAAACGCCACTGTATCATAGGATGATCTATGGAGAAAACCAAACTCTGCCCTTAACTTGGGGATTTTTCCAACTAAAAGATTAAATAGTGTACATTTTCTCTCTCAAAGAAGATATACAATGTTATTAAGGAGTTCCTTCTCCATTTCTCAGTTATCTTTAATATCCCTGTTATGCACAAGTGAAAAGCTCTCATTCAGCTGATTAGAGTTTAATCTGTGTACCCTTCTTTATATGTATAAATGTCCTTCTCCCTCCTCCCAGAAGATCATATCGCTCTTCCAGAGATGTACTTAGCTGCCTGATTAATTACTGGCCCTCTATGTAAATTACTGTCAAAATTAAGATGATCTTTTTATCATTTATTCAGCTTGATAAACATTTACAGTTTAACATATCTGACAGAGCCATTTGTATACCCCTACAATATAAATGAAGGTACATTAAAGCTACAGTAAGTCTGTAATAATAATAATAGCCTTAAAATAATTTGCTAACTACAGACAGTTCCCTAAGCAATTACAAGATGCTCTATGTTAATTTAGAACGGAATTCCAAACAAGGCATTTAAATCCTAATAAGATGCCATTAAATGAAGGGAAACGGGAGGGGGAAAAGAGCAAGACAACCCTAAGGCCTGAACTGGTAGAAATGATTCTCAAAGCTACTGACCCTTGCAAGATCCATGTCTTCCTTGGATTTCTAGACACAAAGCAGATTTCTAATTGAAGGTGATGATCTAGTTACTACATCCCAAATTGCATGTATTTCTTGTATTGAGTCACATCATTGTCTAATTATATGGAGCATTTATCAATTCGAAAGTCCATAGAAACAGTTGAGTTTCTATATGCAGTGAGAATGTGGTCTGTAAACTGTATCACCAGCAAGTGTGAGTATCTTTAGCGACAACACTCTGCCTCTTGGTACTCATATGGATGTACAAGCCGAACTACGATATCAAAACACCTAGGAACAATTTTACAAAGAAATCACAGAAAAAGGCACCTTTTTTGCGCTTGGGTTTTCCGAAGCATGGATATCCCATGCGTGCCTGCTATGCCCTAGAAATATACATAGTGATACAGTCACCATTACCACAAGAAAAATAAAAAGAATAGCAACATACAGTTCTAAAATCTAAAAGACAAAATGCCTATACAGCAATTTTTATCTCCATAAACTTGACTTGAGAGTTCAGTGCCACAATTAAAGGTGGATCGCTTGATCAAGGCAACATAACAGTAAAAAATACTCAGACTTCTGTATGGCATAAATGTGCCTCTGTAAAATATAATTCCCATTAGTTACGTTAATTAGGATTAACATGCAAGTCACTGAAAAGCCCCAAAGTAGACAAAAGACAATTTACCAAGGAAACATACAAAGTCAAGAGCTGCATTCACTTTGAATCATTCATTTAACAGATTGGAAGGAGGGTCTTATTAATACTTGAGTTGTCACCATTGCTTATCAAGATGACATGGATCCAAATAGCTTACAAAAGCCAAAGGAAAACTTGGTTTCTTAGAACAGATCTATGGACAGTGCAGGGTAGTACACAGAAAAAGGAAGTGAATCTAATCACATGTATAATCATTGTTATTAAACAGGATATACATATACATACACATACATGTATATGTATGTGATTATGTTTTAGGTTTTGTTTTACTGAGATGAATGAAATGGCACTCATCTTGGTTGGCATTTTTCATTGGTTTAGCATAGTGTTTTCACCCAAAATAATAACCCCCATTCTTAGTCAAATATACCACAAAGAAGGAAATATATCACAGCAAAACACTAACTTATGCAAGAGAGAGAATCGTATTCCATTTTCTCAGAATGCAATTGTATGCAATCTGTCATTGCCGAAAAAGCTTTCCCACCCTTACCTCCAGGGTCATGTTCACGCTACTAATGGCCACTTTTATTTCTCCATCTGAAAGTTCCTTCAGATCCTTCAGCATTGTCTGTTCAATACTTAAACCTGTGGATGAGAGAAAAAAAACAGTATGTTATACTTGGGGAACATTTTTGGTAATATCAAGGGATTATCTAAAGAAGTCACCCTGTTAATTTCAGTATTTCCCCTCTCATATTTCTTTTAACCATAATAAACACACATATTAAGGCAAAAAAATCACATAACTGACAATGTTTGCATCAGTTAGGATCCCAGCAGGAAATAGCATTCACCCCTCAGGATGCAAAAGAAGATTCTTTAATGGCAGGACTCTTACAGAGATGTGGGCGGGACTGAGAAAACTAATAAAAGATAGTGAGGCATCCAGAGACTAGCAGAGGTTCAAAGGAGGGAAACAGGGATCTGGAACAGTAGAAGAGGGGCTGCCAGAAACTTAGCACCAAACAGGAAGGGAGCAGGGAAGAAATATTACAGCCTCTTCTCCTTCCTTTGACTCCCACGCCCCATATGTTTCTAACTCTTCCCATGGACCAAATCCAACCAGAAACCAGTAATCTTCAAGGGAGCCCAGAAGATCAAATACTCAGAGGTCAGACTCTGGAAGCCCATAGCAGACAAAAGCAGAGAAGGGAAGGGGAGGAGGTGAAAAAAAAAAACTAGCATAGCCAAGCAAATAACCAAATAATACCTAAGAAGGCCACAATTTGCTTTCCGGATGCATTAAGGTGAGCCTCCACGTTTTCAACTGTAATTTTACTCAAAATGCACTTTATAAATATGACCCATAAAACTATCATAATTAAGTTGGTCACCCTTGTAATAGGCTCTGGCAACAGGAGATAGAGGATTTCTTAAGTGATGGGAGGAATGATCCAGAAGGGATAAATTATCCAGAACTGCATAGTTTTAGTCAGCTGACCAATGTGCTTCAATAAAATTTATCACAGAAAAACAGGAAAGGCTTTGGCTTAACAATTATATCAGTTTAGGCCTAAACTCTTGAGAAGAAGACTTACAGTAAAGGCCAGTAAAGCACGTATCTCCTACCCATATTAAGACAGCAGAGTCAACTACTTGCCCTTCCAACTTAGAACACTGTCGATCACAGCAGTATGGAGAAACAGATAAGTACTAAATATTTTTCTTCGGCTTGAAGATTGGAAGGCTTCAATCTATCATACTACAGTGTAAAATGATTTATAGAATATACAGTGACATTAAAAGTTTGGTCTAATTTTGAAAATGAAGGACAAAATGCATACCATCATGCAGCTATACATCCACGTACATCATGTGCACATGCACAAGAGCATATGTAACAGAAGGTGTGGCAGGTGCGTCAGTGTCCCGTCCACATTTCCTCAGACTTTCCCAACCCTCAACCACTAGCACCTGCATCTCTTTTCCTGAGGGCTTTCTCTGGCTGCCAGAGCCCACCCTGGGGGGGAATGAACAGCCCCTGGGACTAAGTACTCCTCAACATTCCAGTGGTATACTCGTAACAAAACCTGAGTTGTAGTGTTCATTTCTGTGTTGTCAATACTTCTACCATGACTGATTTCAACCTGCCAACCCAACATCAACCCACTCACAAAATTCCTGAAAATTTAACAATCAGCTCTTGGAGCTCTGATAAACAAGTTGCAACATGCCACTGCACCCCTCGGGTAGGAAAACTCTGCGGTGCAATTTTACACTCTTTTCCAGAGTTCCCTAGCGGGATGAAGGCCTGGTTTCCCACAAAGCTAACTTGCTTGTTAAAGCGCTCCATGCCCTATCAGTGTTTTCCGGGATCACCTCCCAAATAAATTGCTTTGCCTCAGGCTCTGCCCCGAGGGATCCCGAACTAAGGGAGAAAGCTATGCACCTTAAAGATAGACTGTCTGGGTTTAAATCCTGGCCTGGCCACTTCCTAGCTGTGTGTGTGATGATGGGAAAGCAAAGATGCCTTTCTGTGCTTCAGTGTTCTCATCTGGAAATCAGGGATAATAAATAATTCCACTTGACAGGGTTGTCGCGAGGACTCTAATTCATGCAAAGGTATACCATCAGAACCTTGTACATATTAGGCACTTAATGAACTATAGCTATTATTATTATTATTAAACAATTGATCCAGGAAATCCACTCTCTTGACAAAGCCTAGACTTACAGAACACTTTTATCTGCTTAAGAGTCTTTTCTCTTATTTTTTTCTAAAATTGATTGATGAAATCTCATTGTGCTTGACATTGCTCCTGCCACATGCTCAAAACAGAACCCTCTCAGCACAGGGATTTCATGTGATGATGCATCTGGGGTGCCCATTAGATGCATGGATTAACCACACATCCAAACACGAAGGTCTCAGAGGAAAGCCTGCAGCACAGACTGTCTGCTTCCAGATGAGTCAACACGGTATGCCTGCAAATCTTCCACAACCTCCAGCAATAGGGAAGAACGTGAAGCCACACTCAAATTCACCTTCTGGGGCCCCGTAACACTCCACATCACAAACCATCCCTCCTCAGCAGCTGAGACAGAGCTGGGGGACAGAGTCACTCACCCTGAGCACTGAACTGGGTCTCCTGCAGGACGCTGATAATGTCATCTCTGGGAGGTAAGCGAGGAAATTTTTCTTCCAGGATAGAAAGAATTTCCTCCTGCTTCTCTGAGAGCTTCTTGGGTTCCATGGCCATCCACTTGAAAAGGATGCTACCTGAAAGGCATGAATAAAATCGCCTTCAAACTTTCCAGTCAAGCCAGGATGGGGCCCAGAAAAATAAATGTCTTCTGGTCTCTCAATCTCTGCTTCTACTTCCAGATTCCAGATTCTTGCCTGCGGCCTCATTGTGTAACATTCAAGAGACAGTTTTTAGAAAACCCTTCAGATACTGTCTGTCCTGCCTCATTGTTCTCTGAGTATTAATCCCAACAACTGAACTGACTATGGCACACTTTAGGGCAGAGTTATACATAAAGGAACAAAATCTGTCTCTTTCCCCCACCCCACACAGATACACAGAAGTGATAAACATTGGTTTTAAATGATTTCAGAATGGAAGTTAATGATAAACTATTTAAGGATATTAAATATGATTTAATATTTCCCTTTAATAATCTCTTTAAGAGATCACAGAGAAGATTGTTTCCACTCATCATATTGCTGATTTCACACAAGAACTTCCTCCTTTTAAAAATTAAATGAAGGGAGATCAGCTCAGTGCTTTGTGACCACCTAGAGGGGTGGGATAGGGAGGGTGGGAGGGAGATGCCAGAGGGAGGAGATATGGGGATATATGTATATGTAGAGCTGATTCACTTTGTTATAAAGCAGAAACTAACACACCATTGTGAAGCAATTATACTCCAATAAAGATGTTTAAAAAAATTAAATGATTTCATAGCCTCATTGTCAGCACCAAAGGAATCTGATAAGGTAGTGAACCTCAAATCCACTCCCAATCTTCCAGGTACCACACACAGTTTTGAAGTTATTTACTAATATCTAATTATAAGGATTCAGAAACTGGCTCTAAATCACGGGTTTCAATTACAAAGTGATTTGATAATACGAATGACTGACCTCTCACAAACTCCTGGAATTTCTATGCATAATCTCACCTTGAAAGGGAAGAGTTACCACCTGTCACATCTCCTTCCCCTGCACCCTGAGGCCAGACTAACACAGAGTCATGGGGGAAATGGAAGTTTTGCTTAATGATGAATGATTAAACTCTCTAAAAATCCTCAAATTTATTGATTAATCAGGGTGTCACCATCTCTCTAGCTTTCAGTGTGGCCTAAATGATAATATAGGGGGAAGAAAAATAAAGAAAGTGGTAAGAATGTAAAAGGAGAAATGAAGTAATGAGTGAGGGAAAACTATGGTACATAATCTTGCCATCTACCTGGAGATATATAGAACCTAGAGAATAGATACACGTTCACCATTAAAAATCCTGAAAAATCCCAAGCAAGTCATCCGGCTGCTCTGTTCCTATTTGCCTATTTTAAAAACAGAAATAATACTGCTTTCCCAGCTTATAAGGTTATATACTAAAAATCAATAAATGTAAACATCATAATGAAAAATAAATACTGCCAAAACACATTTAAAGCATCTCATTCATTCATTCACTCCTTTAGCAAAGAACTACTGAACACCTATTATAAGCCAGGCACTGTGCTAGATGGTAATGATTCATGACTGGACTAGAGCTAGCCTTGCCCCTTGAAGCTTATAGTAGTTTAGGAGATACAAAGAAGTAAACACATAAATTTTCAATATAAGGGGATAAGGAATATTGCTGAGGAAATACACAGTACTCTGAATCTAGTCAAGAATTTAGAAGTCAAAAAAGGTTTCCTAGAGAATGAGTTAATAAGCTAAGCTGAGATTTGAATGATAACTAGGAACTTAAGGTGAAGGCAAGGTAAAAGGGACATCATGACCCAGGTAGATCATATGCAAAGGCACTGAGGTGGGAGAGGGTTTGGCCAGTTCAAGAAATGGAAAGAAATTAATTAGAACTAGAGAGTACAGTCTTAAAGAAAAATGTTTGAAAAATCAGGTTGGAGAGGTAAACAGGGCTCAGGTCCTGAAGGGCCTTTCAAGTGATCTTAAAATTTGTCTTTCATATTCTAAGGGAAATGGAGAATCACTAGAATTTTAAGCAGGGAGAGGTAACATGCTCAAATTTATGTTTTTTAAGACTCACTCTGGCTACCATGAGGAAATGAATTAGACAAGGCATACTGGGAGAATCAGAAGGCTGTTTTAGATGAGAACTAAAGAAGAAGCAGTCAGTATGAAGGGAATTGAATAGATTCAAGGCAAATTATCATTTAAAGATGGGGCGGGGAGTAGCCAACTGGATTCTGAATATACCCTTTGGTCTGACAATTTCTGACATAAAACCTGAAATATAAGGATGATTTTTGCACTCTTAGTTAAGGCAATGGTGAATCTAAATTTCAAAAAAGATCTTCATACGTTTGCCAGATTACTTGTTCCAAGAACAAGGAGAAAATCTACATAAATTTTTTGGGAAAAATCTGTGAAGGCATCAGAGAGTTACCCAGGTGACTATCTTAGAAGCTACAATCCTGGAGAGAAAGTAAGTGCAAAGAGGTAAACCCAACGTTTGATGTTGCTTTTCCCCTCTGAGTGTTTGCTAATTCATATTGTAGCCAATCACCTGAGAAGATTAGCAGATCTAACAGCAGTTTCACAGAAGTAGGGAGACAAAAACTGGAGCTTAGAGCTCTCCACAGAGGAATCTTAAATATCCCAGGATTTGAGATGAGATCCCTGGAGAGAATGTCCCCACATCCTGGCATAAAGATTGGAAAAATACGGTCTGCAGGGCAAATATGACCTACTGCCTGTTTTTATAAATAAAGTTTTATTGGAACACAATCACACCCATTAATTTACGTATTTTTCATGGATTTTTTTGTGCTTTAATGACAGGGTTGCATAGTTGCAACAGAGACCACAGACCTGCAAAGTCTAAAATATTTACTATCTAATCCGACACAGAAAAAGTTTGCTGAGTCCTGCCTGTAAGAAAAGGGTGAAGCAAAAATAGACCAGTCTTCATGAAGCCTGAAATCCTGATTTGAATCAGCTCAAACACAGAATATATTAAGTTTATCTGACACTCTTCTAACTGCCTTTGAGGTGCAAAAGTAAATCCTTTCCATAGCAAAGGAATTTCATCATCTATAGCATCATCTCTACATTTTGCATATACATATTCAGCATTCAGTAAAAAATTACCAAGCATAAAGGAAATATAAACAAATGAATGGAAACTCCAGAGGAAAAAACTCTTGAGAAAAAGAATGGAAACAGAATCGGGGGAATAAAGAAATTAGCTGGAGAATTACAGAAGAGAATTAGAATCTATAAATAAAATGTTCAAAAGAAATTTTAAGGCTATAAATTTAATAACTGAACAAAAATATCTGTAAACAACAGATTATAGCAAGGAAAAAGTTAGCGAATTGAAAAATATCTTAGAAGAAAATATCCTCACTGACGCATGGAGAGAAAAATGGATAAAAATATAGAGATGAGCATAAGAAACATAGGTGACATAGAAAAAAGGTCTAAGATATATGTAATGGGAATTCCCCTTGGAAAGGAGAGAGAAAAATGGGCTGAAACAATATTTGAAAAACAGTGGTCAATCATTTTTCAAAATTAATGAAAGATACTACTCTAATACTCAAGATAAATTATGAACCCAAATAAGAATAAATACAAAGAAAAACACCTCTAGGCACACGACAGTGAAACAGCTAAAAATTACAGAGGGAAAAAGTTTTAAATCAGAGAAAAAGAAATATATTACTGTCAAAGGAACTACAATAAAACTGAGAGCTAATTTCATCTAAAATGATGAAAATCAGAAGACATTGGAATTACAGCTTCAAAGTGCTAATATAAAATAATTGCTGATGTTGAATTCTATACTGAAATATAAGAAAAAAATGAAGGCAAAATAAAGACATTTTCAGAAATATAAACTGGAAGAATTTGTCACAAGAAGGACCCACACTAACAAAACAGTAAAGGCAGAGGGAAATTTATAGATGGAAGCAAAGAAATGCAGGAAGGAAAGAACACTGGAGAATATAAATATGTGGGTAAGAATAAATCAATATTTACTATATAAAACATTTATAATATGGAGTTTAAAATATATGTGTAATTAAAATACATTTCAAAAAAATAAAGAAAATCTTAGTAAAAAAATAAAATGAAATAAAATACATTTCAATAGTAACAAATTGCAGAATGAACTAAGTAGAGATAAATTGCTCTAAGGTTCTTGGATGATCAGACAAGTGGCAAAAATATCGATTTACAAGAGATTTTAATGGTATTTTGTAATCTTTATTATAATGCTAAAATAATTTTCTAAAAAAGAATTCATAACTAGTAAGCTAATGGAAGGAAATGTAATAGTAGAAGTCCTTATTTAGTGTAATAGCACCAAAGAAATGAGAGGAAAAGGGGAAAATGTGAGATAAATAGAAAACAAATAGCAAAATGACAAATTAAACCCAAATGTTACAGCAATTATATTAATGTAAAGAGACAATTAGTGTTCAGTGGGTATAGAGTTTCAGTGTTGCAAGATGAAAAAGTTCTAGAGATCTGTTGCACAATAATGTGAATATACTTAACACTACTGAACCATACACTTCAAAATGTTTAAGATGGTAAATCTAATGTTATGTGTTTTTTACCAACAACAAACAAGTAAACAAAGTACTTCCATTAAAAGACAAAAATTATGAACCTGAATTTTAAAAACTACAATAGCAATATACTGTTTACAAGAGCACACCTTAGATATAATGATATTGAAAAACAAAGTAAAAGAATAGAAAAAGATGTAACATTGATATAATATACTATTATTAGATAAAGTAGACTCTGACAAGAAGAATTACTTGAAATTAAGACAAATATGTATTTATTATTAAACATTCAACCATCAGGTAGATACATCAATCCTAAATTTATATGAGCTAATAACATTACCTAATAGCTTCTAAATATGTAAAACAAAAAATTGGCAAAACTGGATGAAGAAGGAGATAAAAACACAGTCTCAGTGGGAAATTTTGCACACACATCTCTCAGCAACTCTAAGAATCAGCAGGAAAAAAAATCTGTAAATATACAGAATATTTGAGCAACATGAGTAACAAAGTTGACATAATTAACATAAATTGAACATTGTTATCAACAATGGCAGACTATACTTTCTTTTCTAATACAAATGAGACATTAACCAAAATTAACTACCTGTTGAGACAAAAAAATCAAGCCTTAACAAATTTCAAAGGATTAAAATCACATAGTTATATTCTGTGGCCATCATGAAAATAGTCTAAATATCAGTAATAAAACAAAACTAGAAAATTTCCAAATGTTTGAAAAATAAACAATGCACTTCTAAATAACTCATGGTAAAAGAAGAGATTACAACATAAATTACAATATATTTTAATTGAATAATAATGAAAATATGACATTTAGATTTGTAAGATGCAACTAAAGCTATGCTCTGAGGAAGTTTTATATCCTCAAAAGCATAAGATGTTAAAAAAACCTGAAAAATTCAACTAAAAAAATGTATAAGGAAGGATATAATAAAGGTAAGAGCAAAACTTAAAGACACAGGAAAGAAACACATATACAGAAAATAAAACAACAAATTGATACTTTGAAAAGACTAACCGTTTTTTAAAAACTGTTCAAGAAAAAGAGAGAGAAGAATGATAGAAGGTATAATTTTCCAGTATTAGGAATGAAACGTGACATACTACAGATTCTAACGACATTAAAAGAGAAGTACAACGTTAATAGATTTTAAATTTTAGAGGAAATGGACATTTCTGGAAAAACTCAACTTGCCAAAACTGGCAGGAAAAGAAATTTAAAATCTGGATGGTTTTGTATTTATTTTAAAATGAATCCATAGTTTAATAGCCACATTTCCACACATTTAAAAAATACTAATTTTATGCAAATTCTTCTGAAGATTAGAAAGAGAAAACACTTCCCAACTTATTTTCTGAATCCAGCATAATCTTCATACCAACACTCAACAGAAACATTACAAGAAATAAGTAGAGGCAGGTCTCTCTCATAAACATAGTTGCAAAAAAGTTTTTTAAAGCTAGTCCCAAATCAAATTAGCAATATATAATAGGATATTGTATTGTCACCAAATAGGGATTTCCTAGGAATTAAAGGACAAGTTAACATTCCAAAGTTAATTAATATAATTCACCACACTAATAGAAGAGAAAAATCAAATGACCACTTCAGTAGATGTCAAGTAATGAAACTACTTGATAAAATCCAAGATTTAATCATATAAAATCTCAGCCAAGTGGAAATAGAAGACAATTTCCCTAATTTGATGAAGGGTATTTGTAAAAACCAAATAAGGA
Organism: Mesoplodon bidens; assembly: GCF_964165515.1. Classification (NCBI taxonomy): domain Eukaryota; kingdom Metazoa; phylum Chordata; class Mammalia; order Artiodactyla; family Ziphiidae; genus Mesoplodon; species Mesoplodon bidens. Next base: position 85,624,616 of record NC_138162.1, read on the forward strand.
AAGCAAACATTATATTTAACTGTGAAATATTGAAAGACTTCCACCTCGAATCAAGAATGAGACAAAGATGCCTTCTATTTCTATTTAACACTTCAATGTAAATCCTAGCACAGAGAAATAACATGGGTAAAAGAAGCAAAAGTATAAAGAAAGAAAAGGAAGAAATAAAAACTGACTTCTTCATAGATGGTATGTGTATGAACTTACAAATGAAAATACAAATGAATTATTCATTAATACAAATGAATTAATTAACTAGTAATACAAATAGTAATACAAATAAACTTAAAATAGTAAATAAATTTTGCAAGGTTGATGGATATAAGGTCAATAATACAACCCTTGGGGCTTCCCTGGTGGCGCAGTGGTTGAGAGTCTGCCTGCCGATGCAGGGGACATGGGTTCGTGCCCCGGTCCGGGAAGATCCCACATGCCGCGGAGTGGCTAGGCCCGTGAGCCATGACCACTGAGCCTGCGGGTCTGGAGACTGTGCTCCGCAACGGGAGAAGCCACAACAGCGAGAGGCCCATGTACCGAAAAAAAAAAAAATAGTAACAAACATTTCATTCCATTAGGAAAAAAAAATCAACCGCATATTCTTTGTTCAAAAGAATGGAGAAGTAAAGGACCTCTTGCCAAAAGCAACTGCAGTGCATTAATATTAGACATGATCTAATGAAGTCAGAAGTTGTTTGGGGAAAACATTCACCACAGTCAAGGCATATGCTGCATGATAAATTCTTAGCAGAAAAGAAGGGATTTTATTTTATTTTATTTTATTTTATTTTATTTTTTTGCGGTACACGGGCCTCTCACTGTTGTGGCCTCTCCCGTTGCGGAACACAGGCTCTGGACGCGCAGGCTCAGCGGCCATGGCTCACGGGCCCAGCTGCTCCACGGCATGTGGGATCTTCCCGGACCGGGGCACGAACCCGTGTCCCCTGCATCGGCAAGCGGACTCTCAACCACTGCGCCACCAGGGAAGCCCAAGAAGGGATTTTAAACCTCTTTCCTGTTTCACCTGGGATCATTTTCTTTTTCATACTGAAACAAAAAAAAAATTAAAGGATGAATAATAGAGAGAGGGTGGGAAGGGGAAAGGAGAAGGAAGGAGAAAAAAATAGAAATTACAATTTAGCTTATATTTTTGCCTCAACAGTGATAAAAAGGGAGCATATTATTCAAATGCTTAGTAATCTTTTTTTTAATAGTCATCTTTTCATTTTTTAAATTTGTTTTTGGCTGTGTTGGGTCTTCGTTTCTGTGCGAGGGTTTTGTCTAGTTGCGGCGAGCGGGGGCCACTCTTCATCGTGGTGCGTGGCCCTCTTCACTATCGCAGCCTCTCTTGTTGCGGAGCACAGGCTCCAGAGGCGCAGGCTCAGTAGTTGTGGCTCACGGGCCTAGTTGCTCCGCGGCATGTGGGATCTTCCCAGACCCGGGCTTGAACCCGTGTCCCCTGCATTAGCAGGCAGATTCTCAACCACTGCGCCACCAGGGAAGCCCCACTTAGTAATCTTATAAATTTAAAATGTCTGAATTTAAGAATAAAATTTATCTTTATGTGGCAAAAGAAATAATTAACCCTCTAAGGTTGAGGAAATGTTCTGGTTTTATATCTTGCAGAAAAAATAATTTCTTTCCCCTTCCCCCAACATAGGCCATCCCTCTTCCTAAGCAAAACAGCCGCTTAATTCCTTTCGGACTTTGTAACCATTTTGGGAGATAGATGATTCACTCTTTGGGCAAGAGAGAAAAAAAAAAAAAAAAGAAAGAAAAAAACTGGCTCTGTTCCTTTCCTATTTTTCGTCCTTAAAAGGATATTCTTGAAGCTGTTAATCTAGGCTACAAAAATAGAAAGCAACAATTCTTTATTAAAGTTGAAATGGAATGACCACCAGAAGGAGAGAGTTGTTTCTTTAAAACCTAAGGCATAGTTTTTCCGCGTCCTAAGCTAAGAACAATTGCTGTTATCTGTTTCACTATTCAAGTTGTGGCTCTATCAAGGCTTTATACACATAAACATGAAAGGCCGGGTGAAGTGTGGTTTTGATCAGTGGCTGCAATCTCATCATTACCAGCTGGTTCTGGGAAGCACACACACACATATGTGGGCACACAAACCCCCAATGCGATGATTCAGCAATTTAATGGACCTTAAATTTGGCAATTACCCTCTAGTAAACATTTCTGCAGGAAATAAAAGAATACAGGTTGAGGAGTCTGGCAGGTCTATAATTGTTTGCTCTTGGTGCAAACCCACGGCATAACCAAACACCAAGTTTAGGCCACCATGACTGTATAATGTGACTTTTAGATAGAACAGGTTGCAGCTTGTTTGAAAATGATAACAATAAAATCCTAGAAGCAGGTAGTAGGAGGAAGAAAGTAGGAAGAGAAGGAGGAGATGAAAAGAAAAGTCAGAAGAAAAGAAAAAAAAAAACAAAGAAACAGGAACCACAACAGCAAAAACAGAGGTGGGAAGGGGATGAAAAGACACATTTCCAAAAATCAGGGTTACTTATGGTCTCATCTGAATGAGCACATTCTTTTCTTAGACAAATAATTTCTTACACAAATAATTAGAACGTAATCTCCATAAGTAAATCTATGCCTTTTCAGATGAAAGCGATGCTAATGATGTGTATCCTGAAATTTCTAAGTTTGAGGTATGTCCTACTAAAAGACAACAGCAAGACCTAGCTATTGTAAGAAGTATTAATTCAAGAAAACACAAATTATGTCAACTTTGTTAAATCCCCTACAGAGCCTGAACACATATTAGCCATGGCTGGGTCACCTGTTGACATTTATCCATAACTCTCCTGCCAAGGTCCATATGATAGTATGACAGGGGAGATTATTAGATAAACACAGCAGGTTATTTCTACATTGGCAACTTGATACCTACTTCTAATCAGTATACAAATGATCTTTTAACAGCATCCATAATAATCAGGTTCTATCTCCATATTTGAATATAATATTATCACATAATGCAAACATTTGGATATACAGCTACAGCAGTGAGTATAAGACTACAAAAGATTCCAATATGACTGATTTTAAGTATTGATATCCTGTATTTAGAGAAAAACATCAGCATGTATAAAAAAGAGATTTGGAACAGGAAATACATTTACTAGACAAGATGAAGCTGATTAAAACCATCCCTATATGCTGACTGAGGAGCAGAAAGTGTGTGATGCACTCTGCCCAGTTCCTGTATAAAATGCTATTACATATGTAAAAGTTGGAGGATGCCTATGACTATTAGGTGTCTTTTCAAGAAGACTGACATAAGGAAAAAACCTCTAGACTTAGACATTCTTTAAATAAGGAACTGGTATATGTGTTTGTTTTAGTAATAATATGAATTTTACAATTAATTATATTTCTATTTCTTCATTGACTCCAGGAAGCTCATATTCAAACTTTCAAACAGAACACTTTTACTCCTCCAAATTTATTTATTTGTATGTTTCCTGACTCTGACCCTTTTTTCTGTTTTGTTATATTTACATGCATTTTTGTAAGCCACTTCAAATATTCCATGGAAGAAGAAAGGGCACAAAAAATAAAATGAATAAATAATAGATGATAGATAGCTGACCAATGCAAATAGATACTACATTTAATATAAATATAGAGATCTAATAACAACGAGAGTGTATACTACATGATTCCATCTATATAATATACAAAACAGACAAAAACCAATCTCTAGTGTTATGGGGGACACATAGGGGTGGTAAAATTTAAAGAAAAGCAGGAAAGTGTGTGCCGTAAAAATCAGGATATTGGTTACCCTTACTTAGTTAGAGAGGGAGTGAGTGGTGATGGGGAGGGGCACAAAGCAGTCATCTTGTTCTACTTCTTAACCTGGTTAATTGTTAAAAGGGTGCCCCTTTTGTGATATTTCACTGAGCTGTATATTTATATTTTTATATTTATGTTTTGTATTCTTTTTTGTGCATGTATTATACTCCATGAAAGGGTTAACCTTATATATATAAAATGGACAACCAAAAGATGAAAATAAAAACAAATGTTCGCAAAATACGAAAACAAGGATTTCTAAAGGTTAAAAAAGTGGGGGGTATTATTGGAAGAAACAATGTTCAAATTCTGGACATTGAGAATATTGTAGGGGTGGGCTGGAATGAAATGGAAATTACAATATCATAGTACCAATTAAATCAATATAGTCATAAAAACAGAAACTATATAAACAATCTTGCAAAATTCATTTTGTGACAGGATTTATTGAGGGTCTATTATATGACAGGCACAGTTCCAGGCACCAAAGATAAGAACAGTGGAACAGGAGGCTCAATCTTTTGCACATTAAGGAACACACAGAAAATTAGATTTCTTTTTCAGCCTACCAGGCTAGGAGGCATACTTAGGGTCCTCTCCAAGAACTGAGGGGATCAATATCTTGGCCCACTTGAAATCCACTTACAGCACACCAGTGTGCCTCAGCATGATGGATTTTAGGATATGATCATGGGAATGAAAGGCAAAGAACAATCAAATTGATTAAGTGCTTAGTTTGGAGTATATTCAGATTTTTTTGGCACAAAGTTTATAAAAATATATCTTCCATAGAGGTCCAATTATGCTGTTTTTAAAGCTTCTTTCAAGTCTTGACTGTAAATATTTAACCCTCTTGACATCTGGAAACAGACATTTTCAAAATTCTTTATGGCAAAGGTGAGTGTAGAAATTTGCATCCCTTCAAGACCTAGAAGAATGTATAATACATGTTCGACATGTGTGTCAAATTAATGATCATTTTGAGCACCCCAAAATACAAAATAACATAGCTATTTCCAGAGAAAACTCTTTAGAAAGAATTATGTTATGAAAATAATGAATACTAAAATTATTTACAGGCACATAAAAAAAGTTCCCTTTAAAACTTCCCTGTAGGTTTGGTGTTAATACATGATTGGAAAACTATAAAATCTAAGTTTGAGTTTAGTGAACATAGCAAAATTCGACTTGATTCCTTTCTTATATTTATTAAAGATTCAAGAGGTTTAAAAAATTGGCCCATTGCCCTTCTCACTCTGAACGTTTCAGTTACCTTTTTAAAGTCAAACTCCTCAGATCATAATCCTTCCGTTCCCTTTTGGCCAAACTGTTCAGTGATGTTTCACCTCCCTTCCACATAATGTATACATGCGTATGCACACGCACACACTTTGGTCAAAGGTCCCCAGAGCCCTCTTTCCACTATAATAAGACACCCATATCTACTACCTCCCAGGCTTCAGTGACTCTGGCTTCCTCATGACAGCATCTGTATTGGCAGTCTTTTTTTTTTTTTTTTTTTTTTTTTTTTTTTTTTTGCGGTACGTGGGCCTCTCACTGTTGGGGCCTCTCCCATTGCAGAGCACAGGCTCCGGATGCACAGGCTTAGCGGCCATGGCTCACGGGCCCAGCCGCTCCACGGTATGTGGGATCTTCCCGGACCGGGGCACGAACCCATGTCCCCTGCATCGGCAGGCGGACTCTCAACCACTGCGCCACCAGGGAAGCCCTGTATTGGCAGTCTTCACTGGTAGAGGCACTGTATCTGTTCAAATTCCAATTTCCAAGCAACAAGGAAGTGATGTCCCTATCCTGCCAGCTTTCCAGTGCCATCTCAAGCCCAAAGTTATGAAAAATATCTGATGATAAGAAAAACCAAGGTCCTTTACCACAGTTCTAATTCTTGGTAGCTTTGAAAACTAAAACTAAGGTAACTAACAAGAGGGTCTGCATCCCTTCTAATTCCCTAAATCTGAATATCATCATCGTTATCATCATCATCATTGTCAACAACAAAATCATATCTTTGTTCCAATGTACTGCAGTTTGATATTATTTTTTACTTATAGAAAATCATGAACTACTCCTTGACTACATTTCTTTCCTACTAAACAACACGTGTATTTTTTTGAACAATAAACCAAACTTCTTAGTTTGTAAAATGTTTAAACAGCATATTCTCTAGTGTTTGCCTGCACCACATATTTGCACTGCCAAACAACTTCCTTCTTGGCCGAGATCCCCGATCGCCTTTATTTCCCTTCTGCTCTGTCATAAATAAATGATTGCGCTTATTTAGTTTACTTGAAGGCACAGTTTCCCAGAGAGCAGTTTTACAGATGTCCAGAGCCAGAAAAGTATTTAAAACAGGTTGACTGGGGCCGTTGGTTCTAAGACATTTGTCAGAACTATAGAAGTCTAGAACCTTGTTCTCTCCAGATTCTCGTAGAAGTAGAGGAAGCAAAGGAAAAAGGCCTTAAAAGAGTTGTCACGTATTCTTGGGCTTCTCTTTCCTTTTTTAATTCTTTCAGCCTGTTAATCACTGCTTTTCACTTTCCTATGTCAAATACTTCTGAGAAAAGTCTTTGTCTACCATGTTCAAGATGGATTGTTGGAAGGAGAAAAAAAAAGCTTTATACAAAACTCCAAACTGCCCTACATAAGATAATATGGAGTTTTTGTGGTTAATTTTGTGGCACCAAAGTCAACTGACAATTTCCCGCTTGGAAACCACTTTTTAGAAGCAATGGGCTCCACTGAGGAAGACGAAAGAGAGATGAGGAGGATAATTGACGATGGTGTGCTTAAGGCAGGCTGGTGAAGGTGGAAAACACTACATGATGGGGGGAGAAGGAGGTGGCAATCTGACCATAAAAGCCCTGCACAATATCACCAAAATGAAGGTGTGTAACTTTGCCATCCAAGCTGTATTATATAAACGTATAAGGCACGTATAAGTACCAGCAGATATTTCCATGTAGGGGTGTGGAATTCTGGCCCATATCCACTCTGTTCTGGAGCAAGAATCACCTCTGGAAGCTGTTAGGTGGCCAGAGGAGCTATTCCCGCTCCCCAGCAGAAGTGCAGCGGGTCCATTTAATATGCTGATCTGGTGCAAGAGCAAAGATCCTTCATGCCTGTTTCTAAATGCACATTTTTAATATTCAATATAATGCTACTCTTTAACAAACCCTTTACTCCCTGCCTCTCTGATGAAGCTTCCCGTGGTCTTGAAAGGGATTGTTAACCCAAGAATGGATCGCACTCTTTCTGCATGAGCGAGTCAAGAGACACTCCATTAAGCCTTCCAGTATTTAATAGAAAGAGTCATCTCTCACCTCTGAGCAGATGAGCCAGCTGCTCGGTGATGAGCTCGGGAGCCTCCTGGAGAATCTCTTTCGCCACCAGAGAGGAGGAAGACTCTCGGTACTCAAACCCGGCATCACCCTGCTCAACTGGATTAATGACCTTGACGACTGCTGATTCTAAAGTTTTGTCCTCACTGTAAAGCAAATGGAGGAAAGGAAGAGGAAGAGATATGGCATGTTTTCTTACTTTTTGGAATTATTTAACCTCTGCTTCCACACAAATGACCTCCTCTCAATAGCCAAATACATATGTATGTTCACATGACTTATTCTATGTGTTATCACATTTCATTTCAACTAATCACCTCCCCAAGAGTCTTAGAAGACCTTCACACCTTAGTACCTCTTCACACCTCTTGTTTTGCTGTTGGACATAATAATAACAACAATAATAATCATTGTTATAGCTAATATTTACTGAGCTTCCACTACAGGTCAGACACTATATATAATAAATACTTTCAGAGAATTATCACATTTTATACCATAAAATGACCCTATTCAATGGGTTCTATTAAAATCCCCATTTTACAATGGGGGGAAAGGCATGAAAAGGTTAAGAAACGTGACTAAGACAACATGGGGAATATAACCAATATTTTGTAAAAACTGTAAATGGAGTGTAACCTTTAAAAATTGTATAAAAAAATAAAATAAGATAAAATAAAAGTGACCAAGGTCACATAGCTAGTAAGTAGACTACTTGTATTTAAACTCTATCTAGTTCCAAAGTTCACACATCCAGTTATGGTGCTGGAGGAAAAAATACTACTGGCTTATTTATTTCCACATCATTCTTCTTACATGAGATAGAGCTGGCTTTTATCGAAGGCAGGAAGAAAGATGTGGATAAAACTGTATTCTTCCTGTCTGCCAAAAACCAAAGAACGGCAAATGAAGAAAATGATCTCAATTTGATTTTGAAAAACATTCTATTTCATAAACAATCCAAAAGCCAGAATTCACAACTTCAGTCTCAAAACCAGCACAGTTTCCATTTTAATTGGTAACAAAACTCTCCCTAAGATCTTGACTGAAACACATGTTTCACAGTTCACTCCTTTGGCTTCCTGAATTGTTTTTGTCCACATCTACTTGTGTTATAGTTGGTTTGAAAAAGTTAACACGTAAATTTAGTCAAGCATGTGATCATCCTGAACACTAATAACTGAAGTCAGTCAAATAACCTATGAATAAGTCTCAGCCAGTTGTCAACAACTGATTGATAAATATTATTCAAAAGAATTTTGTGTGTTTCAAATAACATGGGGATAAAAACAGCCCACACAGGCAGATTATTTTCCAAACTCTTTATAACTGAATCAACTGCATGACTGATTCAGCGTATTCATCCCTAAAGATGCTTCCTTAAGAAGGTTAGATTAAAAATTAGATACTTGTACACGTTTTTATTTCATGTATACTAAGATCAGTGTCCACTGGTGAATGTCATCAATGATTAGCAAATTGGCAAAATGTGCAAAAAAACTATCATCTCAAACTACTGGGGACTCTTCACTCATTAGCAACAGAGAGCTTATCAAAATAGGACTCTTGGGCTTCCCTGGTGGCGCAGTGGTTGAGAGTCCGCCTGCCGATGCAGAGAACGCGGGTTCGTGCCCCGGTCCGGGAGGATCCCACATGCCGCGGAGCAGCTGGGCCCGTGAGCTATGGCCGCTGAGCCTGCGCGTCCGGAGCCTGTGCTCCGCAACGGGAGAGGCCACAACAGTGAGAGGCCCACGTACCACAAAAAAAAAAAAAAAAAAAAAAAAAATAGGACTCTTTGCGATGGGCTGTAAGGTCCTTGAAAGCAGGGAATTTGTCTCATTCCTCTTTATGTACCTGTAGATTCATGTACCAGTTAGCAACCCCTAAGGACTTATTGAAGGAAGCAGAAGACCCATGTTCTCGTCCAAGCTCTTCTACTAACTGCATGTGGTACTTTGGGCAAGTCATTTGCAACACTGGGTTTCAGGTTTCTTGTCCATAAAATAAGGAGTTCAAATTACATGAACTATCAAAAATCCATCCTTCTTTTATAGTATAATGCTATGAATAAATGAGCCAGTGATCAAAGGGCTTTCATAGCCCATGTACATAATTTTCCATTTCACTACTGAGATAAGAATCTTTCAGTTTTACTTAGTGTTTAATTTCAATCTTCATTATACATTTTCAGCAACAATACATAAGACTGTCGCGTTGCTATAAGAAAGTGTTTGAAATGATTTAAAATTATAATTTTGATCTATTTTACAAGAACTTTCCACTCAAAGATGTCATATTTGAAATGCCAAAGTAAAAACAGAGAATTGGCATAGCCTGAATTTTGACGTAAGAGAAAAAACACATTCCCTTTCCTGTGAATGTCCTTGGCCTTTAATACATCTCCCTAAACTACAAAAATCCTGAACAGGGTAACACTTTGCACAAAAGAACCTTTGTTAAAAGATCAAACCTCCCTCCAGAGCCTCATGTGAAGCCTTACCTCGCCAGCATATTGCTGCCAACAAGTGTTAGAGATAACTTCCCTTCATCATTTAGCTGATGCAGATTAATTTCATCTCGGAATATGTGGAATGATTCAGAGATATTTAGCTCTTCTAAAATAAACCTTGTCTCGGTGAAGTAGCTGAATTCCGTTCTTGATATGTTCAGCACGGGCAAACAGAGAACCTCGGGTGGGCTGACCTACCAGGAAAAAAAGTTGACTGAATCACTGACAGCAGCAGGAGGAAAGAATACAACTACATTTTCTCAAACCTGAGGATAACTGGAAGGGGAACGAAAGTCCTTTGGCCTCGCTAAACCACTTGACATTCATAACCAGCTTTTCCTGAACCCAATTAGCGGAGAATTTTCCTTGGGTAAGTGGCCCCTAATTTTTTTTAACCTCTTGTTACTCCACTTCTCGTGCCTTTCTTGAAATATTTTATGTCTCTTTGCACCCCTTCCACGACTGAAAAATATACATACACATGCTCTTCTTCATAGGAAACAAATTCACATGTCTTTATGGAATCAGCAGAAAATTAGAATGATTACAGCAGGATAGGTAAAGACTGTGGTGACACAGAAGGCCTATATGACCCATCTATATTGGATGCCTGCCACTTGGCTCCAGCCAATTGTTTCCATGCAGAAAATTCAGGTCCAGGATAGGTAAATCTTTCAATTACTCAAGAAAAGCTAGAAATCTTGATTTGGGGGTATTATCTGTGATGTTTAATTGTTACAATTAACTTTTTAATTAAAAATACTGTGTAGGAGGGGAATTCCCTGGTGGTCCAGTGGTTAAGACTCCACACTTCCAACGCAGGGGGCACGGGTTCGATCCCTGGTCGGGGAACTAAGATCCCACATGCTGCACGGCAAGGCCAAAAATATATATATATATATACTGTGTAGGTTAGTTAAAACTTATATGAGCCAAAATCTGGCCCACAGACTAGCAGACTGTGATTTCTATTAATTTCTTATATTATTTTTAAAAATCTTATGTTAACAAACCTCTTTAAAAAAACTGTAGTGATGGGGGAAACAGGAGATGGGTAGACGTTAGAGAATTTCAGTTTCACAATAATAAACTTATTTTTCCATAGGAATTTTTAAAATGAAGGTGCTTTTAAAAATGACTATGGGGCTTCCCTGGTGGCACAGTGGTTGAGAGTCCACCTGCCGATGCAGAGGACACGGGTTCGTGCCCCGGTCCGGGAGGATCCCACATGCCGCGGAGCGGCTGGGCCCATGAGCCATGGCCACTGAGCCTGCACGTCTGGAGCCTGTGCTCCGCAATGGGAGAGGCCACAACAGTGAGAGGCCCGCGTACCGCAAAAAAAAAAAAAAAAAAAAAAAAAAAAAAAGACTATGAGTCTATAGCAATAAACCCTAAATATCGCTGAGAGAATGTGGGTTTTGGGAGCACTGAATTTTTGCATAAAGTAAATGGCCTTTGTTCTCTCGTCATCATCAGCTCTGTCACAAGCCTAGTATTTGTTATACAGTTTTAACATCTTTATCATCCATCTCCCCTTCCTAGCAGGGATTTTTGTCTTTTTTGTTCAGTTATGTTTTTCAGTGCATAAAATGGTCTGGCACAAAGTAGGTAACACATATTTTTTGAGTGGAATAAATGAATCACCTACTGCTATGGTATACAAAGCACAAAGCCATTCCAACAAGGTGGTTTTTATTCCACCTGTCAGGCTAATACAGAATCACAATAATGTAATAATTATTAGCAATTTATGCATAGCAAGTTGTTTTTCTTATTAATTGAAAGAGTTATATCTAACTCCTGATACTGAAACTTGAGTCAAGAGCCATGTGGCCTGAGCCTATCCTGGCAGGACCTATTCTGGAGTTGGAGTCAGAAAAACTAGGTTCTAGCCCCAGCCTCTGCTGTGTGACTTTGAGAAAGCTATTTTTCTTTCTGAACCTCAGTTTTCTCCATCCATAGAATGGGGCTTATCTACCAGAGTGAAAAGTATTTAAACAGTCAAACATGTGAAGCTGCAAACTCTGTCCTTCTCCTATGTGTTAATACTCTGAGAGGGAGTAGCCAGGTTCTCAGGAAAAATTAAAATGGAGATGCAGACCTGTGATAGGGGGCAGGGTCCAGTAAATTAAGAGGAAGACACAGATACTTAACAAATTCCCAGTATGTGACCCATCACTAATTACATATTGGTCCCCATGCTTAGTAGCGAGCCTTAGAAGAGAGAGAAAAGAGGCCACACATCTCTTTATCTATTTTACTATTACAATTAGTTTTCTCACTCCTTTTGTTGGATGTTATTATATTCATTTAGGACACTGTAGCTGTTGGTGGTGGTGTCATTATTATTATATAATTTCCTTAAGAGTCCATGCCATGGTCAGTCTAAAAACCAGTCTGGTTCAGTCAACTCTATGTTCTCAAGACATGCAACACCTTCTAGAAGTCAAAAAACCCAGTTAAATCATTAATCATTAGAGAAATACAAATCAAAACTACAATGAGATATCATCTCACACTGGTCAGAATGGCCATCATCAAAAAATCTACAAACAATAAATGCTGGAGAGGGTGTGGAGAAAAGGGAACCCTCTAGCACTGTTGGTGGGAATCTAAATTGATATAGCCACTATGGAGAACAGTATGCAGGTTCCTTAAAAACTAAAAATAGAACTACCATACGACCCAGCAATCCTACTACTGGGCATATACCCTGAGAAAACCATAATTCAAAAAGAGTCATGTACCAAAATATTCACTGCAGCTCTATTTACAATAGCCAGGACATGGAAGCAACCTAAGTGTCCATCAACATATGAATGTATAAAGAAGATGTGGTACATATATACAATGGAATATTACTCGGCCATAAAAAGAAACGAAATTGAGTTATTTGTAGTGAGGTGGATGGACCTAGAGTCTGTCATACAGAGTGAAGTAAGTCAGAAAGAGAAAGACAAATACTGTATGCTAACACATATATATGGAATCTTAAAAAAATAAATAAATAATAATAATAATGGTCATGAAGAACCTAGGGGCAAGACGGGAATAAAAACACAGACCTACTAGAGGGTGGACTTGGGGATACGGGGAGTGGGGGTGGGCTGGGACGAGCGGGGAGGGTGGCATGGACGTGTATACACTACCGGGCGTGAAGTGGATAGCTGGTGGGAGGCGGCCACGTGGCGGGGGAGATCCGCTCCGTGCTTTGTGACTGCCTGGAGGGGTGGGATAGGGAGGGTGGGAGGGAGGGAGACAGGAGGGGGGAGATATGGGGACGTATGTATATGTGTGACATTCATTTTGTTGTAGAGCAGCTAACGCACCATTGTGGAGCAATTATATTCCAATAAAGACGTTTAAAAAACAAAAAACCCAGTTAAGGCGGGCAGTGGGGGGAGATAAATTAGGAGTTTGGGATTAACATATATACACTACTATATATAAAATAGGTAAACAACAAGGACCTACTGCATAGCATAGGGAATTATACTCAGTATCTTGTAATATCCTATAATGGAAAAGAATCTGAAAATCAAGTGTACAGCAAAGTAACTGAATCGCTTTGCTGTACACTTGAAACTAACACAATATTGTAAATTAACTATACTTCAATAAAAAATAAATAAATAAGAAAAAATTCAGTTAATAAGATTAGTATTCGATATGCATGTCTTAACACCGGCACATTTCTCTCCTCATACCAATTAATCTCCCTTGTAAAGTTTGGCACATTTTAAGATAAATTTGATAGAAAGCCGTATGTAGATAACAGAAGATTTTATCTGGCATTTTTGTCAGCTGCTGACCCAGAGCCATTCTTGCCACCTATAGCTCATTCTGGAAGACTGGGTTTCATGTGAATTTAAATCGTTCTAGATCAGCTATGCATACTCTCAGAGTTTAGGATCCAAACAAAATTGGAATAAAACAAATTTAACTCCAGAAAATTAAAAACTGTCTGAAATTGGGAATAGCACTGAGACACTCATAATGTACTTTTTTAGGCCTTAAGGTGAGCCATTAACATGGGCTGATGAATTTATGGAATGGAAATTTTAAAACAGTTTATTTCAAGAAAGGTCTTTTCCATCTCTGGCCCAAGGGAGATTACTGCAACTGAGAATGACCTTGCTGTGCAAAGTCAGGCTAAAAGGCAAACACAGAATATAGATGTGACATGTAATACCTCTATTACTGAAAATTCCAGCCAGTATGCTCTGTACTTCATGTAATGTTCACACAGGTTATTCGGCACATATTTTTCTACTCCCAAAGGCAAGATTATCCAACAAGGATGGTAAAGGAAAACAAGAAATTCTGAACCTTACTTTTGTCAATTCTCTGAACTTCCATAAAAGTAATCAACTATTATAAAATTTTTAAATTTTTATTTGAAAAAAATTGATCTTATTGAAATAATGTTTTATGCAGAGTCAGTAAAAAGTGACTAGAACAATGCCTAACATGTAATAAGTGACCACTAAATATCTGTTAATGGATTATAATACATTATTCTCTGCAACAATAAACCAGACCACGAAAATTTAAGTTTCCTTGTTTTTCCTGAAAATGTTTGTTTTTAAAAGTTATATCATAATTCAAATAAAAAACAGAACCTTCTTTTCCCTCACCTTGTCTAGAAAGTAAGCATATGTGAAGGCAGAAATGAGAGAATCCAGGTCACACGATTTATGTCCAATAACCACATGGACCTTCTCCAAGCGTTTGCTTCGATTCTGAAACAAATCCAAATAAAACATCACAATTTAACAACAGATTAATATAAAGTGGATATTTTTCAATCTTTTTTAAAGTATGCCTTAGCTATATTCAGACAATTGCAGAAATTCATAAATGTAACATGAAGTTTTATATAAGGACATAAAACTGCATAACATTTAACATTCAGAAATGCTCATTCAAATTTTAGTTAATCGTCAGGAACAGAAAATTGTTGGTTCGAAACCTCGGGAGCTTCTTTGGGTGAAATCTGAAACTGGCCCCCATACACAGAAGGCAAAGGGAGATTGAAGAAAGAGGCAGGCCACTCCAGATTGGTAGGTGGCAGGTTCAATATGCAAGGGAACTTACAAGGCTTGTCTTGGGCGGCCACAAGACAAGTAGATCTCCACACCTGCCCACCAGAATCAAAAGTTTATATAGAGGCCTTAACTGGCTTCAGTGATGTATGGCCTCAACAACACATTGCTCTCTCAAGGCTGTGTCACTGAAAATGGTTCCCACTGTGTGATCAGTTTTTAATTGTACTGATTGTACCATCCAATGTCAGGGGAGGGGGTGAGGAGCCTCCAATTGCCAGGGTCTAGCTCTCGGGTCAACTGGCAGTCATGTCCTCTCAATGACCTCCTCCAACAATAATGTGGTTTTATTAAGATCATCCACAATCTAACTTAATATGAACTGTATCTCTGAGTCATAATTTTTTAGTAAAAGATTATTTTGGTCTAAAGAGCAGTTCCATAGTATTCCATATCACTTCCTTATATAAGATGTTCTTCTCACTTTGAGAGACAAAGTGACTTTTTTCATATGTCCCTGGCGTGCAACACAATTTGGTATGAATTTATTTTTTCCTGCCACATTTTGGGTGACAGGATATGCCCTCTCTGCATTACATTCTATCAGTTAGCAAATAAAAGTTGTTGTAACACTTTTCTTCCCTCCAGAGAGAGGACTCTGATTAGTATTATTTCTCTAAAAATACAAATCAGTTGCTATTAAAGAGTGTATATTGTCACCTCTCTGTAAGAGAATACATACTATTTTCTTTCCTGGCTAATTCAATACTTCCTTAAAATTCCTTAATAGAAGGCTGACCTCCTTATAAAATACTGAGTTGGATTGCTAAAGAACTAATCACTTCCAGAAAATTTCACAACAAAACTGTCCAATAATGATGTGTAACCTAAATTGACACCTTTATAGTATGTCAGAGACGATACATATGTATACTTCCCCCACTTTTCATCCTTTGTTTTTTTGTGTGTTTTTTGTGGTTTTTTTGTGCGGCAAGCGGGCCTCCCACTGCTGTGGCTTCTCCCGCCGCGGGGCACAGGCTCCAGACGTGCAGGCTCAGCGGCCATGGCTCACGGGCCCAGCCGCTCCGCGGCATGTGGGATCCTCCCAGACCGGGGCATGAACCTGTGTCCCCTGCATCAGCAGGCGGACTCTCAACCACTGCGCCACCAGGGAAGCCCCAACCTTTGTTTTAATTTCTTTTTAGGACTGACTAGAAAGCCAACTCAATTATAGTACTACTCAAAAAACCTACATTAAAAATCCACTGTTCGTGACCACTTCAATAAAAAAGACTTGTTATTCCTTTTTCTACAGAACAAAGGTAAAGGATTATTTAGTAACTTACTAGGCCTCTTACAATGTGTTGGTATGTATAGGGAACTGCCGTATCAGACTCAGAAACTAGTTATTCAACAACCAAGTTGTGGCCCAAGGAACATAATAAAGTAAATCTCGGAGGAGGCTCGGTCAAGAGCCTATCAACGCAGAGAATGATGGCAGGATCAATATTGCAGATGAGTCGTCCAGTACGCAATATTGTTAACTTAAAATAAATGTATATATTTTAAAATATATTGACATCTTGATCTGTAGTAAAACAACAGGATTTGATTTGATTTGATTTTTTTTTTTTTTTTTTTTTTTTTTTTGCGGTACGCAGGCCTCTCACTGTTGTGGCCTCTCCCGTTGTGGAGTACAGGCTCCTGACGCGCAGGCTCAGCAGCCATGGCTCACGGGCCCAGCCGCTCCGCGGCATGTGGGATCTTCCCGGACCGGGGCTCGAACCCGCGTCCCCTGAATAGGCAGGCGGACTCTCAACCACTGCACCACCAGGGAAGCCCCCCCCCGCTTTTTTTTTTAAAGGGTCTCACGCTTCATTTAATCTGAAGAACAGTCCAGGCTCTTCGGCTTAAGATATAAATTATTTATAACGTTACAGGACAAGCGGCGACTCCAACAATTTAAAAACTAGGTAAGTCTACCTGGTGTTAATTTCCGGCAACAGTCCTCCCAATCTGTTTTTTTTTTTAAAGTCATCCCTGCCCACGTTTCAGTAGACGTGCACCATGCCGTAGAGGAATGTCCAGAACAGGACGTTGGTGAAGAGGCCTCCGATGAGACCTCCTGTAAAGAGAGGTCTTCGCGACTTAAAATATTTGCCCCACCTCCTTCCCGCCTTGAGAATTAAGAGCAGGGAGAGCAGGATGGAGGTGAGCAGGTAGAAGATGAAGCCGTAGAGGCCGGTGAGGCCGAGGATGCCGGCCGTGGCCCCTGACAGCGCCGGCACCGAGGTCCGGCAGTAATCCAGGACGGCGGCGTTGCCCCGCACAGCGGCCTCGCTGATGAACAGCGGCCCCTCCCGCTTGGCCACCACAGCAGCCATCGCACCCGCCCGGGCTCGGCCTCTGCTTTCTCGTGGAGCAACGCGGGGCTGCGGAGAGAACCAAGTTACAGGTGGCGCCCGGAGCGTGGCGAGTTGGGTTTGCGCCGCCCCTCCCCCTGGGGCTGCGGAGACCTCACACCCCTCAGTCTCGGACCTTCGAAAGACGCTGAAAAGGCTGAGGGCTCGGGGTTGCTGGCGGCACATCTGCATTTATGGCCCAGACTCGCCCAGTTACCTGGAGCCCGGCGGCGGACGCAGTAGCTCTGCGCTTCCTCAGACAGCCCGTGGTAGGCATTCCTGCGGCGCCATCTTGCACTCAAACAACAGGAGTTTAAAACGTTATAAACTCTCTGAAGATACTTACAACCACTGCCCTCCCATCACCATCTGTAGCTCCCATTCCTTCCTCTCCCAGCTTCCTTCCCTAGAGCTCATAAATATATAGCTAGCTCACTTGTACTTTTTGAGGATTCGTCGAGGCCCAGTTCTTACTCTCAAAGCCAGACTGCTTCCCCTGTGCAAGACAGTTAGATATTTTAGAGGAATCTAAAGAAATTTGGCTAAATGGAATTACACTCCATTACAACACAAACAAATGCATTAGGAAATCATATTACTGTAGACTGTTGTTCTTCCGAGAAGCTCGAAGGTCTAAGTAGACATTACCTCATTTCTCCTCCCATATCTCTTGTAAGGCAGACAGTAAGAAGATGAATAACACGTTTTATAGGTCAATAGAGTCTGTGATAGGACCAGGATTGTTCCCAGAACCCATGATCGAGTACAAAGAGCCCTGTCTCTTCTGCCCTTCACCAACCACCCCATAATGCCATAATGACTTCAGCATCCACAAAATGAGCAAGCATGGAGATTGACGGAGAAAGAGAATGTTAAATATGCCTTCTAAATACAGCAAGGCTTCAGAAAATTGTAGCATTAAAATGACCCCAAAGCTGACCTATCCGCTTTCTTGTCTAGGTTCAGTAATTCCTAGGCACGGCTCTGCATTCAACACTCAACTTCCACGAAAGAAGACATGGGGGGAAATAAGAAGACTTGTGTGCCAATTCATTTCAAAGCCCAAGCCAATCACTAATTAGAAAAAGAAAGGAGCTAAATAGGATTGTGAACCCAAACATGCTAGACCAATTTTCACAATTTGGGAATCTTCTAAAATTATGATTTATTCATCCTTCTCCATTTAAAGAGAAAAAAGCACATATCATCTTACAGATCAGGCTGTAGAAGATCCCAGTACAAATCTTTGAGGGTTACTTGTAGTGCCACATGCCTCTCTCTTCGTGCTTTCTTGTTTGTCTTCTGATTCCCCCTTCTTCCCACACATCCAGTTCCCTAAGAGTCATGACTTCTTCTGGCTCCACTTACTTTGTCTGCTATCTCCAGTCAATGCCCCAGCCCCCAGGCTCCAACACTATCTTCTCCCCATCACCCACCTCCATCAAAATGTACCATTCTGGTGCCCATACTATCAGGGATCTATCTGCTCCTCCACTAGCAATTCCAATAGAGAGTCCATGCCAATGAGTACCCTTGGGTTAATGCGTTACCCACCAAGGTAACGTACTTTCATTTTAAAGAGACCTTCCAGAGGTTATGCCACAATCCAAAAAGATGACCAGAAATTTCAGCCTGGCTGAAAATGTTGGACAAGAAAAAAGGGACCTCACAACAAGAAGGTACCTTTGGTGACTACCAATCAGCCTTAAAAATAGTAGGCTCAACCTCAAAAAAATCTTAGATGTTCCAAAGTGCCTGATTCCTACCAAAACCCACTAAGATATAATTAGAGTGTAGCAAAAGTCAGATATCATAGTAACCAGGCTCAGGCAGACTCCTGCCTGCTTGGAGGAATAAAACGTGAAATTAGTTATATCAACCTTAATATCTATGTCCCTTGATACAGTTCAAATTGGAGATTAGAGTATTCACAAAGAGACAAATTATGCTCAAATAAAAGTGACATATGTACAATTTTATCAATTCAATTAATCATTGTCATTCAACTAATAAAACCCTGTTTGTGCCAGGCATTGCACTAAGTCCTGGGGATACAGCACTGAACCAAACAGACAAAAATCCCAGTCCCCATGGTACTTTTATTTTAGTGCAAGGAGATATAAAGAACCAGTAATTAGATTATGATGAATGGAAGAGGAGGGTGCCCTGGGATGAGGCACTGAGAAGGTGACATTTGAATAAAGACCCAAAGTGAAGAAGTGGGACCTCCAGTTATCTCAGGCCAAGGAAATAGCAGGTGCAAAGGTGAAAGCATGCCCAGGATGTTCAACAAATAATTATTACCTAGTGTATACATTTTCTAAATGTGACTTTGTAAATTCCTAGCCAGGAGTGAATAGATCTGGCAAGGAAATAGCCACCCCCTGGTATTGATACAAGCACACCAAGCCTTAAGGAATCTCAGGAGACAGAAGATTCATCGTTACTACCTACACCCAGTGCTGAGCAAGCCCAACACAAAATGGAATCTTGATAATGGTTGAAATAGATACTACACTCAATTTATACTATACCCTACACTTCCGAATAGATGGACAGAATCTTACCATAATCAATGTATAAAAGAAAACATATTGAATATGCCAGTATTCCAGACCACAATTTTAATATGCTTTCAAAGTGTAAATCTATACCTCACTAAAGTGAGACTTCTTAATGAAGTTTACTTCTTACCTCTTTTTAAAAGCAGAGAAATACCTAAGCATTCAGATTCAACCGCCCGTGAAAGCAAACTGTACTTGTCAGGCAAAAGCACTTTCAAACACACCCACAGAAAACAGGCCTGATCAGAAACAGCCTTGCCATAAGCTCAGCCTCCTCCGTCAATTTCTTCATAACTCCACCCTCTGAGGAACAAAGCTGCTCCTGCCTGGAACTTTCACATCTGGAGCCCCACAGCTAACCTTTAGTCAACAAACCCTTGCAATACAGTTATACTATGATTTCTCCATACCCATCCTACCCAACTCTCTTTTCCTAAAAACCCCAGGCAAATGTTTTCAAAAATAATGATTTGAAATGAATTTTGTTTCAAAAACGTTATAGGCAAAGCCTGTGAAAGTTGGAGAGTCCCCTTCCTCGCACATTAAAGTAGGGCACATTCCTTAGTCCCTCATCCTTAACCAAAAAGTGAAGACACGATAGAAGAAGCTGCTTGAATTTATCGAATGGTATCTCCAAAGAAACCCAGGCACAGAAAACAGTTGGCAATTGACTTGACTACTTCTAACTCCAAGTCAATGAGGGGTCTTCCTTCCTGAAGGCTGGCTCTGGGTGGCACAGAAAAGGGCCCAGTTCCTCCCCAGAAAAACTCCGTGAATCTATGGCCACTGTGATTCTAAATCAGAGGACTCACAGGATAGGCAAGAGGAAACCTTACATGCTGCTAACCCCTATCAATCCCTATGTCCACGCCAGTCACAGTCACCAGGAAAACCAGGAGCTGGGTGGGGGGGATGCATAAGGAACCACAGCCAAATAAGCAGCAGGGACAAAGGGAGCTGTGGAGCTGCCCAGAACAACCTGGTCTTCCAAAGGCGAGAACTATAAGTCTCTGATCAGCTCTGTCGGATATGGATAAAGTCACATCCTTTGTTCACTTGGTAAATGAATGAGATGCCTCTTGATATCAGCCTTGGGTTTGACATGATGTCTGGAACTCCTGACCTGCTGCTGAACTTCTCATAATCTTATCATTACCTGGAAAAAGGTTGGGACCCAGAGGGAGCTAAACGCTGGAGGGAATAGCATGGCATCAATCGAAAGTTTAAAAAAGCAAAGGAGGGGCTTCCCTGGTGGCGCAGTGGTTGAGAGTCCGCCTGCCAATGCAGGGGACACGGGTTCGTGCCCGGGTCCGGGAAGATCCCACATGCCGCGGAGCGGCTGGGCCCGTGAGCCATGGCCGCTGGGCCTGCGCGTCCGGAGCCTGTGCTCTGCAACGGGAGAGGCCACAACAGTGAGAGACCCACGTACCGCAAAAAATTAAAAAATTAAAAAATTAAAAAAATAAAAAAGCAAAGGAGAAAAAGCTTATCACTCTATGCAAAGTCCCCAGAACACAGGGACTTTCCTCATCAACTGAAACCTTTGTATTTTATTCCTTATTTTTGTTTATTTTTCTGGTAAGAAAAGAAATACATATCATTATAAAAAGTCAGACACAACAAAAATTAATAAAACAAAGATAACAACTGTTAACATATTGTTGAATATTCCACATTTTAAATTTACGCACGTATATTTACACATATACTTTACAAAAATGGGGTACTTCTACTCTTTAGAGACTTCCTTTTTTCACTTAACAGTATACTATGGACCTTTTTCCATGACCAAAGCTACAGTTATTCTTCATTCTTACTGGCTTAATGGTAGCTATTGTGTGGATACATCTGTATGTATGGAGGGGTGGCAGGGTTGGTATGTATATATAGAATTCCTGGAATTAGAATAAGTGCTTCTTCTTTAAATCTGCATGATATTGCCAAATAGGATACTCTGGCCCACTGGCCACCTAGTTTAGTCCAATTTCACTCTAATGGTTAATTAATAAACAATAAGAAGTGAATGGAGGCTGTAATTGATCTCTTCTGAGAGCTGTACCTCAGGTCATGTGTAAAAGCAAAAACATTTACCAGAATCTACAAATTCAGGACACAGACTTTTTATATTTAATTTTCTCATAAATGTCCAAATTTACTTGGTGACGTACTAGATGAATATAAACCAATTAATTAGGAAAAGGCAAAAAGCTTTGAATGATGAAACTCAAATGATTTTGAGATAATTTAATTGTCTCACTGATAAAATGAAAACCTAATCAACTCAGAGAAGTATATATTGTCTAGAGCCTCCCCACTCACCGCCCTCCTAACCAACCCCAGTAATATTTTCCTTCAGCCTCTCTTTGCCATGCTGAAGAAGGCCCTCTTTTAATATCTCTCATTTGGGAAAAATGAGGGATGAGAGTCGGTCTGAGCAAATTCAGCTATAAATGGCTCAGACCCTGTGCACCTGTATCCCTTCTAGACTGTCAAATGCAGAGGCCACTGGGGGTAGGCGGTGAGGGGGCAAAAGCTAAACCCACCTATTGCCCAAGGCCCTTCTTCTTGGGTCCCCAGTTTCCTTGGGGTCAGGATCTTTTAGTTGGGGCATCGGGTACTGGCTCAACCATTCTTTGTCTTTCTCAGCTGAATCCATCTTCCTCAGCCTGTTTGCTACCGATCTTGAAAACACAATGTTCTCAAAAGGAATGACTTCATATACAGTTTACATACTTCCTATGGATCATAATAATGATTTGGGCTGGAATTGTTATTTTACTTACAGCATTTAATTTTTTTATATTTTTTTTGTTCAAGATTCCTTTACTGACAATGTCCTCAAAGGACAGTTTTGGGGGACAGCACCATTATTTTTCCTCCACAACTTCAACCAGAAAAGGTCAAGGATGGTCCTCCCAAATCCTTACCTTTCCTGAAAAGCCCCTTTAGGAATTGTCCTACATAGCTTCCTAAGATATTATCATTTTTCAGCCATTCCACTTTTGGGGGAACTGTGTCCATACATGTATTACCAACTGGATGGGGTAGCTCTTTACTTTCCTTTTGGTACTGCTTCCTTTCAGCTTAAGTAGAAATCTGTCTGCCACGGTTTCATAGATTTTTATAATCTCTCAACCTTCCTCTTTTCAGACTTAAGAGCTGTAGTCTTTTCCATCTAGCCTCATCTCTGACCTTCTGCTGTCTGTGCCCCTTTGCTATGCTTAGACCTTGCTATGAACTGAATTGTGTACCCCCAAAATGCATATGTCAAAGGCCTAACCCCCAATGTGATGGTATTTGGAAATGGGGTCTTTGAAAAATAATTGGGTATAGATTTAGTCATGAGGGTGGGGCCCTCAAGATGGAATTAGTGCTCTTATAAGACACCAGAGTGCTTGTGCTCTCTATCTCTCTATTTCTTTCTATCTCTCTCCACCATGTGAGATCACAGGGAGAAGGAGGCTTTTGATAAGCCCAGATGATGGTTCTCACCAGAACCCAACCATGCTGACACCCTGATCTTGGACTTCCAGGCTTCAGAACTGTGAGAAATAAATTTCTGGTGTTTAACCCACCCAGTCCATAGTATTTTGTTATGGCAGCCCAAACTTACTAATACAGACCTCCAAATTGGACTCATTCTAAAATTTAAATCTACCTAGCAAATAACTGATCTTTAGAGAAAGCTTGGAAGAGCTTATTTTTACTAAATGATTGATGTCAAAGGCAATACAAGGGTTTTAAAAACCAAATGAAAAAGAACACCCCTGCTACACACACATAGAAAACTACCCCATGTCACCTAAGGTTAATTAACTATCAAACATAGAGTTAATTTATACCATCATAGTAATGTAAGTTACTTTATAAAATAATGTATGTTCATTGTAAAATATTTGGAAAATGTAGAAACAAAAAGACAAAAATCCTCAAGACCCAATATAATCACTATGAACACAACGTATTCCTTCCAACTTTGTTCTATACATTTATGAGTGTTCTCTTTTGTAATACTGTGATCATATTTTACCTAACATTTTGTAGTTTCTCTTTTTTAACAACATTCTGAGTATTCTTTTAAAATTCTAAAATATAAATGTTGTGATGACCAGGAGTAATATGTGTTTGCTTTTGTAACCCCAGCTGCCCAGTCTATTGCTTTGCACACAGTAGGTGCTCAATAACCATTGAAAAAATGAATAAGTAAATGAATAACTATGACATTTAATGGATACAGTATTCATTAATAAGGATCATTATAAATTATTTAGTCAGGTCCCTACTGTTGCAGATTTAAGTTAATTTTTTGATAATGTAAATAAGACTGCAGGGAATATTTGGAACATAGTATTTTTGTGCCCATCTCTAGTTATTTCTTCAGGATAAACTCCCAAATCTTACATTTCTGGGTCAAAGAATGTAGGTATTTTAATGCTCACCAGAAAAGTTGTAGAAATTTACATTTTCACCCACAGAAATACCTGATTTTCAAATCTTCAACTCTGTGTTTAAGCATTATCTTGTTGATAGGTAAAATAGTATCTTAATGTTGTATTTATTATAATTATAAGGGCTTTAGGTCATTTTTTCATACAGATACTAAACATTCCTGTCTTCATACAGACATATTTTTTTGTGAATTTTTCACTGTATATCCTTTTAGGATGTTTATCCTATTCTCACTGATGAATTAAAATACTATATTATTAACAAATTCAACTCTGGAAACATTATATTACTTTGTTCTCTGGCCTTGGGCATCTATGGAACAGCTTGTTCAATAAGTTGCATTAAGTGTGCAATAAGCATGAATTATTTAATATGATATTATCCTTTCAAGCACTAAAGAGTAATGGTAGACTCTTTACCATCTTTTCCTCAGTCTACCTACTGTGCTTTCTGAAAATGTTGCAATAATACAGGTCAGACTCTGCCTTGGTCTCTAGATCTTGATCGGAATGCATTTACTTCTCTTATAATTAGCCTCATGTAAAAATGATAATGCAATTTAAATTTAAATCTAAGGTGCTTATTAAGTGTCTTTAAAAGTAGTGAAAATTTTGATAGACAACAGCACCAAAAAGAATGACAGAACTAAGAGAATAGATCTTAAAAGTTCTCATCACAAAGAAAAAAAATTGTAACTATGTATGGTGATGGATATTTAAATAAAAATAGATTTATTGTGGTGATCATTTCACTATATATTATATACAAATACAAATGATTCGGTATACAAATATCAAATCATTATGCTGTATACCTGAGACTAATATAATGTTACATGTAAACTATATCCCAGTAAATACATACATATAACATGTGATTTAGCTACTTCAATTCTGTGGGAAAAAATGATAAAAGATAAACAACAGAGCAGGAGATAATATTTGCACCATCTTTCTATTAAAAGGGCAATATTCCTAACATACAAAAAGTTTATACACATTGATTTAGAAAAAGACAAATAACCAATGGAACAATCAGTAGAAGTATGAACAGGCAATTAACAGAAGAAAAATGAATAAATGAAAAGAAATTCAGCCTCATTAGTAGTCATGGAAATGCAAATTAGACCAAAAATAAAACGGTTTTTTTTTTTTGGCCCATCACATTGGCAAAAAATTGAGAGTGCTAACATCCACCCTTGGTTAGACTGTAGGCAGCAGAAAGGAATACTACAACCAATGTGGGAATAATTTGACAGTATCCTTTAAAATGCAGAATGTTCACACTTTTTTTTTTTTTTTGCAGTATGCAGGCCTCTCACTGTTGTGGCCTTGCCCATTGCGGAGCACAGGCTCCGGACGTGCAGGCTCAGCGGCCATGGCTCATGGGCCCAGCTGCTCTGCGGCACGTGGGATCTTCCCGGACTGGGGCACGAACCCGTGTCCCCTACATTGGCAGGCAGACTCTCAACCACTGCGCCACCAGGGAAGCCCTGTTCACACTTTTTGATCCAACTAATTTATTTCACTTCTAGGCATCTATTCTATAGAAATAAAATCACCAACAAATATGGATACTTTAAAATTCCTTATTATAATTCAAAATCCATTGTTAAATATGGATATTCAATAAAATCCCAAAGAACGTTTATTGAAGCAGTATTTGTAACGGAAGCAAAAACAAAAAACAAATAAGAAACAATGTCAAGATATAACCAAGGAATCGTTGGACAAATTATGTACTATCCATAAAGTAGAATCAAAGCAACGATTACCAAACAAATGAGTTAGATCACCATTTAATGACCTGGAAAGATGTATTCCAATATTTTTCCCACTACATCACATGGCTATTTCTTCCTTCCTGGGTCCTGCCTCTCAGAAGAAAAGCATGCTGTGGCTCCCGCTTGGGTGACAGTACTGTCTTGCTGACTGCACTAGGATCACCTACTAGGACATTATTGTAATGCAGATTTCTGAGCCCATCCTGATAGCCAGAATTAGTAAGTCTGTAGTAAAGTCTAAGAATACTGTGACTTGTTTGGGAACCATGGCCTTAAAGAGAACCCAAGGTTAGCACCCAGGGACCATTTGGCTTCTGTCAACTGCACAATGTATCTGCATTTGGGTTTTGAAAGGGGCTGCTGGAGTTGCTCTAGATTAAGTACAATTTCAGAGGGAATTACTGATGTTACATTACTTAGATTTACTCAAGTCTAGAGTTAGAAAAGGGCTTGGATTCACCCAGTTGAAACCCATCAATGGTTTCCAAAGTGAGGTTGTGGACCTCCAAGTAAGAGAAGAAACCACGTAAACTCTTCTTTAACTCATCCTTTTAAGTATTCTGTTTTTCTAAAAATATAAAATGTGCCTTATATGCTAGTCAATTAATACATGAACAGAATTCAGAAATAAATATATGTCCTCAGATAATGAACTCAAAAGACTTCTACTAATGCTGTTGTACAACCAAAAAATGTTAGAGACCATTTTTTTATAGATGAGAAACTACGAACTGAGAGATAAAGGGCAGAGGTAAGTAATAACTGTATCGCCCATCTAAAGTCCACCATGGCCCAATATTCTACTTCTGCTGTGTAGTACAGCGAAACAAAAGTCAACCACACAAATGAAAATAAACAGTAACTCTCTTCACTTACTGGCATGTGCAATCTTTAGTTCCTAGTCACCCATGCATTTGGGGGTCAGCTATTCAATATCAGAGATCCAGTTCTACTAGATCAATGGTTCCTTGCAAGTCCTGGCCACATCCTGAACTTGGTATCCCCCAGAGTTCCTAAGGCAGTGAGTATTCTGCACACAGCTGATGCTCAAATCAACATTTGCTAGTGAAAACAATGATTGGATATAACAGTTGGGCAGAAGAGTGTTTTCAATTTTTAGATCCTTTGTCATGCTCTTATGAAATAACAGTACTATGGACTAACATTTTGTTAATAGCCCAAAAGTTAAAAATTGTATTACAGGCTGCAAATAATCACCCCTCTCTCAAGCTTAACAGATTCTCATTTCATGGTGGGGTCTCTCTCTGAATCTCTCTACACGCACGCACACACACACACACGCACACCAGAGTATGATGACACGTGCCTACCTCATGGTATAAAGTTCAAAACAAATCTTTAAAATGATTTTATATAGTGACAGATCTTATGACTATTATTCATCACATATTACTTATCACATATTTTCCCCTTTCCTCTTGACTTCTGAATCTATTCCACATTCTAAATTATTCATTATTCTGAAGACATAACTGTTGTAATAATTTTCTTTTTGATGTCTCAAGCAGTGGAAAGTAGTCCACTGTGGAACTCTGTCAAAACATGACTTGCTATTAGTGGTGTGCGTCAAACGGGCCCAATCCTGGGCCCTGATCCATTAACCCCCATAGAAGGGTTTAACTGTAATTAGCTACCAGGTGTTACTCAGCTGTGGCCCCAGCACTTAAGTGG
The DNA here is from genome assembly GCF_964165515.1 of Mesoplodon bidens. Lineage (NCBI taxonomy): Eukaryota > Metazoa > Chordata > Mammalia > Artiodactyla > Ziphiidae > Mesoplodon > Mesoplodon bidens. Next base: position 85,652,232 of record NC_138162.1, read on the forward strand.
TTAATGGATGTCCAGTGTACAGTAATTTTTAAATTCCAGTTTACATGATTTCAAGACAAAAGGGTATTTATTGTATTAGCAATCAGAGCTAGTAAGGTTGCTGCCCCAAAGCACTATTTTTCTAAGGAATTCTAAAACTTCATATAGTGCTTTTTTACCTATTTTGCAGTTATATCATATCCCTTTCAGTTGACAAAATGTGGAAAATGTGTCATAAAGTTCAAATTACTTCCTATTGTCTATTCATAAATAGGATAACAATAAGACATACAACTGCTTTCCCCAAAGGTTGTTAAGTGTTCAAATCTAGAATGTCCTTTTCATAGAATGCTGATAATTTCTCAAGCCCGGAGATGAGTATGTGGAGTTTTCTCTGGCTCCTCTGTGGTGTGTGCTTGAAAACAAAAATAATTAAAAGTAACTCTGAGAGACTAAGACAAGAAAGCAAAGAGGTTTACAAGAAAGAAGGAGAGAAAGGAAAGAAAAAAAGAAAGAGAGGGACGGAGGGAGGGAAAGAGAGAGAGAAGGAAGGATGGATGAGGGAGGGAGGGAGGAAGGAGGGATGAAGGGAGGGAAAGCCCTTTTCACCAGGTCTTGGGAAAAGCCTGGGCCCTTGAGTGCACACTCTGGGTAGCTAGTCAGAGCATGTCTTGGTTTCCATCCTTAGAGGTGAATCAGCACTTAGAATGGTACTTGGTAAAAATACTCAACTAAATATTGATTGAAAGGATGGACTAAAGCAATAAATAAGAAGCCCAAATTCTGAGTTCGCAGGCAGCTAAAGCCTGGATTGAGACCAGAACAGTACAACCAGGAAGATGGTTTGTCTCCCTCCTCCTTTGCCCTTCACCTCCCTTATCTACTACCCGGTACCCTCCCACGAACACTCACACACGTCCCACGCCCTTTGGGACATTCTTTTTTATCTTTGTCTTATGGGGAGGGGCTGGAGAAGAACAGCAGCGTTTATGATACCATCCAGGCACAACAAAGGAAAATCAAACCCTCTTGGACCCAGAAAAGCCAATCCGTATCACCCTGACACGATTCCAGTGGAATCTTCTGTGATGTAATTGAACAAAGAAAATGTTCTCAGTAGAACTAGGATTTAGGGCTAAATCAGCGAGGCGTCCCAGGGCTGTCAGGTTAACTTAGTATCAGGAAAATTACTGGAGGGAAATAAAGAACTGAGAGCCTTCCCTTTGCTTTTCTTTTTGTGGGCTTGCTTTTGTTCCCCCTTCATCTTGGCAGCTTTACGTTATTCCTACGCTCCTACACGCACGTTATCTGAATGTTCACCCTGGCTGCAATAAGTCAAAAACAATTTTTAAAAGGTGGAGAAATAGCCCCCAATTGTGATTTCAATCATGATTCACTAGAGCACTTGGACCTGCTTCCGTTGTTTACTTTCCTCATCCATGGAAAAAAGAAATGCACTTTGAACACAAGGTGGACGTAAATGGGAAGGGGGGTTCTTTAATAACTTTTTAATCAACATATCACGGGAAAACTTAGGATGACATTTAGTAAATATATGACCTGCACTAAGTGTTTCTGTAAAACTTCTGTAGTAAATAACTTATATCAAGCGCAGAGGGAAAATATCCAAAATAACAAAAGGTATGATGACCTTTGAACTACTTCGCTTTACCTGTCATTTTCTATCCATCCAAACACAGTCTCAAGGCTCTCTGCTAAGAATATAGAACCTTCTGAAAAATGGGATGTACGTCTGTGTGTAGACAGGTGTTGCTGGGTTCTGTAGCAGATGTCCACACACACTCTCAGGCCTGTTCCATTTGATCAAGTCCATCAATACGAATAACCCCTTGAATGAGGTGCATATGGGAATTAGGAGGAAGTGACATTACTGTTAACACCTATGTAGAAACTGAGAAGCTAAATAGCCACCCCCTTCCCCAATAGCTGCACTAGAGGATGGACATGGACTAAGGGAATTCTATAAAATGGAAGTCCCCCCATGTGGGTCATTGACACAATCCCTGCTGGAACAACTCACAGAAGCGTCTCTAGGATCAGGCACTTTGTCCAGGGATGGGCAACACCCAAACCACTGAGCTTCGAAATACAATATCAATCAGAAAAAAAAAAGATGAGAAAGCTATGCTTATGTTACTACTTCTCAAATTTGCCCTAAAGATTAATATTTAGTAATAGCCCTAATTTTTGTTGCTATCTTTCTCACCTTTAAAGTTGTTATAAGTTGTAGGAATGTACCTTTTTCCTTGATTAAAAGTATTTCCTTTTTTACTGGAAACATGGTGATTCATAAGTATTTTTAATTTTCTTTAATTGATCCTTATGGAAAAGAAAAAAAAGCCTTCTCAGCTCTACACTAAGTTCCCAGAACTTCCTTTTGTGAGCCTTCCCTCAGATCAGGTCCTCTTAACTGTGTCGCCTCTTTCAAAGCCAGCCGCTGTATGGCGCAGGCTGTCCGGATCCTTTAATTATTTCTTCTCCCTCAGACTGGGAGGGCTGAAGCTAATTAGTCAGGTTTTTTCTCTCCATGATCAAGCCAAGATGCGCTCGGAAGACTTTTCCCAGAAGCTTTGCTTTTCTGCAGTCAGCTTTTTGTTGTCATAAGGAAGATCTATTGCTTTAATACTCACGCGAGTAAATGTCTGTATTTGGAATGGACGTCAGGCAGGTGACACCACACACCTGGCATGTCTGAAACCTTCTCAGACATGACAGTAATGAACAGATAAGTGGCTAGAAGCCGGCAGGAGGAGAAGATGCATTTCCAGCAAGCTGCAGTTATGCAGGTTCACAGGGACATGTACTAGAAGTATGCAGAGCAATGACTACTTTGCAAAGATGACAGTTTTTAATGATGCCGTTATTTAGTACACTGTGTGTTTTTCAGTGACAGAAGAACCCTTACCTTCCAAGTGACCTCTCATTCTCTCTCGCTGTCACTCAATATTTTGCAAATTAGAAAACCCTTTTCAAAACTAAACAGTACCTGGCACAGAGTAGTTGGGTATTCAATAAAGATTTATTAAAATACGTGTCTGGTGACACAGCATAGTGCAGTAGGATATAGATGTAGATGAAGATAGATATAAAAATATGTGCATAGGTATTATTTCGTATGTTTTAAAAGTATAAACATGTTAACATTAACTAAGTATCACCCTCTGAGAACAAGCTTTTCCAGTGAAAAGTTTCCAGTTTTCTAAGCATCAGATCCTTCCAACACTGGGATAATATGATTTTATGATTCTAAGTACTACATAACCTATGTTTCAGTTGCCCAGACATTTTCCCTTTGCTCTCTTCTGTTGAGAGAATTGCCCGGAGTCTCCAAACATAGCCCCTCAATATAGAAAAATTTCAATATATCCATTTGAATTTTACTTTTGCCATTTAAAGGTACATCATCAACTGAATAGATTATGAAAAAGTTACCTTTAATACAAAATATTGCAACAAAGTTTTCTGCCTTGTTATTTTAAATAATCATGTAAAAACAGAAAGGTGTTATATTAGAGGAAGATTTTGTTATTTTAATTTTTAAATAGGTGTCACATTGAACTTTCAGTAAAAAATATATATCCAAAGAATGACAAATGAGGAAGGTTTAAAAATATTATGTCAACCTTAACAACACATAATAAAAATGCATCAGACCGCCAAATCTTTCACCATAATAAATAGCTGTAACATGGATGACATCAGCTTTAAAAATTTTTCACTCACCTTGTAAAATAAATCTTTGTTCATTTTGGGCTTGTGGCTATATTCAATGATGAATTATGTACAGCTTTTAATTAAAGACTCAAATTTTCTTACCATTTTATTTTCCTTAAGAGATTACTCTTTCTGAGTAACTTCTTTAGCAGAAGTTTAAAAATTCAATAACGACTAGAATATTACATCCTAATTTCTTAATACTGTGGTGTCTGCTCTGAAAATTCCAAATATTTGAAACTATTAGTAACCTAACACTTATGACAACTGCAAACCCACTGTCCTATGTATAGATGTGAAGCTTTTGGAGGTACTGATGTAGAAGCAAATAGTCTTATTAGAAATACTTGTCAGTTACTCACCAGACAACAATTGGAGAAGTGAATCTATGGTTTGAAGACCCAAAGGAGTAATAGCATTTTAGGAGTGACCTTGAACTGATTAAGAAAGTATTGTTTATCTTCACAAATCAATCGAAGTCCTGCCCTATGCTCCCCTCCGAAGTTTTGTTGTTGTTGGTTTGTTTGACTCTATTTCAGAAGGCTATAGCAACTAAGAGCCCTTAGATCATATAACATACAAATTTTCATCAAAGGAAAAACAGAGAGCAAGACTCCCCAACACGTGCGTGCACGGGGGCGTGTGTGTGTGTGTGTGTGTGTGTGTGTGTGTGTGTGTGTGTGTGTGACTTCTGAATTCACTCATGTCTTGAGATCTTTAGAATCTCAGGGTGGAAAAACGGAGAGAAGATGCTTTTAAAAAATCCTTGAGGGCTTCCCTGGTGGCGCAGTGGTTGAGAGTCCGCCTGCCGATGCAGGGGACACAGGTTCGTGCCCCGGTCCAGGAAGATTCCACATGCCGTGGAGCGGCTGGGCCCGTGAGCCATGGCCGCTGAGCCTGCGCGTCTGGAGCCTGTGCTCCATAACGGGAGAGGCCACAACAGTGAGAGGCCCGCGTACCGCAAAAAAAAAAAAAAAAAAAATCCTTGATAGTTAAGCTTCTGGATGTTGTGGTAGGAGAGTGCTGGTGGTAAAATGTGGATGGGGGCAAGAAAAGATGGAGAGAATGTGGGACCATTGATGGGGGAGGTGGTCCTCTCTTCCCACTCTCTTGGTGAGCAAACCCCAGCTAACTGGAGAGAGAAACTCAAGTGGCAACCACCAGTTAGTAACAACAGTGACAGCAGAGAGCACCTCACTGTCTCACAACCCCAGGGGGGCGCCATTCACATCCCATGGAGCTGTGCCCAGGGGGTACCATTCACATGCATTCCAAGTGAATGGTGCCTCCAGAGCAACTGCTGAGCCACTGCTGTGGTTTCTCTGATCCTGGCATCGTTTCACAAAGTTCTCAGAATCCTGGGTGAGAGATCCTTTAGCATCCCCCAGTTGAGTCTGGTGCACAGAGACTGCCGGAGGTAACTGCCCCAGGACTGGGGTTGCCAAAGCCGTGCATCTGACCGCTTCCCTGCCTGCGGGCTGACAGCAGCGCGGACTGTTTCTAGTAATCTGGTGCCTCCAAGGCTCTGCACAGTCCTGCCTTCCTCTACCTCCTACAGGCTGTTTCATACATGTTTGTAAAATTATCCTGGTTAACTTTTTATCATCCTGGGGCAAATGGAACAAACATGAGTTACTATGGTAATATGGTGTTTGGTAATTATGATATAGATAATGCCATTGAAAGAAATGAAAACAATAAACCTTTATACAGATTAGCACAGACAATGGCATATTTAGAAAGCTTCCATTGTTTGGCCCTACCTGGCAACAACAGACACTAGGTCATGTCCACCACAGTCCTTGCCACCTGGAAGGTGGTCCTTCAGAGAACTAACCCTTACTTGCAGCCGTCTCCACTGAGAGCACGGCATCAGCCAGCCCCGCCACTGAGGCGTCTTCAGGGGCATATTCCAGACCCTTCTCTCAGCCCATCCTTCCTGAGTTTCTCCCCAGCTCCTTGCCCCTCCATGAGCTCTTAGGAAAGTCCCTCCTTCTAGAGAATGGGGGAGGGGAACAGGGCAATGAGGTCCAAAAAACAGTCTGTTTTCATTCCTCCTGCACCCTGCTACGAGAACAGTGGGGTTCTTCCTACATTACAGGTCACTGAAAAACAGTGTGTGGGCACACAGGACAGGAGCATTAACTGCCCCAAAGTGTCGAGAAACTTCCCGAGAAGGTCTTTCGTCCAGAAAAGAGAGGTGAGAGATTCCCAGGCTGAGAAGTAGCAGGAGCCTCTACCGTTCTTTCCATGATTCACATTAAGTCAAAAACCACTGGACACAGTGTTTATGGGAAGCATACACACACACACACACACACACACACACACACACAACCACCTACAAGCTCCTTCTTGGACACAGATTCAGGTGAAATGAGAATTTACAGGTGAAATGCATGATGTCTGTGATTTGCTTTCCAATACCCCAGGAAACAAAACTGTACATGCACAGCGTGGAAACAGATGAAACAGAATGGCAAAGCATTGGTAATTACTGAAGATAACTATTATGGGTTGAGTTTCATCCCCTCAAAATTCCTGTTGGGGTTCTAAAACTCCAGCACCTCAGAACTTACTTGGAAATGGGGTTGTTGCAGATGCAATTAGTTAAGCTGGATGAGGTCATTAGGGTGGGCCCTAATGCAATATGACCGTGTCCTTGTAAAAAGGGGAAATCTGGACACAGAGACACAATAGAGGGAAGATGATATGAAGACACAGGGAGGAGTCTGTCCACGAGCCAAAGAACAAATGAGACCGTGAGAAGTTAGGAGACAGCCCAGGAACAGATCCTTCCTTCCCTCGTGCCTTCAGAGGGAGCATGGCCCTGGGACACCTAGATCTCAGACTTCTAGCCTCCAGAACTGTCAGGCACTAAATTTCTGTTGTTTTAAGCCACTCAGTTTTTGGTACTTTGTCTTGGCAGCCTGGGAAACTAGCACACTAAGTCCTAGGTCCACGGAGGGTTCATTATTCAATACTTTCCATTTTTGTATATGTTTGAAATTTTCCATAATACAAAGGTTGAAAAAAAGAAGGCTTGTACATCGTCTCAAAAATACTAATAATTCAGCTGTACTCTGCTACAGCACTCCCTGAGAAAACCACTCAAGTGCCAAAGTAGCTCAGATATCCAAAAATACAGCTGGTCCCCTCTTCAATCCATGAGTCTAATTTCACATCTGTAACCCCTTTTTAAGGAATCGCTGGTAAATCTCCCACACAAGGCGCCAGAGAGCTCTGCCTTGCCTCTTGGCTCTTTTGGGCTCCAAACAGTGCACCCTCCTCTGTAGCACAACTGCAGGCCGTCTTGCAGTGCCTTTGAAACCGCACATGAGGCAAGGCAGGGGAAGGCATCTTGCAGCACAGATCCACAGTGAAAGCTTTTGTGAATTAGCTTTCTGCCAGTTGTGCACAGGCTACCAGATACACTATATTAACGACATTTAACAATCAGTGGGCAGGTTAAGAAAAAGTACACCAGGAAGTGCATTAAATAACCTCATAATCACATTTAAAGGCCAAAGTGAACCAGGGCCACTACTAGTGCTAAAATACATGATAACAAAAGCAGTCAGCATTTTCCATACCATATGCTTGTAAATGTTATTCTGCAGGGAACCAATTAAAACTATGGAATACTTAGAACACAGACATATGGAACAAAACAGGGTAACTTATCTTGTCACCATGGTGCTTGCTCAGGACATCTATTAAGGAGATGTAATCCTGAATTATTAGTACCAATAAATGCTATCTTAATTATGACTACCAAAAGGCAACACCAGCACGTGAAGCTTCTGATTTGGTTGCGGCATCATTTAGAGTTTTAAACAGAAGGAGAGCCTGCTGCCTCCAGAGTCACATGAAGTACCGATTGCATTAAACATCAGAAATATAATCACTGCAGCAAACTGTTAGTCAGGCTGGGTCTCAGTTGTCTCACCTGTTACACTGGGAAAATAACAATAATAACATTCTTCAAAATTCACAGGATTCCTAGGAAAACCATTTAAAAAGTGGAGTGAAAGAACATTGGGAAGTATAATGCTTTGAACCAGTGTCGAGTATTTTTTTATTGTTACTGATGGAGAGAAGGCATGCATGTAACACAAAATAAGCAACTATCAAGATTGACCGTGATAGCCATTACATTAAAAATCTAGAGAGCTTTATTAAGTTTTCCTGACATTAAAAAGGATTGAAATGAACTCGATTTTTAAAATGTGAGTTACATTCCTAGGTCAGTCTAATAGGTAAAAGACAGTGGACATGTTCCATCCTGTCGCTGGAGCTTCATTTGGCATTACTGCTTAATTTAGAATTAACGTTTAAAGGTACCAGACATATAAATTCTAGTAAGATGGTTCAAACATCATAGGAATAATGCTAGAACTGCAGACTCAAGCAATATACCTCAGATACAGTGTATGCAAGAAATATAAAAGGAGAGATTAAGGAAAAGAGTAAAAAGAGCTTATAGCTGAAGGAGCGTATTAACTATCACAAGACATCAGAAAGAGGGGTTGGGGGGAGTACTGTAGTGCCTGGGGGGACTGCATTAATTAATAATAAATTAACACCAAAATGTCTGTAACCAGTTTCGAAACACTAATTCCACATGCATACAATCTATTTTCATCATCTGGGTAAGTCCCAAACCTAGCAACATGCTGTGCACATAGTGAAGAGGTGCTCAACAAATGTTTATAAATAAATGAATGAGGAACGTGGGCATAGGGGCTCCCCCAACACTTAAGCCGTCTCACTGCTAACCATCCTTCTTCCTTACCTACATCCCTTTGACAAATATCTCAAACGGGAGAACATTAAAATCACAGGGTGGCGCAAGAGGCATGAAGAAGGTTTAAAAACGCACAGCCTTGGCCCATCTGCTATATTCCCATCAGGTAGATCTGAAGTGGGGCCCAGGTGCCTGTGTTCTCAGCAAGCTCCCCAAGTGAAAGTGACGCACATCGAAATATAAGAACCATAGCTCTATGACATATTAATTCTAGAAATTCCTGTTTTTCATGAGGTAGAAGGAATCACTTCCGTAAGTCTGTTTGCAAAACCTGTTTCAAGAGAAATGATTCACCTAGACACAGAGGGGTAGTCTTGGGCTTTAGAAAACAAAACTATTTAAATGGTTAAATGGAAATAAAGATATACAGTTAATACTCAGAACTCAAAACCTCTTTGCATTTGACAGAGGTGAATTACAGAGAACTGTCCAAGATCCTTCTATAAATGCAAGGAATAGCTTGTTCTGCTGAGGAATATGAGCACCCCACGTCCCTGACCCACACTGCCAGAGAGACTGGGGACAGGGTTTCCTCCTGGATACATCATTGCCCGTCTCTGGGGCCAGTTTCCCTTGGACTTTTCAGGACATTTCCACAGAAGGCAATGGGTGATGCTGATTCCACGGACACACCTACATGAACAACTGCCTTTTTTAACATTTAAATTTAATTTTTGTTTTACACTGGTATACAGTTGATTTACAATGTTGTGTTAGTTTCAGGTGTAAGCAAAGTGGTTCAGTTATGCATATACATATATCCATTCTTTTTCAGATTCTTCTCCCATGTGGGTTATTACAGAATATTGAGTAGAGTTCCCTGTGCTATATAGTAGGGCCTTGATTATCTATTGTATATGTAGTAGTGTGTAACTTAGAAAACAAACTTTTCCGAAGGGAAAAGGTGGGAGGGAGGGATAAATTAGGAGTTTGGGATTAACAACTGCCTTTTAAAGTTTCACTCCCCTTCCTTTGCTCTATCTCCCCTTTCTGTGCTACGCAGGACTCCCCCCCTGCCCCCGCTCACACACAGACATACCTATTACACTTGGCAGTGGTGGGTGGTGGTGAGGCGGGGAAACCATCCCACCATTTTGAGTGAAATTGACAAATAGATCCTCAGGGCCTGCCAATCATTCTAGTGCTTCTGTTTCTAATACTGCTGCTACCCAAACACGCCACTTTACACACTAGTTTACAAATAACCATTGGATCTTGGAAGTGACTTATACCCATGAGGAAGTTTTATATATGATGACCCCAATGCCTGCCATCTCCAGAATTGTGGTGACTGCAGAGAAATGCTAGTCAAACTACATTACATGAAATATTGTTAGGCATGAATTTAATAGAGGTTGACACGTTTGAAAGAAAGTTGTCTCCTCAGGACACCATAGGAGACACCATGCTTTCAGGTAAAGCAGCAGGAGACACAGGGTACTGATTCTAACTCTACTACTAACTAGCTGTGAGGCCTCGTTCCAGCACTCCTGTCTTCTCAGCATCAGATTCTTCATCTCTAAAATACGGAAGTTGCACCACATGATCATTAAGATTCCTTTCAGCTTTAATGCTCTAGAACAAGTCCACAAAAGAAGATAGGTGTGTAAGAGGGATCCCAGGGGGACTTGCATTTTAAAAGACAACCTATGTATTTTTCATTTTTAAAAAAATCAAAGGGATGGCTTCCTAATGGTGGGATTCTGGGTACGGCTACGCTCAAGACTTTAAGGTGACCTTTTAGGAATCCCTCCAATCACCCACTCAAAAGACATCTCCCTTGGCTGTTGACTTTCTCCTGAGTTTGTATGATTAATGTTTTAAAAAGAGTGAGACAGGAGGGCACAGTAACCAAGTATGGTCAAATGAATAAACTGCTATTTGAGGAAGGAAATGTTTCTATGGGTTATAAATAATGCACAATTAAAGGCTTTTACAGGGACAGGCAACTGCTACCTCTTATAATGTCACTTCTAACCATTGGGACTTGGAAAGAATATCTGTCTAGCGGGTACACTTGCTCAAGACAGAAAATAAAACCCACTTAAGTACAGTGTAAAGATATAATGTGACCCTTAGTGAGATCTGGACCCAGCAGGAAGTGGCGGTTTAGCAGCGGTATTGTTATTGACAGATTCTGGGGCTGATCAAGCCGTTTAGCAAAGCAGAGTTAGGGATCAATAGCCACATCAGCAAGATGCCACAGATCCTGCTGATTTCTCAGAAATTGTGCTCCACAAAAGAAAGGTCAGCACTGTGGTCAATCAGATGATGCCTGAGGCCACTGGAGATGCGAGGCATTGATGACTCCCGGCGCAAGAATGCAGACTGACCTCAGGACAGTGCAGTTAGCGAACCAAATTTTCTCTTTAAATTCTACCAAAGAGGAGAAGGGAAAGGTAACGGCAGTGGAGCAGCCTTTACTCTTAAAGCACATGGGTGTGTAAGATTTGAGGAAAGGAGCAAGAAGGTCTCGAGCAAGAAAGTAAATCACAATGTTCTTATGAAGAAGCAATTGCCCCCTTGGCTTGGTTTTTCTCATCCACAGTCAAGTCAGGCTTCTAGCTGCATAATAAAAAGTTACTTACAGAGGACCAGAAATGACCCAGCATCTAGAGTTATCGAATCCCTAGAGCAACACTCTGTTGACCAGTTTCTGAGGTACAGGGCAGATCACCCACGTTAGAAGAGCCAGAAGATGCAGAGTAAGCCTTTCTTATGAGGAATAAGATCATTAAATAGGCTGCAGGGATTTTCTCCCTTTATGATCTGTAAAAGCTGAAGCAGACAAAGTATTCATTCCTCTGGACTTAATTGATTCTGTGACAGGTACCATGACGATTAGAGCATTTCTCAAACTCTCTTCTAAAATTATAAAAAGTCCAACTACTTGTTCTGATTAACCCACACCTACTCCCCCCACCCCAAAGCAATCTGAAGTACAAGGCATTACTCTTGTTTTCAAGCATATATTTCAAATATATGAATACACAGAGACTTGTCTTTCAGTCTTCTGTATCACGAAAATGTTTTACCAGCACATAAAATCAAGAATTATGAAATGAAACATTTTTATTTTCCATGTGGATGAACTAACGATAATATCTTACATTGAAATAGCTCCTCAGGGTATACTAGGCAAATCCCTAGCTTTTATCCCAATTGACCTTCACAATCATTCAGAAAAGTGAGTCAGGGAGGCTGTGTATTGGAAAGTATTCCCCAGGGAATGAGAGTCCCAGAGAACACTAGCAAAACATTTGGAAAACACTGAGTTTAACAATGTTTAAACACATGTCTGTATCACAGGGCCTCTCAGATGCTTCATGTTAGTTCATTGCAAATCTGTGTGTGTGTGTGTGTGTGAAAGAGAGAGAGAGAGAGAGAGAATATTTCACAAACTTATTTACCACAAAACACTTTTTCCATTGCACGTCTTATGGAATTCATGTTGGGATTGCCCCTGCATCACCATTTTGCTAAGACATGATAAATATCTACAGTTGCATTTTAGCTATGCTATATTCAACAACATTTGATAAATGTTTACCGATCCTCAATATGTCAGACACTATTCTAGGAGCTGTTAACAAAGCAGAAGAAAATCCCTGCTTTTATGTAGCTTATATTTTAATGGGGAAAAATTAAATTTTAACAATTAATAATAAATATGAAATAGGGATAAATACTAAGAAGGAAAAAAGTAACAGGAAAGGTAACTCTGTGTGTGTGGGGGGGGGCCTGTGTGCTGAGGGAGGGACAATGTTTACATAAGGTAGTCAAAGAAGGCTCCCTGAGGTGATAGCTAAGTAAGGCCCCAAAGGAGGTGAGGGAGGGAATTTTCACATATCTGGAAAAGAAGTATTCTGAGCAAAGGGTACAGGAAAGGCCCATAGCTGGGACTGTATCAGAGGGAAGGATTCAAATTTGATTAAAACATGGCCCTGTTTTTCATTTCTACTCTAGTGATTACTCAGTCTTTTAAGAAAGAGGCCTAACATTTTTTAAAGCCATGCATGTTTTAAGTACACATAATTCACAAGTCTTGTACTTTACTGTGAGGAATCAGAGTCTTTCATTTGTGGTTTCTCAGACACTTTCCCTAGGGATTCCTGGGACACTTGCAGGAGGGTCTGTGAAGTCAAATCTATTTTCATGAAAATGAGAAGACATTACTGGCCATTTTCACTGATCAGGCATGTGTACAGTGAAACAAAAGCAATGGTGGGTAAAACTGCCAGGGCCTTAGCAAGAATCAAAGCAGTGGCACTAAGGTAGACCAGTAGTCCCTGCATTCTTCACAGCCATGACCCTGCAGGACAAACACTGCTGGTTTTATTTACAAGTGTCCTTGACGAAACTGTTAAAGAACAGTTAGTTAATTAAATCTCAAACCTGGAGTAAACACATCTTTTAATACTCTGTGGTAAAAGAGGGCATATGCATAAAGTATTTCTGTTGCATTCTGAAGACCAATGGTTGTCCAGAAGGAAAAGGAGTTTTGCAGTTATTTAAGTTGTGAGCTGATTAGCTGCTTCTCACTAAATATTTTTGTTTGGGAAAATATAGTTATTTTTAATAAAATATGTTATTTTGTTAACATGTAATGGGTTTATGTTATTTTTAATGAATTAATAAATTAATATTAAATTTTTTCCATTTTAATTTCTGTTATGGTATTTATTGATAAATGTAACACACTTAAATAGAAGCTTTTGTCATCCTCAATCATTTTTAAGAGCATAAAGGGTTCTGAGCCTAAAAAGTGTGAGAAACACTATACTAATAAAAGAGCAAAAATACCATGCATGGGCACATATATGAGTAAATACATATGCTTATGTATATATTTGGGATTTTTTAATTGAGGTGAAATTCACATAACATAACACATTAACCATTTTAAAGTGAACAATTCAGTGACATTTAGTACATTCAGAATGTTGGGCAACCATCACTCTATCTAGTTCCAAAACATTTTCATCACCCCAAAAGGAAACCTTGTACACGTTAAGCAGTTCCTTCCCCTTATCCACCTGTATCCCAGCCCCTGGCAACCACCAATCTGCAATCTGTACCTAGGGATTTACCTATTCTGGACATTTCATATAAATGGAGTCGAACAATATGTGACCATTTGTGACTGTCTTCTTTCACTTCACATAATGTTTTCAAGGTTCATCCACGTTGTAACATGGATTGTGGGTGCTACATTCCATATGTATTTGTTTTTAATTAATTATTCATCTTCACATATTCTTTGAAGGGTATATATATGATCTCTGATTAGAAAATCTCTAATTCAATACGAATACACAAGAATGTGTATTGTCTCAATATTTGTCAGAGCACATTACAGACTTCAACTGTGCACAGTTACTTCTGCTTATGGTGTGTGTCTACAGAACAATCATGAGGCAACTACTCCAAATAGTGAGGGGAACATCAATCGATGTATGATAAATATAATCACCATTCTCATCACCAAGCATATAAAGTGCCTAATTGTGAATGGGGGAAAATATTATTCATTTTGTAACATTTTCTCATAAAATGTGTCTGCACATGCAGGTACTTTTTTGTTGTTGTTGTTTAGGGCTGCTGACTTAGAGGGAATGAGCAGTTTACTAGAATGGGGAGAAAAATGAATTTGAGACAGGAGGCCTGGGTTGGAGCCCAGCTCCCTGTTTATTAGATATGATACTTTCAGCAACTTACTTCCTCTTTCAGGCCTCAATTTTCCCGCTTTGAATGAGGAGGTTGTCTCTCCTAGCTTTTGCACACGCGTCTCCGTCTATCAGGAATCATTCACATACCATCTTCAAGATTTTTGCCCACATGTACATCACCTCTATTATTTGCTTACATTTTAAATGACTCACTTTATTATAAAAGCAAATTTATTTGAAAAGAAAACCGTATTATTACTAATAAATATGGTAAACTAGTGTCACTTGCAAACAGAAAAAAATATAATGAATCACCTCCAGTCATCCAAGGATCCCCGTTATATCATCTTTTTTCCTACAAAACATCCCACCTTTTGGATAATACTGCTCATGCAGCCATGATCAACCCTCTTTGTGAATCGATAAGCTGTGGCCTTGCTTACTTTTTGAAGCTAAGATTCATTACTTATTCTCTCTCGCTTGGAAAGGCTGATGGAAGTATTTATGGTTTTGGGTACCACAGTAACCGAGCAGTGCTTGGCAGAGCTTTGAGATAACAGGATGTAAGTGACATCCTTAGCTTGGGGCTTGTTTTGAACATGAGAACCCATGTGAATTCAGAAAAACCCCAAATTCCCCAAATAGTTACAGTATGGCTCTTGAGTGTGCCAAAGAATTGGACCACATTTCAGTTTCATTGCCTCTTGGACTCTACCTATAATGAAAGGGACTCAAGATGCTAGGAAGCACTTGGCACCTGACTCCCCTTTTCTTGGGCACAGAAGTTACTCTAGGGAAATACATGATCTTCTGTACTATTTATAGTACAAAGGCTGTTGCAAACTGATTGCAAAAATGGTCCCTCCCTTCATCCATGCACATACAGCTTCTTCCATCAAGAGGAGAGGTGAGTCTATCTCTCCACCCCTTAAATCTGGACTGGCCTTGTGACTTGCTTTAACCAATAGATAAAAGAGCTCTTAGAGTCAGTAAGAAAGTTAGAAGAGATAGTGTATGCAATCTACTTAGCACAGTGCCAGGCACATAAGTCCTGGTTAAGTGGTAGCAATTATCATTGAGAGTATGTATAGTATAAACAGCATGTACCAGGAATGTTGCTCTCTGTTCCAGGGACTTTGATCTTCATATGTTTCCCTCGCCCTTCTCCTCTCCTCTCCCCCATCTTCTGGCTGGGCCCAGATGCTATCAATCGGTGGGTGGCATGACCAGCTAAAGAGTTTGCACAAAGCACACACAGGTTACAGTTTCCAAGAAAGTGGGAATTAACCAATCCACCCTTGGGTTCACCACAACCACAGATCTACCCTGGAGTTAAGGACATTTCTGACATAATCTAGTTGGAGCTAGTTTAATTGAAAATATCTTCCTTGGGTAATTTTGAACCCACACCGAAGAACTAGGAAAACAGACACAATTTGTTGAGTGTCATTGGCTAAGCACTTCACGTGCACGATCTCATTGAATCTTCACAGCAACTCTCTGAACACCCTGAGACAGACTCTGAACTGTCCCCATTTTACTGATGAGAAAACTGAGGCTTGGAGATATGAATAATTTGCCCAACTATGTGGAAGGTGCTGTGAAAAAAATTAAATAAGAATCGATTCTTGTTCCTCAATCTTTCAATACTAAAGATCCCTTTAATTTTCTCTTTCCTTTGTGGAAAGAGAGAGTTTTGAGAGTTTTAATTTACCATGTAACAGTATTATTATTGGGTTGGTCAAAAAGTTCATTTGGATTTTTCCGCAGGATGCTATAATATTTAAATCAACCTCTGTCTTGGAAGATGTCAAAGTGCTAGAGCTCCTGGTTTGGAACTGTTGAACTAGCCCTAACTCCTCATTTGCAACTGAAGAAACAGAAGCTCAGAACTAGGATCAGGGATTTGCCAAGGCCACCCTGCTCCCATGTAGAAGGAAATCACTAAAATCTAGGTCTTGTTATTCCCTGTAGCCATTTCATTTTCCATGACAAAATTCTCTGGAACATGCTCTAGTCACAGGAACAATTTGTAACCAAGTCACCAGTAGGAGGTGACAGAATTAAGGCAACAATCATCCAAGAGGCTTATCACGTATTTAAAATCTTCATGGCAGCTGCTCTGTATGTGCCACACCTTTTGGCTAAGTGATTATTAACCGCAAGAGAAGGTTCTGATACCATGTAGAGTAAAGGTGAAAAAATTAAGAACTTTTTAAAGATAGGTGACAACCAAAGCAGATTACAAAATACATGAAAGATGATTCGCATGTCACTGTAGTAAAGGATTTCCATAAAGGGATGTCATGATGTACTGGGAAGAATGCGGAACTGTGTCATCATTCTTTTTAATTTGGGGCTTGCTTTACAAGATGGCATCATGTCTTCCATTTTGGTGTCATATAGGCTGCAACAGTGGGAGAAAGCTTCATGCGATAAATGGGACAGAAGCAGGACCTTAAAATACAAGGTAAATTTGAGACTTATGTGAGGTCTTGCCCAGGGAAAATTAGGGCTGAAGATCTCCCACTCTATTCCCAGGGACTGCTAATCCTGGTTCCCTGGGGTCTCCCAGGACAGTGGAAGGGAAAGAAGGGAGGGGAAGGGAAATAACCATCGATGTTTATTGAGCACCTCTTATTACGTGGCAGGCAGTAGACTAGGATTTGGAAGACATGAATGGATTGAATCTTTACAGCGGCAACCTCAGTTAAAATGCTGCCTGTACCAAGAAGTAGCAAAGCATGGGGGTGTGTATGCAGTCGTGGAAGCTAGACTGCTTGGGCTCAAAACCTGGCTCTATCCCTTCCTACCTGCATGAATTCAATCAAGTTATTCACCTCTGTCTATCTCAGTTTCCCCAAGTACAAAATGGGTAAAACTGTACCTACAAAATAGGGTTATTGTAAAAGTGAAATTATTTCATAAATATTTAAAGAATATATATAATGCTCTTGTACATGGTCTTGGCTGGATAAATATTAAATAATATTACATTATGAGTAAACCAAGGCCCAAAGACGTTAAGAAATGTACCCAAGTTCAAACAGCGGAGAAGTCGCTGAACTTGACATTCTGATTCCATGACCCTTGGTCCTTTCCTTTCACCCTGGGGCTGCTCGGGCTGAGTTGATGGGATATGAGACCAAAACAGCCATCCAGGCCAGAAGCTGCATTACGTTCCCTAGTCAGCGCCCCGCACAGCACTAACCTGCATATCTCCACCCATTTCCCCCAAAACCAGTCCAAGCCACTGACTTCCAGACAGAAGTGCTGTGTCTCTCCTCCTGCTCTTGTCTGGAGTTTCCCAACAAACCACGCAGCTGTCCCCACTTACACAAGCCCCAAATGCACATGGTCGCCAAATGAAACAAGGACTTTCTGCACAAATTTTAAAGAATTTTCACTCCCTACAATGACTGAAGGGCATGAACGCTCAACCTAGAGACAAATTTCTCTAAGAGAAATTACTGCTAATCTTATCAAGAGGCCAAGAATTTAAGCCCTTAGTTTCTGTGTTAATTTTGATTTTCTTTATTTATAAGTAAATCTTAAACTTGGAAACATAAGTCTGATTGTCTATCAGTTCTAAAATTGGTGGTTTTTGGAAACTCTATTATGTTTTTCAGAGGGTCAAATATCCAACTGGTAGAAATCATCATCGTCGTCATCATCATCAAAGTAAACACTCAAACATTTTTACGTATCAAACGCAATTCTAAGAGTTTTACATCTCCTATCTAAGACAATCTGTAAGCCCCCCTACAAGGGGGATCTATTATTATTCCCAATTTATATATGAAGAAGCTGAGGCACAGAGAATTTAAAGGATTTTCCCAGGCAGTCTTATTCCGTAAAGGCTTCCGTGTGATCTAAAGTTGTTAATCCAGCTTCCTCAAATCTTTAACTTGGGACACAGATGCAGCCTAAAGTCATCCCAAATGTGGCCATGGAATAACCCCCACCCAAGCCTCATCTGAAAGCATAAGAGATGACTAAATAGCGAGAGGAGGTTTCCACTGAATAATAATATTAAACACTGCCAGGGAATTCCCTGGCGGTCCAGTGGTTAGGACTCCACGCTTCCATTGCAGAGGGCACAGGTTCAATCCTTGTTCGGGGAACCAAAATCCCTCAAGCCATGTGGCTTGGCCAAAAAACAAACGACAACAACAAGAACAAAAACACTGCCAAAGGATCTCAGGTTTCTTAACCAAAGTATTTATTTGGTGAATATCTACCCACTGATATGACCATTACTAGAATGGAAGTGTGGTTCTAGCCAGTGTCCACCTGACAGGATGAATCCTAGCTTCAGAGCACATAGTACACTACAATATTATTTCTACTTATTCATTTTCCTTCCTATAGAAGGATAATAATATGTCCCTGTGCAGTGTTATGTAACTGCAGTGCCCACCTATCAGAAGAGTGTACTTCCTGTTCCACTACCAATGGGCTTGGCCATTGCTGAACCCTACCAGCTCCCTTACTTTTCTTCTGCCCCAAGAGCAGCCTATCCCAAGACATTGTTGCTCCTTTAGAATGAAGAAGGCACTTGGAGTCACAGCTGACCCTCAGAAGCTTATAGCATGAGTGAGAAATACGCCTTAGCTGTTGAAGGACATTGAGGACTTTTGCCATCAGAACATAACCTGGTGAAAGCTGACTGATACAAAGCAGTATCTAAAATGATTCCTAAAAATTCGAAGATGTTTGCTGATCATCCCCAAACTACATGAGCTTCTGAAAGCCATTCTGGGCTCCCCACTGTGTTAAGAGAAACAGAATTCTGTGTTAAGAGAAAAGGAACTGGAAAAGGAAAACTGGGCTGCAGGAAATAGAGTGTGAACAAAGACCACATCAGAGAAGCAGAGTGACAAAGCAAAAGCCATCAACAAAAGGGCATAAATAATAAAGGAATACCATCCATAACAAAGCATCACATACAAACGTGCACCACTAACAATAGAGAAGGGGACAAGGAAACAGAAAGCAGGAGAGCATCCAGATGCCGAAGGACTGCCTGAAAGACGTGATCAAAGAACGACAAGAAAAGAGAGAGACAAAATGGTGGGAGGAACTGTGAATAGTTTTAAGAGGAAAAAAAAAGTTGGACCGCAACATTATGTTTGCTGCAGCAAGTCCCCTGCTAGAAGGAAAGTGCAGTGAGGCAGCCTCTCCTCTGGGGAAACATTCCATTTCAGTTGGGGACAGCCCCACCAGATTCTAATACACCCTTTCAGGGGGCCGTGAACAGTGCCTCCTGCCTCCCCATGAATCAATGCCCTGGACCCTCGCTACTGAAATTGGAGGTGGGGGGGCGGGGGGTGCTGCTGGCGGCATCAGCATCACCTGAGAGCTTGTGAGAAGGGCAGAATCCCAGGTCCCACCCCAAACTGCACTGAATCAGAATCTGCATTGTAACAGGATCCCTGGATGACTCCCATGCACAGGAGAGTTTAGTAAGTGCTGCATTATGACCACTCGTCCTGAAGTAAGTGCATTATGCCCCTGATGTATATCAAAATGGAAATATAAGTTATGACTCACGTAAAGCATACTAGAAATTTAGCTCTAACATTCATTAGTTGTGTGCCCTGAAGCAAGTCACTTGAGCTTCACCTGAGCTTCAGTTTCTCCCTCTGTATACTGAGCATAATGATACCTTTCTCAGAGGATTGCTGTGAAGGCCAAATGAAATAACATACGTTAGCTGTAGAGTAAATAGTGATAGATGTCAATTCCCTTGCTTGAAGGCCAAGAACAGGTTTTGCTGAGGAGTGAGTGGCAGGGGTAAGAAGCAGGAGAAAGATATTTTGAAGAAATGAGGGCAAAGAGAAGGTCCAGCAAGGGATACTGTTCATGGCAAGACACTAGCTTAACTTGAACATTCCTAGCTGGCCCTCCTGGTTCTCTGCCCTCTGTCTTTGAAACAGCAGAAGTGTATTCAGAAAGGAGCTGGACGCTAGAAACCGTGGCACACAAGGGTTTACTCGCAGCATCTCCTGCCCCACAGTACACTAATTATTTAGCAGATGTGCATGATTTAACTACACAGCTAAGTCTCTGAGAGTCAGTGATTTTCCACTCGCGTCCCAACACTTATAAGAAGATATCACCCCAAGTATAGTTCCCTCGGCATATATTAAAGCTTCCCAACACAATATCTGCAAAGGAATTACCATACTGTATACAAATCATCCTGTTAGACAATAGATTCCTCTTTTAAAAAATCATATAAGGTTTTTAGGAAAACTGGTGTCCTATAAACCTGAAAATTTCATTAATGACAGAATTTCAAGCCCAGACTAACCTTGAGTTCTGTCTCTCTAAATTTCCTTTCAATTCTCTGTGGATGTTTCACTTTTTTCACCAGTATGAATTAATTAAACTCTTAAGAAAGATACAGGCAAACCAGGACCTCTATCCAGGGGCTAATGTGTCTGATGCATCTTTATCTTTGCATGTATTAAATTTAGCAACCACGTGGCCTCTGTCATGCCATGGCATAAGAAATGTTGGTCTGGAGATATAGGTGTTTCTTAGTGCGAGACTTTGGAAAGAGAAGAATTCAGCTTAAACTACATTAAATTGCACTAAACTAAAATTACTCTCTATTGCATCAATATGGGGTGCATTTAGGTTTTTGGCCAGTTAATGAATATGATCCAAATGGAAAAATAGTGGTAAGGTGGGTGGAGACAGAGAGAGAGAGAATTTGACAGAATTACACCTCCTTTGTAGGAGGGAAGGAGCTCCTGTTACGGGCAATTAAATTCCCTTCCCCCCATTACATAGACCTCTCAGCCGAAGCTGACACAAGTGACATCCAGGCACCCGTAGTCCCATCACAGGTATGAAGGATGATGCCCACAGGCCCTCCAGAGACCTGCTTCTCAGGAGCCTCCTTCCCATCACAGGTGACATTTGGTCTCCAGAGCCTGTGGAGCTCAACATGTTTCCACCAGTGATGCATCCATCAATCTCACATTTGCAAACTGTTTGTCAGAGGCCATCACACAAAACTGCAAGCTCAGTGGGCTTGCTTTCCTGCGTGTTTCCTGCAACACGGCTTCAGCAGGAATGTGTTTCATCATTGGATATTCTCCTCTTGGACAAGTGTTGTATATTTTTACTCAGTCATTTTCTCATATGGAGATAAAGCCAAGCAACCAAACTCCAATTGAAACCATCAAACTATCTTTTGAAAGGGTAGACCAATGTTTGTTCCTACAGATAAGACTGGAAGCAAAGGCATGGGACTCAGAAGACACAGACTCTCTGCCCAGCTCTGCCACTTAGCAGCTGTGTGTCCTTGGGCAAGGCTGGATTTCACCTCTCTGGCCTTTTTCTTCTCCTCTGATGTAGATATAATAAGATGTGTCCTACCCCAAGGTTGATCAAATGAGATCACATAGGTGGAGGCAATTATGAAGTGCAATACTACTTGGCTTGAATTACCACGCCAAGTATAACAGCAACTAGCTTGACTGCTCCATAAGGCTCAATTTTTTTTTAAATAATTGAGAGAGGAAGTGAAAAGAAAAAGAGAAAAGTGGCAGATTCTGCTTCTTAGTCCCAAATAACATTTGTAACTGGTGTGGCATAGATTGTATTATGATTGTCTTAATTTAGTGGCAAGGCAGCTTCAGATTATTTGATCAAATTCACATTTTTAAAATTAGCATAGTACTGTACAGTCTCTCAGATTTGTCAGGAGCACAAACCTAGGTGTCAAAGAGACCTGAAATTTTTGCTTGGCTCTGTCACAACGTTCTATGAGACAAGTTAACCTTTCTGAGCTGCTCTGAATCTTGGAATTTGGTGGATTTCATCCAGAAATCAATTTGGAAAGATTTACCAAGAAACTTGAGACTCTTTGTATCTTTTGCTCCAGTAATTACATATTTGAGAAGCTATTTTAAGGACCTAATCCTAAACAGGACAAAATGTTTTAGGTACAAAGATATTTGTTATAGTGTAATTAACAACAGCAAAAAAAGAGGGCCAATCAAAATGTTTAACCACAGTCCATCTTCTTTATAAAAATGCGTGCTATTATTTAAGATGTCGATTCAGGATGCTATGCAATAACATAGGGAAATATTTAATAAATTATGTTAAGTAAAATAAAAATCAGGGTACCAAAATGTATGAATATCCTACTCTAATCCTACACACAGGAAAAACTAAGAAAACTACTTTGCCGTAATATTGCCAATAGTCATGCTTCAATGAAAGTGGTTAATTTTTAGGCTTTTTTTCTATTGTTTACAGTTCATTTTCAGTTTTCCTCTATTTCCTAAATTTGCTTTAATGTTTCTTATTTTATAAATAAATGAAGCCTAAAACATAATACTAGGAGGTTAAAATAGTCTAAAGTCACCTGTTTCAATGTTAAAGATCTATCCTTTTATAATAGTTTCAAATGTAAAGATCTGTGATTAAAATAACTAACAGTTTCAAAGCAAGAAATCACTAACGAAAGACTATTGCTATAGAACGCTGTGTTTAAACATGTGGAATCCCAATGCCTGTTTCCACAGCACTCCCAGAAGTGACGGGCCAGGGTGTGTCCAGTGTAACACAGCAATCAGGGTGGCTGTATATAAATCTTGCTGAGAGCAAAAGTCGGAGAAAGAGGCCAGTAGTAAGAAGCATGACTCAGTGTTTATGAGATTCATCAGAACAGTCTATGTAAATGCCAGCCTATGAAACCCTGTGTGTGTGAATTGATTTTTACAGCAATGTCATACTTGGTCAGAAGGCTATTTTAGCATGAAATAATTCTATAGGTGTGAGAAATACATTTTCCCCCCTCATAGGGCTCAGAGTGACATAACACTTTGGAGAGCTAATGAATTTTTCAAAATGTTTTAAAAGCCAGTTCTGGAATGGTATTTTGATCTGCATCCACCACAGTGAGTTTATGTCTGGATTTTTTTGGAGACTGGCTTCAGGCCACGGTCCAGGGGGAATCAGCCAACTGGCAAGCTCATGACCAGTTCCACACCAATGAGGTTGCTTTGCTTTGTACATGGCTTTATGTCAGGGTCTTACAAAGCAAATTCACAAATAAAGAATAGAAGAAATATTCAGCTACAGAGTAAAATCCTCCCTCTTGTTTATCTTTCTCTATGACCTATATACATGTCCTAAGACCATGTTTTCAATTTGCCTACAATCTAAAAAGAAAAAAAAAACCAGTTCTCCCAATGATTTTGATAAACACACAAAATATAAAACAAACCCTGAACTGAAACTGAGGTTTGTATTAATCCACACGGATTGGTCAAAACGCTGCTCACCTTTCTTTGAAAGAATCCAGGCCTCCAAAAGTCAGTGGCTTTGGAAGTCTGTTTATATGGTAGCTGCCAAAGGGTGAGAGAATTCTACGTGGTGTTTCAGCCAGGAGATGCTGCATACAAACCAAATCAGGCTGCTAAGGGCAGGGGGAAGATGAAAGTGTTAACAAAGCAGACGATGGAGGCCAGAGAGTGACTTGCCCCCCCACCGCGCCTCCCTGCAAAGGGACTCAGGGACACTGCCTTCCCAGGGAAGCAGCCAGGCACGTGTCCTCGCAGACATACCAGTGGCAGGCAAGCAGCTAATCTATCCATCTGTCAGGACACTTCTGTCCACCCAGGGCCAGGTGCTAGTCTGGCCAGCAACACAGGCCACTTGCTAGAGAAAACGTGCATGAAGAGCGCAAAGATTAGCAAAACGCTCCTACGTCAGGATGAGCTTCTGCTCCAGCCCTGACTTCTCTTCCATTCTGGAGAGCAAGAGGGAAGCATGTACAACTCTCTCTTGCACCCTTCAATTAATTAATAGATAATTTTTCACAGCAAAAAAAAAAAAAAGGACATAACTGAATTGTTGGGCCTCTAAAAATAAGCCACTTATCCTTTTTTATTTTTCTTTTTAATTTTTATTGAAGTATAGTTGATTTACAATGTTGTGTAGCTTCAGGTGTACAGCAGTGATTCAGTTATACATACATATATATATTTTTTTTCAGATTCTTTTCCCTTATAGTTCTCTGTACTATACAGTAAAACAAAGCCATTAAAGTCCTATTTTTTTCAACTGAGAGAAAGAAATAGTTCCTACGCGTGGGAAATCTTCCACTGCAACCTTTCAGATAATTGAAAGTCCAGCAGCAGGCTGCCCCTCCCTCTCCGGCTGTTCTTAGGGATGTTATTTTACAGGCCGTGGTCATTGCTGCAACTTCTCTACCGAGTCCAGAACCAGATTAATCTGGTTCTCAACTCAGTGTGGGAGTGGAGAGTGGGGCTTCTCCCATCCTGTATGTGCCACGGGCCTATTTATGCCTTCCCACATCAGGCTCACATTTTTAGCACCATCACTCTCCATCCTGACTCATGATCACTTGCTATAAACCATGACATTTCACATATCTGGCTTCGCTTAAGAATGAGGTCACCTATGCAAGGGACTTTTCCAGACAACTGAAGCTTACCCTCTGTGTGACAATTTCTGTTCAATTTTTTCTATGTTAATTATCTGAGCTGGATTTTTTTTTTTTCTGAAATTGCTCACATACCCCACCTTCTCTTAAACAGACACCGAGCTTAAATAGTTTTTCTTCCTTGATTATTCAGGGTCATTACTGTGAACTTTCTGTCACTGATGTTATGGCCTCCAGAGGCTGTGCAGGTATTTAGGACCATTTGCCCTACATCAGATGGAATGACACTTGCTGAGAACCTGGGTCCATTTCTTTTTTTTTTTTTAAATAAATTTATTTATTTATTTATTTATTTTTGTCTGTGTTGGGTCTTTGTTGCTGTGCGCGGACTTTTTCTAGTTGCGGCGAGCGGGGGGGCTACTGTTTGTTGCAATGTGCAGGCTTCTCATTGTCGTGGCTTCTGTTGTTGCGGAGCATGGGCTCTAGGTGTGGGCTTCAGTACTTGTGGCACGTGGGCTCAGTAGTTGTGGCGCACGGGCTTAGTTGCTCCGCGGCATGTGGGATCTTCCCAGGCCAGGGCTCGAACCCATGTCCCTTGCATTGGTAGACGGATTCTTAACTGGGTCCATTTCTTAAAGGTTTGTTTGATTTTGGTTTTGTTTGTGCAGTTCCCCTATTGTAAGTTATAAGCAATTACAGCCTCTGGCAACCATTTCTCCCACCACCCTGCTCTGAGAAACCAAGCTCGTGGGTATTCTGTCAAAGCGCAAGTAATGAGGATGACGATGAGCACTAACATTTGTGAGTCTTTACTACTTTCCCAGCATTCTTCAAATGACTTACAGGTATCATCATACCAACGGGCTCAGAAAGAGAGTCTGGGGGACCTCCCTGTGAGAAAAGAACCAATTATAAAGATATGTTTTTAATACTCAATTGCAGGGGTCTGAAGGAAAGCTGCCTTTGTGTAACTTTCAGTTTTCTGGAAACCTTGGGTTGGCTGATGTGGCCAAATAAAGTGAACTCCAGACACATGAGCTCTTGCTCTTGCAAATCATTCCATTCTGAGCTTTTGGAAGGATTTCCTTCTATGTCTCACCACTTTTCAAACTGCCCTCCCCCCTGAATCCTGTTATTCTTCACTTATCTCCTATTTCCCTTCCAACTCCACCTCCACCTTCCTTCTTTCCTTTCTCCCTCTGTTCCTTCACCCCTATATGTGTCTCCGAGTATAACCAGCAGTTTTCTGAGGCACTGCTAAGCTGGCAGACTCAAGAGCAAAAGTGAAGCTCTGTACAGCGGCGAACTTGAGTCCTAATCCCAGCTCTTCTGGCCAGCTGTGTCATCCGAGCTGAGCTCACCCAACCTACACTCACTCACTCACTCAATCAAACAATTCTTCTGTCTCCATCAAGAGAGTGACAACAATGAAGGAAAAAGATACAAATAAACTTACTTACAAAACAGAAATAGATCCACGGACATAGGAAACAAACTTATGGTTACCAAAGGGAAAAGGAGGGGAGAGATAAATTAGGAGTTTGGGATTAATATATCCACACTACTATATATAAAATAGATAATCAATAAGGGCCTACTGTATAGCACAGGAAACTATACTTAGTATTTTGTAATAAGCTATAAGAGAAGAGAATCTGAAGAAGACTATATATAACTGAATCACTGTGCTGTACACCTGAAACTAATGCAACATTGTAAGTCAACTATACTTCAATAAAAAAAAAGATAATGTATATGAATGTGTTTGGTCACCACATGGAAATTTTTGTTAATAGTGTGTTAAAAAGAATACTTTATAGACTATATTCAGAATTTGAGATTTGAACTGGAGCTCACATTTAATTGTACACTATTCATAAAGAAAATGGTAATGATAAAATTACAGAGAAAAGGTTTCAGCTAAAAAATGCATTTTGAGAATTTCACTGTATTAATTACTACTTATCTATACATGATACTACTAAATCTAAATAAGTTTCTGAATCGAAATAATGTTTGCACATGTTTTCACGCATCAGTTTTTAATATAAGAAATCTAAACAAGAGCAGAAGAAAGCTTACTGTAGGTCATTAAAAACTGTCATTTGTTAGAAACAAAAACAAAAACAAAGAAAAAACAATGAAGGAAGCTGGAAAACAAAAAGCTGTACTCACAACCTTGATGGCAAATAAGGAACAACTTCTGTTTTTTAAAAAGCCATTCTCATTATTAAAAATTCACTAAATACCCACAATATTTCAGTCACTCTAAAACTAGTCACAGACCCTATCTTCCAAATAGTTTATCAGTGTTTTATTTTTCTTTCACCTAGGTAGACAGTGAAACAGTCTCCCAGTTTGTTCAACCAAATCATAGACAGCCCAGCACCATATTTTTCTCACAGCAGGTTCTCAGTAATCGTGATTGATTACTCAGTTATCCAAGGGTTTTTTAACATAAAAAACAAAGAAATGAACCTCTCTTGGGTCAAAGTGAACTCACTACCCAGCCCTCCCATAAACCTGCCGAGTTGCTCACGTTTTATTTAAAGAGAGTTAAATGTTCCAGGATATCTGGTGGGAAGACACGAATGTGGCAGAGGGTCCTGGAATGGGAGTCAGGGGATCTGGGAGCAAAGTCTGGCTCTGTTCTTTACTGGCTGTGAAACCTTGGTCAAACTTCTTGCCCCACTGAACCTCAGTTTCCTCAACTGCAATGGGAAATAATAGCTACCTCACAAGACTACTTTGGGTATTAAGTGGAAAAATCTATTTCTTAGAGCTAAGACAGATAATCAACAAATTAGAACTAAAGGGAGCTAAAAATCATCCCTGTTTCTATAAAATGTAAATAGGGCTTCCTGGCTCTCTTGTCCACCGTGGTCCTATTCATGTTTTTATTACTGTGGGTGGAGGACACATTCTTATCTTAGTACAGACACACCTGCAACAGCCCTAATATACTATTGTTCCCATTTGACAGATGAGGCCAGTCTGGAAGGCCTTCACCTTTCCTCTCAAGGACTGAAAATCTTCTCTGCCAATCTCTCTCATGACATTAATACTGGCCCAGAAGCAGCCAAACAAGCTGGGCAAGCTTGGTGTAGTGGCTGGGATTGGGGGAGTCTAATTTTTCCCCTTTGGACCACACAGCAGAGGATCTAAGGCTCTAATAGTTCCACTCTGTCTGCTGATCTGCCCACTGTGGTTTTGCAGAGCGCCCCATTCCCTCCCCTGCCTCTCTCCCATCCATTCATGCTTTAATACCACCACTATTTACAGATTCCAAGCAATCATGCATAAAAACTAGCCTCATTATTTTACAGGAACATTCTGTATGAAGTGTGTACCATATACAAAAGGGCTGTATGGCACTCCTTGACCTTACTGTTTCTCACCTCCTTCTAGTAAACCAACCAGAATTCCCTTACACTGTCGCCATCCCCTCTTCAGATTCAGATCTCTAGGAGTCTGCACCTGTTCATCCACTTATTCGTTTTACTAAGCCACTACAATGTCTCATGCTTTGTGCAAGCTTCTTGCCTTATGGCTTCATTCATTCTAAAAACACTGTATTCTTTCTGTGCTGAGCGCAGTCATGGCTCATGGTCCCAAGAAGCCCCTGAAACATGTAGCAGCTCCAAAGCATTGAATGCTGAGTAAACTGACCAGTATGTCTGCTCTGCATCCATCAGGTGATCCCCACAAGCTGAAAGAGTGTCTCACCCTCATCTTTTTCTAAGGAACAGACTTAAGTGTTCCCTGACAGGAAATGTAAAGAAGATCTGCACGCAGCAGTTCCTTAAGATTGATGGCAAGGTAACCAGTTGATAAAAGGGTTACTTCATCTACTGGCTTCAAGGAGGTCAGCAGCATTGGCAAGACTGGGGAGAATTGCTATCTGATCTGTGATACAAGGGTTACTTCGTTGTATCATCGTATGATACCGGAGGAGCCAAGTACAACTTGTACAAAGTAAGAAAGATCTTTGTGGGCACGAAAGGAAGCCCTCATCTACTGATCCATGATGCTCGCACCATCCATCATCCTATCCCCTTCAAAGTGAACGACACCATTTAGACTGATCTGGAATCTGGCCAGATGACTGATTTCAACAAGTTTGACACTGGTAACCTGTATATGGTGATCAGAGGCGCTACCTTGGGAAGAATTGGTGTGATCGCCAGCAGAAAGGGACAACCAGGTTCTCTTGATGTGGTTCATGTGGAAGATGCCAACAGCAACATCTCTGCCTCCCCACTCTCCAACATTTTTGTTATTGCAAAGGCAACAAACCATGGATTTCTTTTCTCTGAGAAAAAGATATCTGCCTTACCGTTGCTAAAGAGAGAGACAAGAGACTGGCAGCCAAACAGGGCAGTCAGTGAAATGACCGCTAGGTGACATGATTGGAAGGGTCTTTGTACTTAATTAAAGATAATGTGTCATGATTAATGGCAAAAAATACCTCACAAACAAACAAGCAAACAAACAAAAACTGCTTACTGAGCTTCAGGCACTGCACCAGGTTCTGGAGATACAGTGGTGAGCAAACCCATACAGAGACCCTGGTCCTTACTCTCATTCATCAAACAAACATGCCCAATAGAGATATAATAACAAGCTGAGGTCAATGACCTAAAAACATCACTCCAAAACCTGACTTAGACTCATGAATTGGGGAGGCTGGGTGG
Source organism: Mesoplodon bidens (assembly GCF_964165515.1). Taxonomy (NCBI): domain Eukaryota; kingdom Metazoa; phylum Chordata; class Mammalia; order Artiodactyla; family Ziphiidae; genus Mesoplodon; species Mesoplodon bidens. Next base: position 85,681,551 of record NC_138162.1, read on the forward strand.
GAGGGGTCATTCAGCAAAAGGTTTCCCTTCTCCTTAACCTGACCAGAAGAGGTAGGAGTTAGTCAAGCTTAGGGAGGTAGGAGGAGAGTCCAGCAGAAGCTGGATAGCAGATGGGTCAGATCCTAGAGTCAGGTTAAGAGTGTTGTGGGTTCTCCAAAGAGCAATGGAAAGTGATAATAAGGATTTAAGGGAATGATGGGACAGATGTGAAAGATGCTTTCACAATGATCTCCCTGGTAGCAGTGGGAGAGTGGTTTGCAGGAGACCAACTTGTTAGCTGGCCATTGCAGTCATCTGGATGACTTAGTGATGTCTGGGATATGGTGGGTGGGGAAGGGATGGAGGAAAAGAAAGTTCCCAGTTGGAGAAACTGGATGAATAATAATGCCGTTCACTGAGATAAGGAACTGCAGGAAAGGACCAGCTTGGGGGCAAATGGAGAGAAGCAGCATTGTTCCAGGTTCTGTGCTGAGGGCTGTAGGTACATTATTTTGGCTTTATGACAAACCTGCAAAGTAGGTATCATTATCTCATTTTTCAGATAAAAACCCAAGGCTGTATTATCAGCTTAGTTTTTCTAACCCAACCTTTGTGGCTCTGATTTTGCAGGGCAATCTAGTGCCCAATTAGCCTCCCAAGAGCTCTTAAGAAGAAAGATTACCTTTCCCTGGAAACCAAAGCCCAAAGTCACAGAGTTCAGATAGGAATGGATTTGGAATGCTGCCAGAGATTTTGAGTAGGCTACTCTGGGACCCATGGCAGGCAGCCACGTATGATTGTGCAGGTTGCATACTGCACAAACCCAGAGGGTGCCAGTCATATCAAAGTCCATGTGAATGCTGCCTCCTGAATATATCAGCCTTGTCCCTCCCCAGTTTCTTTTCAAAGAAGACTCCAAACTCCATGACTCTCCAATAAACCTCAGGGTTCAAAAAGAATCAATGACCAAGGCAACACCGTGCACCTTACCTCTCTGGTCCCAGGTGTTCTTTCCTCTTTTGCAGCCTTCAATCAGACCCAGGTATTCATCCCTCACCCTTGTCTGCTTACCTAGTACCCCAGGGAGGAGTAGATGTAAAGGTAGAGTGAGACGTCCATCACCAAACCACTATTGCTTACCAGAGCTCCCCAGACTGATACACCAAACCTAAAACATTGTTAATATCTGCCCAAATAAATGCTACATAGAAATAAACAAGTTATACCAAAGCTGTCACCTTTTTACATAGTTAACATAAAATACTCCTCAAATTTCTGATTAAAGGGCATCCTTGCTCACCTGATCGCATATTCCCAGACCCAAGGTGGTGTCTGAACAGCAGTGACCAATTGTTTATCTTTTTTTTTGAACTCAGATCACGTGAGACTTTAATCGTTGAACAAACAGACAATTAATAGCAGTTATACTATTGAAATATCCTGATCCAGCATCAACGTCATAAACCATATTGCCGATATGAACTCTAGAATACAATTACACTGTTATCCCTAGTAAAACTTGTTCCGTTGATCAGTGTTTTAGAAGAACAGGTGATAAAGCATTTTACCTAGCTGGTCTAAATTTTGGGGAGGGTGGGAGGGGGGGACGCAGGAGGGAGGAGATATGGGAACGTATGTGTATGTGTAGCTGATTCACTTTGTTGTGGGGCAGAAACTGACACACCATTGTAGAGCAGTTGTACTCCAGTAAAGATGTAAAAAAAAAAAAAAAATTCTTACCAAACAAACAAACAAAAAAGAATTCGCCTGCCAATGCAGGGGACACGGGTTCAATCTCCGGTCCGGGAAGATCCCACTTGCCACGGAGCAACTAAGCTAGGGGGCCACAACTACTGAGACTGTGTGCCACAACTACTGAAGCCGGTGTGCCTTGAGTCCATGCACCATTTATTTTTTGGCCAATTGTTTATCTTTGAGGAAGATCAGTCCCCTCTGAGATTTACACTGAAAAAGCCTGGTTCTTCTCCGCAGGCCTGGGGGCTGGGACAAACCACAGCTCTCGGTCTGAAGGCTCAGGCAGTGAGAAATGGAGCTGACTCTAAGACTAAAGCAATCAAGGGCCCTTTTCTCATCAGCCCGTAAGACGGTGGAACCATATTCACAGAAGTACTTTGGATTCCTGAGTTTCTTGCTTGGGAATGCTCTGGCAAGAGGCACAGTCTCAAGTGCACCAGCCCTCGGTTATGATGGGGAGGGAGCTGATCCTGTGGTCTGTGATCAGAACGAGCTCAGCTTTCCAAATGAAACTCCTCCGCCAGCATCTCCATCATTACCAGTCCTTACCACAGTGGCCCTTTAAAAGGTACGAAACATTCATCTTAAAGACGCTTTTTATTGATACACATGACCCTGTTCCTATAAAGGAAATCGGGAAGGATATATTTCTCAATTTCCAATCAAATGATTCCTCTGCAGACATGCTGCAGTGTTTTTCTTTCTTTTTTTGAAAACCCATCTCCTCTATCAACTCTAATGTGGTTGTTCATTTAGAGTTTTGAATGTGCTTCCTTGTCCCTATGCTACATACCACAGAGTATAAGCTGACATTTAGGGTCACCTAGAATTTTTCTTCTACGGAAATACACATATGGACCAACTCCCACTGCAGAAATGAGCCCTTCGTCTGCAGCTGTCACTGCTCAAGTGGCAGATGCATTCCCCAGACTCTAGCAGTGACGGTGACCCTCTCCCCACAGCATTCCTGGGATATTGATGTGCCCTGTATCCTTCTGCTGGCAGCTGACACTCCCACTACACAAATGCCCAATGCTGGCTCATGACTCACCTCTGAGGGCATGTGGGCTGCAGTGATGCCCCACCCCTGAGCAGCTGCTTGTATTGCATCAGCTGGTGGGATCTGGCAATGGGAGAGGCTTGGCAGGCAGTCTACCCGGTATGGGGACCCTGGCTTCCTGCCAGCCAGAGTTCCAGGGGTCTGATTCCTTATTTACTTTTTTTTTTTCTCCAAAGTTCATGGGAACTTGGACCATTTACTGACATCATGAGGCTGTCTCAGCCTGAATACTTTTTTGAGCTGACCACTATGAAATTGGAGGACATTTCCCAAATCACAGTCTAGGGCTGGGAGCCCTCATTCCCTACCCGTCTTCAATTTATCTTACCACAGAAAGAGTATAACTAAGAATGACTAAGACATCACTATGGAAATGGCGTAACTAAAAATGGAAAGCATGGCTAAAATTTAAGGATGGACCTGGAACTATAGGATTTGATCTCTGTCCCTCTTCCAGCTAGAAATGGGCAGGTGGAAAAGGAAGCTGGGTGGGCACTGGCAGGAGAGAAAGAAAACGTGTTTCCACTCATTTCTAGTTCTAGCAGTGAGTATACAGATCAGAAACATAGCTGGGAACCCAGGTAAAAAGCATCATCCTTTGGTTACCATCTCTACAGCCTCGGTGGGGGGTGGGTCTTACTCTCCTGGTGCTTATTCTACTGTCTTGGTTGTTTTAACAATAATTGGATCAGTTCCCTATTTGTCAAGAAGGCACCATTTCTGGAGACTGTGCTTGGGAGGAGTGACTATTTCCCTTGCTGTCCTCCACCTCCAGGTAAGGTGTTTTACAGAGAAGCTCCAGGCACCCAAGCCTGTTCTAACCACGCAGAAGGCAGGCCCCCTTGAGAAGCATTTGAGATCCAGGAGGTGGTGATCCAAGGCCACACCTGAGGTTTACTTTTGCCATTTTTGATAAATGCCACATACTCTCAGGAATGAAGGGTGGGTATCAGAAGGGGAGATTTAAGGAAAAGCCAGATGAGATTAAGTAAGTGAATCTGCATCAGTTTAAGGACCAGCAGAACTGGGGTGAAAAAGAGAATTAAGAGACCACTCTCTCAATTTCAATAGAAATAAGCTCCAAACTACCTGATTAAAAATGAAAAACATCCCTTCTCCTTCAAAGATTTCTGCTCAACCCAAGGGCCTGGCTTAGAATAGCAGAGTTTCTCTCCTCACAATGACAGATGAATAATAAATGCTCCTAGTCGGAAGAAAGGGCATACAAACAATTTCCCCAAAGTTGTGATTACTGGAGATGCTATTATTGGCTAATAGCAGTTTCATTTTACAATTTAAAATTCCTTTGGTCTATTGAAAGTAGCTAACTCCATTGTTGACAAGGTTATGTTAATGTAACGGAGCAGGGCCCTATGAGGCCTTCCTGGAACAGACTCCTCCCCCACCTTGTCCTCCACCTTTCTCCTGTCTGTAAAAAAACTTTAGCCTCCTAGGCCTTCTCTGAGTTCCAAAGAGTAAATTTAATCAGAGAAGTGAGAAAATGCAGAAAAAAAGGAAAACAGTCAAGCAAGACAAAATAATCATAGTTTAGCCATCAAACAAAGTCAAGGACTTTTAGTTCCTCTTCAAGGGCTATAGATAATATTCTGAGCCATATCCTTTGAGCTCTTTGCAGATAATGAAACTGCCAGCAGGTGGAAGAAGTTAACTGTATGTGGCCCACAAGCACAGAGACCCCAGACCAGTTGGAATCAGAAGGTTGATGATGCTGACTCCCGATTACGTCACCACCAACCAATCAGAAGAATGTTCATGAGTTGATCACGTACCCCACAACCCCTCTCCCTCACACTGTCTTTTAAAACCTTTCCCTAAAAGCCACTGTGGGGGCTCCCCTGGTGGCGCAGTGGTTGAGAGTCCGCCTGCCGATGCAGGGGACGCGGGTTCATGCCCCAGTCCGGGAGGAAACCGCATGCCGCAGAGCGGCTGGGCCCGTGAGCCATGGCCACTGAGCCTGCGCATCCGGAGCCTGTGCTCCGCAGCGGGAGAGGCCACAGCGGTGAGAGGCCCGTGTACCACAAAAAAAAAAAAAAAAAAAAAAAGCCACTGGGGAGTTCAGGCCTCCTCAGCACTAACTACTTGGACTTCTTGCTTGGCACCTGCAATAAATGCTGCATTTTCCTTCACCGCAACCCAGTGTCAGTAGATTGGCTTTACTGCATGCAGGCAAGAGGACCCAAGTTTGGTTTGGTACCATTAAGACTTTGGAAGGGACATTGGCTATTCCAAACCATTAAAAGACATGTATCATATCTACAGAATATCAAAGCAAGAATTCAAGTAGGTAGACAAAAACCTGCCCATTAGACTTTTTTTAGGTATCATATAGATAAAGCTATGTCAACTTCTGATGGAAAACAGCTTAAACATAACACCTAAATTCTATCTAATTCTGGTCTAATAAAGCATAAGTGAAAACCAGCATGATAATTTTCTTCTCCCTAAAATGTTTTCCAAAAGATTAATCTAATTTTTTTAAATCCTACCATTTTATTATGGATAAACTTCTCACAAATGAATGCCATAATTATTGACTTAATATTTTTCTCCTAAAAAAATGGTATATATCCTCTAAAGTAAAAGGTTTACCTACTACTATAGTTGAATGTTGCATATTAAGTAAAATTTTTATTTACCTAGAAAATGTAATTTGTCAGGGGAAATGTGACACTGAAAGTGACCAAAACACCTTTATTGTGGCTGAGTATGAAAGGATAATTGTGATCTCTAACAAGAAACCTATTCTAAGAAAAAAATTAAAATTAGCAGTAATTGTTCTTCTGGCTAAAGCAGGAAGCTGGGAATAGTATTTCAACCACTTCTTTTTCCTGTCACTCTTTTAATAATGTAGAGTAATTGCTCGCCTAATGAAGGAACTCGGTAAATAAACTTACTCATGACTTTCAACTGATTACTCTGAAATAGGGAATTTCTCGATCCCAGCAGTTGCTCTTCAGAAATGAGACAAACCTCTTGCTCACATCAAACCCCACAATCTAAATGTTTATTATTAAAATAAATGTTATGGGAGTGGAACACAGGTGCAGTCTACAATTGCGTGATCGTAGATTGCTATTTATTTTCATCCACAAAAAAACGAATTGCCAAAATTGAACTTTTCTGATTATTTCTCACTCAGTGTTAGGTAAAGAACAAAGAGCATACTTATACTATCAGAAATGCAAGTGATTTCTTCAATCAGTTTTCTCCTTCGTGTGCTCAAGTAAACCTGTGAGAGGGTCAGCAATAAACACAAAAACTATCACAAACCTCAATTCTGAAATCCCCACAAACTATCAACTCTCTGGGAGGCTTAAGGTAGAAAACAAAGTACTTATATTAGCATTAATCAACTTTAATGGTCTTCTTAAAGATACTTACAGTTAAATCTTTTTAAGAATCACACATCTGTCTTCACTCCCTTTGTAGTGTGAGGGTAAATGAGTGACAGTAATAACCCTGCAAATAGTCTGCCTTGTGATTAAGACGTCATCTTAATGCAGACTTTATATTTTGGCTTTTATGAAGGTTTAAAGGTTAAAGGCAACATAAATTATGCATCTCCTCCTAAGCCAGGCCTGTACAAGGTGCTTTCCCTGTTCATTAAAGATATTGCTTCCAAATGGGCAAAAGCTTTGTTTTAAGGGCCAAAAGAGAAACATTTCCCTTACGTTCATTACTGCAATGCTGGAGAACCAAAACAATTCGGAGTTAGGAAACTGCTAGAATCTGTTGTTCCAGAATGTATAGCAACTGTTGATACACACAGTGAAATTACCCTTCACTCTTTGAACAACAGTACAGTTAGAGCCAGCCAACATGCTGGTCTCTTCCCAGGAGAACAATGGCCTGGCAAGCCTCACACCACCAGCGACAGTTGGGGTTCTCCCGTTCTGCCTCTGCCCCAAGTTGCAATTCTAAACAGGGACCAGAGAGACTCGATTCGCACTGGAATATCCCTAACTCCCGCACTGGAGCAAGCTCCGCGTGAGGGATGCTCGGGTAAACTGCGCATTCTCACACGTTACTCCTAGTCGGCATTATTTTATTACCTCCTCACTTACATTTTGCCACGCCCTCCAGCTAAAGTACGGTTTCTTCTCCTTTTACACTTACACGTACCGCCTCTGCAGAAGTCTGGGCTCTTTTTCTCAAGGACCACACCCATTTATCCTCTAGCCTCCAGGAGCAAATTGTAGATTTGGCTGGATCTGCCTCTCTCCAACCTCAAGCCAAAGGGACCAAAGCTGGACACACAGCACCCAACTTCAGCCGGGTCACGACCACTCCCAGCCCGGCACTTTGGCTATGAGGGAGGATTCTGGAGACAGACTGCCCGCTGTAAACCCCAGAGTTCCCGAGATTCTTTCCAGAGGACAGTCCGTACACCCTGACAACTAAGTGGCAAAGTTGTTTCTTCCTCCTCTGCTGCAATGTCCTTTCTTTTTCATCAACGCGCGCGCTCACGCGCGCGCGCACCAACACACACAGCCTTGCTCCCTCAACTTACCAGTTTAGACTTGGCGCGTTGCAAAAATTCTTCCATGTCGTTCCGAGTGGTTTGGACCAGAGGTACCCAGAGAGCGCGGAGGACTATCTCCTCCGGGGCGAGACGTGCCGGGTCCCCGGAAAGGGGGCCGGCCCGGACGCAGCGACCGGCTGCTCCCTCCTACCGCTCGGAGGCGGCTGAGGTTGTGGCTGCGCCCTCGTCTGTCGCCTCGCAGGGCTCCCGCCCCACCCCGCGCCCGGCTGCCGGCTCGGGGCGCCTGACTCTGCCCTAATAAGGAAAGTGGGTGTGACGCCCGGGAGCCCCAAGGCGCGCCCCGCACGCTGGCAGGCACGCGCCTGCGGGGCCGGAGCTCTGGGCCGAGTCTCGGGGGCGGGGGTGTTGGCGGATGGCGAGGGGCTCCTCCGCCAATCGCAGGGCCCCGCTGCGGCCTCCTGACGTGGCGCGCCGAAAGATGCTGCAACCATGGACAGCGCCCAGAAGTGCGAGCCAAGTGCAAGGGGCTGCTGCAGAGGGAGGCTCTGCCGCAGGCACCGCCGCTGTCAGCCAGGGGAAGTGGAAAGAGGGAGAGAGAGCCCCCCCCACCCCAGAGCCTCCCTCCTAGGCCAGCGCCTCCCTGGCTGGCTGGCAGGTTACAGAGAGCTCCAGCGGTCACTTAATGAGCTGGCTGTGCTAGCCTGGCCAGGGGATGCACTCAGCTAGATTGAGAGGTGGAGGGGGTTACTGCTGAGCTAAAAGCAGTACGACCTTGATCTAGAATAATCAGAAGAGCAGGCTAGGAGGTTGTGGTAGGCTGCATCTTTCCTCCTTGCCCTCAAAACATACCTGCCCAGTAACAGACCTCTGCAGTTCACCCCAGCTGGGTTCCCTTATGCTGGCCCTAGAGCTATGGATACACACACCCTTCTGCAGTCCCCATCCGCTCTGACATGTATGCTCAGGAACGGCGAGGGCTATAGAACCTTCCTACAGCATAAGGGTCTGTGTTTTTACAGGATCCTCAGATCATTTCTGTGTACATTAATGTTTAAGAAGTACTGCAATAAATACTTAAACTTACAGCTATGAACTTTATTTTAAGCCACAGAATTTTGTTGTGTGTCCTCTCTAGGCTTACCAGGGCCCCAGATACATCCGGGCCTTGGCACATCTGCCTGTAATACCCTTCCTGCCCTCTCACCAGCCACACTGCCTGGCTAACTCATGCTTCAGCGATCGGCTTAGAGAAGTGATCTCAACCCCAACTGCACTTTAAAATCACATTTTAATCATGCAGGGATTTAAAAAATACTGCTTCTCAGGCTCTATTCCAGACCAACTGAATCAGTAGCTCTAAGAGTGGGACCACAGCATCAGTCTGGTGTAAAAGTGCTCCAAGTGATTCCAACATGCAGCTCAGGTATGATCCTCTGGTTCTCAAATTTTAGCGTGTATATGAACCACCCAGAGATGTACTGAAGCACAGATTTTTTGTGCCTCACTCAGAGAATTTCAGGCTTAATAGGTCTGTTTAATGGGCCTGAGAATTTCCACTCTTAACTGTCTTCCAGGGTTTGCTGATGCTGCTTAGAAGTTATCTTCCTCCAGGAAGCCTTCCCTGACCTACTCCTCCCTTTCCACTCCCAGACTGAGTCGGTTGGCCCTTCCATGTTCTCTCATAGCAACCTATATTGTCTACTCTACTATAAATTGCTTATTTGTCTGTGTTTTCCACCAGGCTGTGTGCTCCACGAGAACAAGGACCTTGCCTATCTCATTCATTGATGTATCCCTAACGAGGCTCATGTCATACATAAATTGCAATAAACATATCTTAATGAATAAATGTACATATGAAAGGTCTCTCTCTCTCTCTCTCTCACTCACTCTCCCTCTCTCTCATTCTGTGTGTGTGTGATTATCCAACTGTTTTTTATTCAGGAGGACCCAATAAAAAGAAATCAGTGCAGTCCACAGATCTGATTAAGGGGGAGTGAATGAAATGTTAAGCTCTGATTTACATTCAGGCTGGATGGAAGCTGCAGATTCTCTCTGCTTTCTTTGATGACTTAAGTAATTTAAAACCATCCAGGTAAAACAAGTATTTTGTCAGCCTTTAAATCTGTGAAGTTGATTACAATTCAAGTAACATTACCAAGAAAAATTCCCAAGAATTCTTTGCCTCTGACTCCATTGCGGAATTTAGTGACAATCACTAAATTCCTCTGAAATTTTATTTTAAACATTTGGGGTAGGTATTATACAGCCTTTTGTTTTCTTAAATTTTTCTTCTGATGGACTCAAACTCCAGCATCTATCTCCCTGAGTTTTGCTCCACCAACGTTTCTGCAAAAGTTTATCAAGATTTACCTCCTTCAGGAAACCTTCCTGAACTGACCACTTGTATTCGCTTCTCGAGGCTGCTATAACAAATTACCACAAACTCAAAGCAACACGAATTTATTGTCTTACAGTTCTGTAGGTCAGAAGTTCGACACAGGTCTCATCAGGCCAAATGCAAGAATTCAAGGTGTCAGTAGCACTGCATTCCTTTCTGGAGTCTCTAGGGGAATATCCTCTATTTTGTTTCCTTCAGCTTCTAGCAGCAGCTCACATTCATTGATTCATGGTTGCCTTCCTCTGTCTTCAAAGCCAACAATGTTGCATCTCTCTGGTGATCCTTTCATAGCCACATCCGCCTCTGACTCTCTTCTACCATTCTCTTCCACTTTTTAAGAACTCTTATGATTATATCGGACCTACCTGGATAATCCAGGATAACCTCCCCATGTTAAGGTCAGTTGATTAGCAACCTTAATTCCCCTTTGCCATTAACATATTCACAGGTTCTGAGGATTAGGTTGTAGACATCTTTGGGAAGCCATTATTCTACATACCATACAACCCATTCTCCCAATTATTTGGTGGTTATCAGCCTTTGATCCTCAGTTTCTTATCATTCCACAGCATCCAGAAATCTAGTGCCTTTAACTCTAAATTAGAAGTCATCAACCCTGGCTGCACAATGGAACCATCTGAGGGGCTTTGAAAAAATATTGATGCTCCAGCCCATCTCCAGAAATTCTGATCTGAGTGGTTTTGAGAGGGACCCAGGCATTAATATTTTTAAAAAGCTCATCGGGTAGTTCTCTGTATAGTCAAAGTTGGGAACTACTGCCAGTTAGATAAATTTGCATTCCCCCAGTCACCCAGGTACAAAATCTGGAGTCCACTTTGACTTACAACTTTCTCCTACCCCTTGTGGCCAAATAGTTCCCAAGTCCAGTGTCTTCGACCTTTGAAAAGACCTCCTCCAACTTCCTTCCTTTCTATTCCAAGTGCCATCATTGTAACTCAAGTATCAGATCTGAGCCTAAAGCCCACTCCCCTTCTCCCTAGAGGCCTTCGCACTCGTCTGTAGAACAATCCCATTTCCTCTACTCTTTTCTTTTTACTCTCAGATTTCTTGACTTCTAGAATCCTCTCATTTGAGACCTGTATCTGAGTATTATTCATTTTGAAATTAATTATCTGAGTAGATTAGTAGAATGGTTGTTACGGACTGCATGCTTTTCACATATTGAAGCTTTAACCCCCAATGTGACGGTACTAAGAGGTGGGGCCTTTGGGAGGCAATTAGGTTCAGACGAGATCATGAGAATAGTGCCTCCTTGATGGGATTAGTGTCCTTAAAAGAAGAGAAAGGGACCAGAGTGATTGCTCTCTCCCTCTCTCTCTCTCCACCATGTGAGGATACAGCAAGAAGTGACCACCCACAAGCCTAGAAGAGGGCTCTCACCAGGAACCAAATGGAACAGCATCTTTTTTTTTTTTTTTTTTTTGCGGTACGCGGGCCTCTCACTGTTGCGGCCTCTCCCGTTGCGGAGCACAGGCTCTAGACACGCAGGCTCAGCGGCCATGGCTCACGGGCCCAGCCGCTCCACGGCATGTGGGATCTTCCCGGACCGGGGCACGAACCCGTGTCCCCTGCATCGGCAGGCGGACTCTCAACCACTGCGCCACCAGGGAAGCCCTGGAACAGCATCTTGATATTGGGGTTCCCAGCCTCCAGAACTGTAAAAGATAACCATCTGTTGTTTAAGCTGCCCAGTTTATGGTATTTTGTTATAGCAGCACAAGCAGACTAATACAGTGGTAGTGCTGGGAAAAGGAAGACTTTAAGGATCAGCTAATCCCATCCCCTTATTTTACTGAGCAGGTAGCCAAGGCCCAGAGTAGTTCAATATCCTCTTGAGCTAACAGAGCTGCTTAGAAGCAGAGCCAGGACTGAAACTCAGCTCTCCATTGTTCATTCCTTCAGCATTTATGGATCATTACCTATGCTCAGGTAGACATTATGCCCAACCCAAGATGTATAGGCAAGATGCCTGCCCTCAAGGAGCTCATGGTCTAGTCACTATAATACAAAGAGATAAATGCAATGATTGAGAAATACATACAGTATTGTACTAGTTGGGATAGAATGTGGGCTAGTGACTACAGTCTGGATTCTCATCCTTGCTGTGGTAGATTAAACATGGCTGCAAATTCTTTGACACTCTTCCCAGTAAGAAGTTGGGTCTATGTTCCCTCTCCTTGACTCTTGGAGAGCTCCATGACTTTCTGAGCAATAAAATACAGCAGAAGTGTCACCAGGACAGTTTCTAGGACCGGGCTTTAAGAGATTGACAGCTTCCACTTCTTGTCTTATGGAATACACACTCTTGGAACCTAGCCACACAGCAGCCATGTGGAGAAGCCCACATGGAGAAGAACTGATGACCCTGGCTAACAGCCCAGTTGCCAGTCATGTGGTCAGCCATCTTGGAAACAGCTTCTCTAGCCCCAGTTAAGCTGACCAGCCAACATCACAAGGAACAGAGTTAAGCTCTCTCTGTTAAGCCCTGTCCAAATTCCTGACCCACAAAATTATGGGATATAATAAAACAATTGTTATTATAAGTCATCAAATTTCTGGGTGATGTGTTATACAGCAATAGATAACCAGAACACCTGGCCATTTACAGCATACGTAACTTTGGGCAAGTTATCCTTTCTAAGTTTCAGTGTCTTCATCTACAAAATAGATATAAAATAGGATTGTTGTGAAAGTTAAATGCAATAATACACACAAGGACTTCCCTGGTGGTGCAGTGGTTGAGAGTCTGCCTGCCGATGCAGGGGGACATGGGTTTGTGCCCCGGTCCGGGAAGATCCCACATGCCGCGGAGCGGCTGGGCCCGTGAGCCATGGTCGCTGAGCCTGCGTGTCCAGAGCCTGTGCTCCACAACGGGAGAGGCCACAACAGTGAGAGGCCCGCGTACCGCAAAAAAAAAATAATAATAGGGCTTCCCTGCTGACGCAGTGGTTGAGAGTCCGCCTGCCGATGCAGGGGACACGGGTTCGTGCCCTGGTCCGGGAAGATCCCACATGCCGCGGAGCGGCTGGGCCAGTGAGCCATGGCCGCTGAGCCTGTGCGTCCGGAGCCTGTGCTCTGCAACAGGAGAGGCCCGCATACCGGGAAAATAATAATAATAATAATAATAATACACACAGAGTGCCCAATTCCTGGCCTGTAGCTTCCATTGGTCTTTACAAAAGGTCTATCAAAATATACTACCAGGGGCTTCCCTGGTGGCGCAGTGGTTGGGAGTCTGCCTGCCAGTGCAGGGGACCGGGATTCAAGCCCTGGTCCGGGAAGATCCCACATCCCACATGCCGCGGAGCGGCCGAGCCCGTGTGCTACAGCTGCTGGGCCTTCACTCTGTGCCACAACTCCTGAGGCCCGCGGGCCTAGAGCCCGTGCTCCGCAACGAGAGAGGCCACCTCGGTGAGGGGCCCACGCGCTGCAGTGGGGAGCGGCCCCCGCTCGCCGCAACTGGAGAGGGCCTGCACGCGGCAGCGGGGACCCAATGCAGCCAAAAATAAAACAAATGAATAAAATATATATATATATATATATATATATACATATATATACTACCAAATGTAAAATAGCTAGCTAGTGGAAAGCAGCTGCATAGCACAGGGAGATCAGCTCAGTGCTTTGTGACCACCTAGAGGGGCGAGATAGGGAGAGTGGGAGTGAGATGCAAGAGGGAGGAGATATGGGGATATATGTATATGTATAGCTGATTCACTTTGTTATAAAGCAGAAACTAACATACCATTGTAAAGCAATTATACTCCTATAAAGATGTTTAAAAAAAAAAAGAAGAAGAAACTTAATGCACTAGCTTGAAGTGGAGACAAGGGTCTCTATGAAGAGAACCCAACAAGAGGAATCAATTGTGGATGGATCAGCAGTCACTAAAAATGTGAAATTAATATATTATATTATATAAATATAACGTATTTTATATTTTACTATGTATATTTATTATATATTATATAAATATAATAGAGTATATTATAATTTGTATCTATCCTACATCAAGAAACACCTTCTAAAGGTTACATTCCTTTGGAAACCTGAGCTTCGTACAGTGAGATGTCTATTTCAGAGAAAGGCACTGCAGATGCTCCAGGTATTGTGATATTTCTCTGCAAAAAGGCATCTGCCTGCACTATTCACTGATGAAATGTGAGGTCCTTACAGCAAAGTTTACGTGTTTTAATACTCCCGAGTCACCACTCCCTGCCCTGCAGAGAACTGGGTCTTCCCTTGACAGGCTCTCACTACAGCCCTGCATCCACCTCAAGGGGCTCTGGTCGCAGTCAGTGCCACAGTGAGGGCATCTGAAGTCTTCCTTGTCAGAGCCAGCTCCGAGTGCCGGCTGTGTGCTTTTGGCCAAGTTCACTGACCCCTCTGATCATCAATCTCCTCATCTGTGAAATAGGGAAAATAACACCTGCCCTAGTTACTTTACAGGATTGACAGGAAAAAGTCAGATAGTAAATCTGTACACATATTGGAAAATGTTAACAATGGAAAGGAGAATAACGAGGAAATCTTTTTGTTTGGTTAAAAGCAAAAATTACCTGACAAACGTCACCCTTTTAAAAATGGGATGTGACTGAAATGGCAACTGCTGACTCACCATTTGGGCACATTTCCAGGATAGCTTCCCTACCGACCAACCATACTTCCAACAGGTGTGTTCTCTGTGCAGATGTATTATGTTGGCTGCTTTGAAATTATTTCATGTGACAAAAGATGTTCAAGAAACTGTGCCTCCCATTTTGACAACATTTAAAAGCTTTTCGAGCCTGTTTCAAGGAGAGAGACTGAAGAAGGATTGATGTGTGTTAACTGGTTAATTAATATGTGTTAACTAGCACCTCTCATTTAGCTTTTAAGCTACTGTAAAATGCCTGTTTTTCACTCTCTAAGTGGTCAAATGCTACCCATTTGGTCAAATAATATCAAAGGAATTGACTTTTTTTCTTATGTATTTTGGCAAGGATTTCCAAATTTTTAAGGTAGGCTTCGCAAGACTTTTTTAAAAAAAGAAGTCCATATATCCTTAGTCCTCTCTGAGCTTCTGTTAAGGAAGAAGAGGGGTTACTGGAATTGTCAGAGGCATAGTAGCAAGTGGCAGCATCCAGATCTCTTGGGAGAACGTCCTGAGAGTGAAATGTCCGGGCTTTGAATAGGGCACATACTGCCTGCGTCATTTCTGGGAACCGCAGACATCTTGTAGAACAATGAATTTAATTTAAAAGGACAGCAGAGGAGAGGGAAAGTACTCTGGCTCTATGAGTCATCAGGATAATGAGGCAGTGGCCGAGCTTTTGGATCTGTAGCCTGCTGAAAGATGAGGGCTGATGGTCTTCAAGTCACTGTTTCTTCTCAAACCACACTATTCAGGGCAGGTGGTTCAAGCTTTACACGCTCTCCTCCTGCAGGAAGATATCTCAGTTCGCTTCAAAACAATACTTTATGTTTCAGAGTTACAATATAATTTTAACTTGGGCATGATGGATCATGCATTTCCACTGGGAAGGTATTTGGCAAGGGGAGTGAATATTAATCATTTCCAAGTCTTGAGCATCTACCCACACGATCGCTCATCCCTGCAACAACCTACAAGGTCCAGAACAACAGAGACTACAGCTGACTCCATTTTAGAGATAGCAAAACTGAGGCCCACATTGTTTATCGACACATCCAAAGAAATCCAGGCACTGAATTAAAATTTCCAAACCTTACTGTATAACATGGGAAATATAAAAAATAAAAGATTTTTAAAATTCCAAACCCTTTTCATCAAAAAGGCCAATGTTTACGAGCATGAAACATCACTTTAATCTTATACTAATAGCATTTACTCTTCATTAACAAATGTATCCCAATGTTCATTGCAGCACAGTTTACAACAGCCAGGACATGGAAGCAACCTAAATGTCCATCGACAGAGGAACAGATAAAGAAGATGTGGCACATACATACAATGGAATACTACTCAGCTATTAAAAAGAATGAAATAATGCCATTTGCAGCAACATGGTTGTACCTGGAGATTATCATACTAAGTGAAGTAAGTCAGACAGAGAAAGACAAAAGACAAATATGATATGATATCACTTATATGAGGAATCTAAAACAAAATGATACAAATGAACTTATTTACAAAACAGAAACAGACTCACAGACTTAGAGAATGAACTTACGGTTACGGGGTTGGGGGGAAGGGTGGGGGGAGGGATATATTGCGAGTTTAGGATTGACATACACACACTGCTATATTTAAAATAGATAACTAACGAGGACCTACTGTATAGCACAGGGAACGCTGCTCAATATTATGTAATAACCCTGGTGGCGCAGTGGTTAAGAATCCACCTGCCAATGCAGGGGACACGGGTTTGAGCCCTGGTCCGGGAAGATCCCACATTCCATGGAGCAACTGAGCCCGTGAGCCACAACTACTGAGCTCACGTGCCACAACTACTGAAGCCCACGCACCTAGAGACCGTGCTCCACAACAAGAGAAGCCACCGCAATGAGAAACCCACACACCGCAACGAAGAGTAGCCCCCACAGCTAGAGAAAATCCGCATGCAGCCAAAAAAAAAAAAAAGTTATTCACTCTGCATTTCCCTACTCTAAATCTCTGCATCATAAGACCATTGGAGTTCCAAAAGGAAAGGAAGAAGAAAATTCAATCCCATTAACGTGGAGTCTTAGTGCCCAGCTGCAGAATTTGACTTCTTGGTTGTATTTTCTTCAGCCTGGGCACCACAGAAAAGGACTTGTTTCCCAACAGACACTCTGTCAAGGTCTCCTTCACCCACTCCCTAGGTTACACCACTGGCAGTTAAGCACCGTTGGGAAATGCTTCCATCTAAGTGCCCTGTCTCCTCTCAAGGATTCATGGGAAT
The DNA here is from genome assembly GCF_964165515.1 of Mesoplodon bidens. Classification (NCBI taxonomy): domain Eukaryota; kingdom Metazoa; phylum Chordata; class Mammalia; order Artiodactyla; family Ziphiidae; genus Mesoplodon; species Mesoplodon bidens. The sequence goes on from NC_138162.1 coordinate 85,698,176, forward strand.
ATTCCACTACACTTAGCTCATAAATTGCAGTTAGGAACATATGCTACCTTTTCTGGATTCTGGATTCCTTGTCCCATTCCCTTCCCCCCAACACTTTACTTTCTGTGAATGAAGGGGGAAATTTTTCTAAAAACAATTTTAGAATGTGGAGTCAGCAGCTGGGGCAAGCCTGCTCTATTATCACTCTGAAACTGCAATGAGAACTTAATTTGGTCATTTGCTCATTTAACAATAAATTGATATAGTTCCATTTTCCCCCAGTAGTGTAATCAGTTGAAAAAAATTTATTTATGTGCAAACCACAAGAGGGTAGTCATTGTTTTTTGGAAAATGTCATGGAAATCACCAAAACCAATTGCAATTGGCAGCTTTGGGGGATGGCAAATGTTTTATGTTAAATGCTATGTCATCCTCCAAATGCCAACTTAAAGGTGTTAGTCTCCACATCTCCTGCCTACTGTGGGACTGTAAGCCTCCAGAGGACAGGGCTTTGGTCTTACTCCTCTCTGTATTCCCCCTCTGCATCCAGCACAGTGTCCTTTCTATAGTAGGTCCTTACATAATTATAATAATAATTGTTGATCAGTTTCTCTCCAGCTGAAGCCTTAAAGAACAGAGGCTCATTAACCAGGTAGAAATAGGAAGAAATGCAGGTACTTTTGAAATTTTTTATTAGGTCTGTAAAGGGACTGAAACAGTGGTTTTCAATTGTATTCTAAGACAATATCTTCCAGAGCTCTGACTCAGGTTAGTGTAGATCTCAACATGTGATGGACGGAGAAACACAGAATCACTAAAAACAGAATTACCACTGGGCCATTGAAGTAAAGAAAACAGAAGACACAAAGATACTTTTAAATAATCTCAAATATGTATCTGTTAATTGCCATTGCGATTCCTCAAATATTTGTGTATGCAAATATGCCCGTTCAACACTGAATAATTAATATTGAGGCAGATAGTTGAACTTTGCACACATAGAAGCAGCCTGGAGAGAGAAAACTGACTGGGGAAGGAGGAGAATGCAGGAAACCTGGATTCTTTCCCTTTGTGATAAGGAAGCCTAGTAATGACACAGAGATCCAGGCAGCTCTGGAAAGGGACAATTCCAAATGAGGAAAAGACACCTAGAAGGAGGGGAAAGGAATCAAGGATTTGTTTGGTTTTTCACACACATCCCTGGTAAATCCCTGTATATAGGGATGTTTATTAAGCTTCTATTATGTTCCAGGCACTATTCTAGGCATTGGAGATACATACAGGCATGTGGTCTTGTGGAGACTTCAGTGGCAGGAAGAGAGACAATAGACAATTACATAAAAAATCAATTCAAATTATCAGAGGGTAGTGTATGGTATGAAGGAAAAGCAGAATGACATGATAATGATTGGGGGAGGCCCAGGTCTACACAAGATTAAGTGGCCAAGGAGTTTCTACTGAGACCCAAATGACAAGAAGCCTCCATGTCAAGAGGGAAAGAAGGCACTCTTGGCAGAGGGAACATGAGGGCAAACGTGTTAGCAGATGTCAGGCCAGCCTGGCTGCAACACCCAGCATCAAGGGAGAAACAAGAGGTGTGCTTGGATAAAGGGACAAGACCACTTCATTAGGGCCCTGGAGGTCATAATAGGATGTTAGAGTTTTATTCCAGATAAAATCATGGTGGATAACCATCAAAGGAGTAACATGGCCTCATGTGTGTTTTTATAAAGACCACTCCAACTGCTAAGTGGAGGGCAATCCTGCTGTGTAGGGAGAAAGAGTTACAGACCTCTTAGTGATCTAGCCTGCCATCTACACAAAAGATGGTGATGGTTTAGATCAAGAGATGTAGCAATGGGGAAGGAGAAAAGGAAGATAAAATAACAACAACAACAATAATAGTAATAATATAGTTTGAAGGTAAAGCCAACATGGAAGTAAAATAAATCCAAAATGCATTAACTGACTAAATATTTCTAATGCTATACTATGGCATTAGTAATGCTCAAATACATTGTACTAATGGGGCATATTCCAGCCATGTGAAATTTACTAACAGTCAGAGTAATAACTCCTAATTTCACAGAATAGAAACTACAGAAAGACACCCAAAACACCAAATCAAAATGATCCAATGTAGCAGACATTGGAAATTTCTTGGTGGTCTACTATTTGAACATTCTTCCTTTATTTTGAGAATTCATTCAAAAACCAATTCTTGGTGGGAAGTGGACCCCTGGCCTGTAGTTGCCATTGCAAAACATGCCCGTCTAGTGGTAGCATGGATTTGTCAACTATTAGCATGGTGCCTTCAGAGCTTTCATTCATGAGATCTGATTCCACATTGACCAAGCAGCCTTTGATTATGAGTTGCCTCTTCACAGAGGTCTATCCATAGAGAAATGAGCAAGAAGACTAGCATATTCTTGATTGCCTAAGACAGGCCAGCACTGTGATAGGAATCTGAAAATATATTATTTTATTTTACTTAATTTTCAAATCATCTTTACCAGGTTGGTATTATTGGCTTTACTTTACAAATTAAGTGAGAGAGAGAGAGAAAAAAAAAAGGATCAGAGAGTTAAGGGTGACTTGTCCAAGATCACATAGCTAGGAAGTAACAAAATCAGACTACTGAGTTCAAATCCCACTTAACCCCAGAATTTTCTGTGTAGGTTTGCTTTGTGCCTTGTGGATCTGACTGGGGGGAAAACGTGGTCAAGAGAACTGAAAAAAGCTAAAACTGTCTCACTGATGGACATTTACAAGGACAGGAAGTTGAGATCAGGAAAGCCAGAGGAAGGGGAGAGAAGACCCAGAGTGCAGACAATTTTGGGAGAATTTGCAGAATTTTAAGGGATGAAAAGTAGGAACTTTAGTTAACTGCCATATGTGATGCATGAAATATTGGAAAAGGGATGTACGGACTTCGTCTGTGGTACATCTTCATGCGATTTCAACAAAGATTTAAACTGTTTTCTATGCTTTGGGGGATACCTGACTGGTGTTTCTTTTATGAGGCACCATTAAAATAAACATGAGGCAACTCAGCCTTTTGAAGCTTTCATAACTCTCTTGTGGAATTTTCTGTTTCACACAGAAAGGAGTAATCAAACTTGGACCCAAACCCAGACCTGTAATCAAACTTGGACCCAAACCTAGATGCGACTAAAATTGAAATAATGTTAGAGGAAGAAAGCTAATCATCCTAGGATGTGCTCCATTCTTCCTCCTTGCTGCTTGATTGCTTGCTGTGTCTGAACCATTTATTCAGACATAAAGAGAACCATGTGAGTGTACTTCATAGATGTCTTAAGGAGTTTTTTAGGGTAATTTTAACTGTACTTGACTGTAATCTTAGTGACTGACTTGACACATGCAACTCCACTGAACATGGAACCCAGTGCAGGGGACAGATAGGCACAGAAGATGCCAACAATGCACTTGGGAAGGAGGTAGCCTAGCATGCTCCTGGAACATAGTAAGTGCTCAATAAATGTTTGCTAAATGGATGAATGATGAACATATAAAAAGACAAATGAAGAGGAGAGGAGCTTCAAGATGGCGGAAGAGTAAGACGTGGAGATCATCCTCCTCCCCACAAATACATCAGAAATACATCTACATGTGGAACAACTCCTACAGAACACTTACTGAATGCTGGCAGAAAACCTCAGACTTCCCAAAAGGCAAGAAACTCCCCACGTACTGGGTAGGGCAAAAGAAAAAAGAAAAAACAAAGAGAAAAAAATAGGGTCGGGACCTGCACCAGTGGGAGGGAGCTGTGAAGGAGGAAAGGTTTCCACACACTAGAAGCCCCTTCGCAGGCGGAGACTGCGGTTGGCGGAGGGGGAAAGCTTCGGAGCCGCGGAGGAGAGCACAGCAACAGGGGTACGGAGGGCAAAGCGGAGAGATTCCCGCACAGAGGATCGGTGCCGACCGGCACTCACCAGGCCGAGAGGCTTGTCTGCTCACCCGCCGGGGCAGGCGGGGCTGTGAGCTGAGGCTTGGGCTTCGGTCGGAGCACAGCGAGAGGACTGGGGTTGGCTGCATGAACACAGAATCAAGGGGGCTAGTGCGCCACAGCTAGCCGAGAGGGAGTCCGGGAAAAGTCTGGAGCTGCCGAAGAGGCAAGAGACTTTTTCTTCCCTGTTTGTTTCCTGGTGCGTGAGGAGAGGGGATTCAGAGCACTGCCTAAACGAGCTCCAGAGACGGGCGCGAGCCACGTCTATCAGCGCAGACCCCAGAAACGGGCATGAGACGCTAAGGCTGCTGCTGCCGCCACCAAGAAGCCTGTGTGTGAGCACAGGTCACTCTCCACACCTCCCTTCTGGGGAGCCTGTGCAGCCCGCCACTGCCAGGGTCCCGGAATCCAGGGACAACTTCCCCGGGAGAACACATGGCGCGCCTCAGGCTGGCGCAACGTCACGCCGGCCTCTGCCGCCGCAGGATCGCCCCGCATCCGTACCCCTCCCTCCCCGCCCCCCACCGGCCTGAGTGAGCCAGAGCCCCATAATCAGCCGCTCCTTTAACCCCCTCCTGTCTGGGTGAAGAACAGACTCCAGAGGGCAACCTACACGCAGAGGCGGGGCCAAATCCAAAGCTGAACCCCGGGAGCTGTGCGAACAAAGAAGAGAAAGGGAAATATCTCCCAGCAGCCTCAGGAGCAGCGGATTAAATCTCCACAATCAACCTGATGTACCCCGCATCTGTGGAATACCTGAATAAACAACGAATCATCCCAAAATTGAGGCAGTGGACTTTGGGAGCAACTGCAGACTTGGAGTTTGCTGTATGCTACTGACAAGTTTCTGACTCTTATGTTTATCTCAGTATAGTTTTTAGTGCTGCTATCATTGGTAGATTTGTTTATTGGTTTGGTTGCTCTCTTCTTTTTTTTTAATTACTTTAAAATTTTTTTTATTTTAATAATATATTTTTTAATTTTAATAAATTTATTTTATTTTATTTCTTTTTTTTCTCCCTTTTCTTCTGAGCCACGTGGCTGACAAGGTCTTGGTGCTCCAGCCACGTATCAGGCCTGAGCCTCTGAGGTGGGAGAGCTTAGTTCAGGACATTGGTCCACCAGAGACCTCCTGGCCCCACATAATATCAATCAGTGAGAGCTCTCCCAGAGATCTCCATATCAACGCTAAGACCCAGCTCCACTCAACAACCAGCAAGCTACAGTGCAGGACACCCCATGCCAAACAACTAGCAAGAAGGGAACACAACCACACCCATCAGCGGAGAGGCTACTTAAAATCATACTAAGTTCACAGACACCCCAAAACACATGGTCCAGCCCACCAGAAACAAAGGATCCAGCTCCACCCACCAGAACACAGGCACCAGTCCCCTCCACCAGGAAGCCTACACAACCCACTGAACCAACCTTACCCACTGGGGGCAGACACCAAAGACAATGGGAACTACGAACCTGCAGCCTACAAAAAAGAGACCCCAAACACAGTAAGTTAAGCAAAATGAGAAGACACAGAAATATGCAGCAGATGAAGGAGCAAGGTAAAAACCCACCAGAACAAACAAATGAAGAGGAAATAGGCAGTCTACCTGAAAAAGAATTCAGAGTAATGACAGTAAAGATGATCGAAAATCTTGGAAATAGAATGGGGAAAATACAAGAAACGTTTAACAAGGACCTAGAAGAACTAAAGAGCAAACAAACAATGATGAACAACACAATAAATGAAATTTAAAATTCTCTGGAAGGGATCAATAGCAGAATAACTGAGGCAAAAGAACAGATAAGTGACCTGGAAGATAAAATAGTGGAAATAACTACCGCAGAGCAGAATAAAGAAAAAAGAATGAAAAGACTTGAGGACAGTCTCAGAGACCTCTGGGACAACATTAAACACACCAACATTCGGATTATAGTGGTCCCAGAAGAAGAAGAGAAAAGGAAAGGGTCTGAGAAAATATTTGAAGAGATTATGGTTGAAAACTTCCCTAACATGGGAAAGGAAAAACTCAATCAAGTCCAGGAAGAGCAGAGAGTCCCATACAGGATAAATCCAAGGAGGAACATGCCAAGACACATATTAATCAAACTATCAAAAATTAAATATAAAGAAAAAAATTAAAAGCAGCAAGGTAAAAGCAACAACTAACATACAAGGGAATCCCCATGAGGTTAACAGCTGATCTTTCAGCAGAAACCCTGCAAGCCAGAAGGGAGTGGCAGGACATACTTAAAGTGATGAAAGGGAAAAACCTACAACCAAGATTACTCTACCCAGCAAGGATCTCATTCAGATTCCATGGAGAAATTCAAACCTTTATAGAAAAGCAAAAGCCAAGAGAATTCAGCACCACAAAACGAGCTCTACAACAAATGCTAAAGGAACATCTCTAGGCAGGAAACACAAGGGAAAGAAAAGACCTACAAAAACAAACCCAAAACAATTAAGAAAATGGTAACAGGAACACACATATTGATAATTACCTTAAATGTAAATAGATTAAATGCTCCAACCAAAAGACATAGACTGGCTGAATGGATATAAAAACAAGACCCATATATATGCTGTCTACAAGAGACCCACTTCAGACCTAGGGACACATACAGACTGAAAGTGAGGGGATGGAAAAAAGGTAGTCCATGCAAATGTAAATCAAAAGAAAGCTGGAGTAGCAATTCTCAAACCAGACACAATAGACTTTAAAATAAAGACTATTACAAGAGACAAAGAAGGACACTACATAATGGTCAAGGGATCAATCCAAGAAGAAGATATAACAATTGTAAATATTTATGCACCCAACATAGGAGCACCTCAATACATAAGGCAAATACTAACAGCCATAAAAGGGGAAATGAACAGTAACACAATCATAGTAGGGGACTTTAACACCCCACTTTCACCAATGGACAGATCATCCAAAATGAAAATAAATAAGGAAACACAAGCTTTAACTGACACATTAAACAAGATGGACTTAAATGATATTTATAGGACATTCCAACCAAAAACAACAGAATACACTTTCTTCTCAAGTGCTCATGGAACATTCTCCAGGATAGATCATATCTTGGGTCGCAAATCAAGCCTTGGTAAATTTAAGAAAATTGAAATTGTATCAAGTGTCTTTTCCAACCACAACACTATGAGACTAGATATCAATTACAAGAAAAAAACTGTAAAAAATACAAACACATGGAGGCTAAACAATACACTACTAAATAACCAAGACATCACTGAAGAAATCAAACAGGAAATCAAAAAATACCTAGAAACACATGACAATGAAAACATGATGATCCAAAACCTATGGGATGCAGCAAAAGCAGTTCTAAGAGGGAAGGTTATAACAATACAATCCTACCTCAAGAAACAAGAAACATCTCAAATAAAGAACCTCACCTTACACCGAAAGCAATTAGAGAAAGAAGAACAAAAAAAACCCCAAAGTTAGCAGAAGGAAAGAACTCATAAAGATCAGATCAGAAATCAATGAAAAAGAAATGAAGGAAACAATAGCAGAGATCAATAAAACTAAAAGCTGGTTCTTTGAGAAGAGAAACAAAATTGATAAACCATTAGCCAGACTCATCAAGAAAAAAAGGGAAAAGACTCAAATCAAAAAAATTAGAAATGAAAAAGGAGAAGTAACAACTGACACTGCAGAAATACAAAGGATCATGAGAGATTACTACAAGCAACTATATGCCAACAAAAAGGACAACCTGGAAGAAATGGACAAATCCTTAGAAAAGCACAACCTTCCGAGGCTGAACCAGGAAGAAAGAGAAAATATAAATAAACCAATCACAAGCACTGACATTGAGACTGTGATTTAAAAACTTCCAACAAACAAAAGCCCACAACCAGATGGCTTCACAGGCGAATTCTATCAAACATTTAAAGAAGAGCAAACACCTATCGTTCTGAAACTCCTACCATCTCATTGCAGCTTCTCCTTTGTCTTTGCATGTGGGGTATCTTTTTTGGTGAGTTCCAGTGTCTTCCTGTCGATGATTGTTCAGCAGTTAGTTGTGATTCAGGTGTTCTTGAAAGAGGGAGTGAGAGCATGTCCTTCTACTCCGCCATCTTGAACCAATCTCCTATTTATTGTTTTTTATTCACCTATATTTTCTAATTTATATCCTTCTACCAAAATATATATATCACTAGTGTAGTTGGTACAAGATACAGGAAGGGAGAGTATTCACAGTTAAGAATTTTGATAACAGAATCTCATTGAAGACATAAATAAAAAGGGCATTATACAAAGGGCAGAAGAATTAGCATTTCAAGTGCTTTACTGCATCAAAACCATTCCCTCCTCTCAAAGAAGAAGGCGAAGGGTGAATAGTAAAAAGGTAGTTCTCAGTTTAAACGTTGGCCATATTTTTATTCTTACCAATGAATGTTTTTCTGCAAAGTCAGTGTAAACTTAAAACGATGCCTTTTTGTTGTTAAGATGTCATCAGGCAAGTAGGACCAGTCTATGTGGAAAGCACTTTATTCACTTCCAGAAGAAGCAGATTTCGTGGGTAGATGTTGTACATGAGAACTTGTAACTGACTACTTAAAGATGATGGAATTAACAGTCCCCTATCAGTAAACCAAGACCATGCAGTAAACCTGTTAAAACCCGTTCAACACTATTGACAATGAGTACTTAAGGAGAACCTCTAGTGACAAAGAAAGAAGCAAACCTGTGACTACTGGGATGAGATCATCACTGTCAGCCTCTAGATTCTCCAGTTATGAAATTCTGAGGGTGCCAGAGCCTCCAGAACTCACAGTATCACTTGAATCACATGCATTCTTAGAGACAAACATTTCTGAGATTAACTACTAGCTCTGCCACATACCAGCTGGGCTAGTTTTTTGTCGTTGTTAATTAATTTTTTTAATTAATAGATTTGATTTCTTAGAGCAATTTAGGTTTACAGAAAAATTGAGCAGAAAACACAAAGAGTTCTCATATACTCCCTTCCCAGTCCCAGAGTGTCCCCTATTATTAACATTTTGCATTAGTCTGGTATATTTGTTACAATTGATGAACCAATACTGATAAATTATCATTAATGAATTTATAATTTACATAGCATTCACTCTTAGTGTTGTACAATTCTATGGGTTTTTTCATGTGCTGCTTCATGACATGTATCTATCATTATAGTATCATACAGAAGAGTTTCACTGCCCTAAAAATTCTCTGTGCTCTGCCTATTCATCCATTCCTTCCTCTAACCCCAGGCAACTACTGATCTTTTCACTGTCTCCATAATTTTGTCTTTCCCAGAATGTCATATAGTTGGAATCATATAGTATATAGCTTTTTCAGACTGGTTCCTTTCACTTAGTAATATGCACTTAAGATTCCTCCATGTCTTTTCATGGTTTGATAGCTCATTTCTTTTTATAACTGAATGGTGGGCTAGTTCCTGAAATTCTTTGAATATCATTTTCTCATATGTAATAGGAATAATAGTGCCCACCTTGAAGGGTTGTTGCGAATGTTCTATGAGATGATGTATATAAAGTTCCTGGCAGATAGCATATATTCAATAAACATCGTTTCCTTTCCTCACTAATTTGGATAAGGACAATGTGGCAGGCTGAATAATATCTCCCCAAAAGATGCCAACATCCTAATTCCTGTGAATAAGTTATCTTACATAGAAAAAGAGATTTTGCAGATGTGATTAAGACTCTTGAGATAGATTATCCTGGATTATCTGATGGGCCCAATGTAATCACAAGAGTCCTTATAAGAAGGATACATGCAGGTTAGAGACCAAGACAGTGATGAGGAAAGCAGATGGGGTGATAAGGCATGAGCCAAGAAGTGTGGGCAGACAGAAGCTGGGAAAGGCAAGGAATGTATGGATTCTCCCTAAAGCCTCCAGAAGGAACACAGCTCTACTGATGCCTTGATCTTAGCCCTCTAACACCCATATCAGACTTCTGACCTCCAGAACTGTAAGATAATAAATGTGTGTTGTTTGGCTGTAATTTGTTACAGCAGCAATAGGAAATGAATACAGGTGATGAACCTCAACATTCTCTTTCACTTGCTTCTAGTATGTCTCCCCACACAGAGGCTAGACACCTAAATCCTACATTTCCCAGAATTTCTTGCAGCTGGGGCTCTGATCTCATACTTAACCCAACGAGAAGCCCTTGTGCACATTTTGGAGCATGAAAGTGAGGCCTTCGGCTGCTTTGGGCTGAATTTCAGTGGAAGACAAGGTTGTGAAGATGTACATCTACAGCAGCACTCGGCTGGGAGCTCTCAACTCCCAGCTTCCTGGGAATCAACAGCAGAGGAGGCAACGGCAGATTTCTCATCCAGCTTCAGCCTACTGATTCCCCACCTTCATGGAAGAAGTAGTTGCTCCCCTGGCTAAGTTCTGCTATGTCCTGACAGTCATTCCCAAAGGCCCATCTAGACCCTGCTCCACAGCCTTTTCATTGATTTCCTAAGCAGCTAATGCTCTCTATTAAAGCTCATTCTGCTTAAAAGAACTAGAAATGTTTCTTCTTTGCTACAATTGAACTCTGGTTGATACAACCTCTATTCTTACCATCCCAGGAGAGGCAGAATTTCACCTGGGAGGGCCGGATGTACAACAGCCAGCAGGCAGCTCTACCTTGGTCTCAGAACCAACCAACTTTTCCCTCCTATGGCTGTGTTACGTCCTTAACTCCCTTTTCTTAAACCAGACCTTCTCAATTATGATTCTTCCTCTTAAATTGGATCAATAATTTCATAATTTTGGAGGGTCTGGGAAGTAAAGATTACTTTAAAAAATTTAAAGACATTGTATAAGGTAATGTCTCTCAGCCTTATGAAAAGAATTTTTAAATTACGTACACTGAAGGAGAAATATGTGATTGGTATTACTGCTTTCATAAGAGAGATGGATTTTTTTTAAAGTTAGAAAAGCTTTCAGTCATTTACTTATATTGATTTAGATGCCTGGTTTTGAAAGATACTCCTTTTTTATATGACTCTTCAACCATGTGAATGCTTCTGAAAATGCGTGTCACCCACAAGTGTCAACATAGGATTCCAGATTTCCCAGAAATCATTTTGAATTGTGTGAAAAATTTAACCCCCCCCCAAAAAATTTAACACATATATCTCATACTAAAGAAAACATGGTGTGCTATAACTTCCAACTATGCTACAGGAGAATAAGTGCTGGGGAAATCACAGTCACTGGAATTAACAAATTAGTTAAACTAAGTTCCATAAATCTTCCGCTATCTTTCTAGGGCTCCATCCTGGTCTGGTGTCCTCACTAGTGTTCTACTCCTTTGTTTTTGAAAGGCTTAGAATAGGACTCAATGAAATTTTTCTAAACAGAGCCAGCTAGCAAATGTTTCGGGCTTTGTGGCTCATATGGTTTCTGTCCCAACTATTCAATCCCACCCTTGTAGCACAAAAGCATTCAATGCATAACAAATGAGCGTGGCTGTGTTCCAATAAAACTTTTTGTGGACACTTAAATTTGAATTTTTTTTTCTTTTTTTTTTTTTTACATCTTTATTGGAGTATAATTGCTTAACAATGGTGTGTTAGTTTCTGCTTTATAACAAATTTAATCAGTTATACACATACATATGTTCCCATATCCCCTCCCTTTTGCGTCTCCCTCCCACCCTCCCTATCCCACCCCTCCAGGCGGTCACAAAGCACCGAGCTGATCTCCCTGTGCTATGCGGTTGCTTCCCACTAGCTATCTACCTTACAGTTTGGTAGTGTATATATGTCCATGCCGCTCTTTCACTTTAAATTTGAATTTTTATAAGATTCCCATGTCTGGCTTTTTCTTTTAAAATGTAACACCATTCTTAAAGGCTCTCGGGCTGTACAAAAGCAGGCAGCAGGTCAGATTTGGCCCACAGGATGTGGTTTGCCAACCTCTCCTGGAAACCTGGCCATGCCCACTCCAACTTACCTTAAAATTCTCGCCAGGGTAAAGTCTTGGTGACCAGCCTTGATGGAGATTTTGCCTCCAAAAATCCAAAGTTTCCTGGGAGAGGAGGAATGATTTTACTTTTGTCTTCTCTACCTAGTGCTCAATCCTTCATAGTTTAGCTGCCAGCTATCATTCCAGGTCCATCTCCTCCTCCTTCTACCCCCCAAAGCAGCTTCCACATGTCACATAATCTGCCTCTAGTCACACCTGACTACCTGCCTTTCCCAGTAAGTCAGGCAGCTGTAAACCTCCGTGACTGTTCACGCTCTTTCCTCCAACTAGAATGACGTGGTCCACATCTCTATCTCATAGACTTTTTGTTGTTGTTCCTCAAGACCCTGTTCAATGTCACTTTTACTTTCCCCAGAAAAGTGAGGTGAGGACAATGACTGTCACATGGTCAACACACATAGAATTGGGTGAGTGAATGTACAGACTCAGGTGGGGTATCCTGGCTGGTGGAAAGGGGGCTTCAGAGAGTCGTGGCATAGGATAAGGTGCTCCATCTGCGAAGTGACGATGACAGAAATGGGGGGACGAGAAGGGGGTACTGATGACAAATAGCTTGCTTCTCAATATTTCCAAAGCCTACTTTGTCCAAAGGAATGAGAGTAGTTTGGCTCAACAGGAAGAATGGATGCCAGATGCTGACGCTCCAGGGTGTGTGCTGCTGCTGGCCGCTCTCCGCAGCTCAGACTCACCCTTGCCCTGGTACATGTTTATCAGGGTCACCACTGGGATTTCATGGGAACTCTTACAGAGCTGGCCTTTACCATTTTTAATAAACATCCCAATTCCCGTTCTTTCCTTTTTTATAAGAAAGCTAAAATAAACTTTGAGTCTCTAAAGAATTTGTTCATAATCAATGACTCTCAAGAAGGTGAAAGAAACAGAAAGATTAATTTTTAGGATGGAGAGTGGAAGGGCAAATTTCAGATAAATGAAGATGTTGTCATCTTTTTAAATTTCATAAAGATAAAATAGCAACTTGATGTAATTGCAAAAATGAGTCACAGGCCTTTGTCACCATGAGCCATCTTTATCTGACCACTTGGATAATTAGAAAGTAAAATTCTATAATCTTTAGGTTTTAAGTGGGCTAGAGCGTTTCAGATTCTAACACCATACAAATATCAGCTTTTTATTTTTAACCACATTTTACCAACCTTTTCTAAAAATGAAGACTGAACAGATCCTAGACTTGCTTACGATGGTCCAATCCTGCTCTCTTTATCTCAACTTTACCTATATTTTCTGCACAAAACACCTGCTGAGCTATACCAGCTTCTAATTTCTTGCATTTTCTGTTATGAGTTCCTGAACATTATTATCCCGAAGATTATTATAAGATAATGAAACATTTGCAGAAAGTTTTGCATATATTTTCTCCTTTGACAGCATTGTAGTTTGCACTCATAAAGATTTTCAGCCAAGAAATTCTAATGTAAATCTAACAGTTTGGCCATTAATGATCATAAGTGTCACATCTAAGAAACAATTCTGGTTGGAGCTATTTATTATAAGCAATCAAAATGTGCCATTATAGTCCTAATTACAATATTTACTCAGATGGCCTTATTTATCCACCAGAAAACAATAATGCCAGGCAGCTGCTAGAACTTCTACACTAGGCATGTGAGAAACATGAAGTCCTTGTACATTGGAATGATGTCCTTAAAGAGAAATACATTTATAAAACACTTGGTTGATAATAATAGTAAAATCTTATCAATGCATTGATTGCACTTTCATATATATGCAGCAGGTTGAATGGATGAAACACAAAGGAACTAAGAGAAGCTTCTGTTCCTGAAAGATGGTAGAATAACATGGATTGCTGCCATAGCCCCACCCCCAGGTCAACTCTGGAACAAGTAACTGTGTTGCTCACCACTCTAGTTTCAGCTCTGTTTTAGTCTTTTTTTAAATTTAGGACTTATTTTCATTGAGTTTAGCAATGATTTTAAAGCATATTGCTCTAATTTATCCATCGTTTGGGTATTTTGTGGTAAGAGGGCATTTCAAAGTAGTTAGTCTTGTGAAACTCACAGAAATAGAAATCTAATAAAATCTGCTTTTAAAACTGGATTCTGTATCAGGATTACTTTCAACTTTTACAGTGAAGCCTGTGATAAACGTGCTTCTTTTCTTGGTTATAACTTTACATTAATTTTTATCTTTTTTATCAGAGTAATGTATGTCCTTTTTTTAAAGTCATATAGTGAATTTTCTAGACAGAGACAGGCAGATCAGAGAGACAGACGGACATTCCAGGAAATCTTTAAATCCCAGAATTAACAACTGAAGCCATGTCATCCTCCTTCCATGCCCCCAGGGAACCTATGTCTCCATCTAGGACCTGCCAGGATGCATCAAGGATGCCAGGATCCTCAGGGCACCATCTCCATCTTTGGGGACCTGTGCTTCATTGTCAACCAGAAATCCCTCCTCCAATTCCTCTAGAGAAGACAATTTTGCTCAAAGAAATATTTCCATACAGTTTAGGCAATTCCATTAATTCTCACAGGAGCACATCCTCTGAAGAGAAGGAGCTATGCTTTTTATAATCAGTGATAGTTAACCTTCATACATACATTTGCTCCTTGTAATAGCCAAGTGATGTCCTCATTCTGTGTCTTGTTTAGGTTGAGGTTTGGGATATTCCAGGAGCTTGGGCCTTAAGAAAGAAGACGGCAGCTTGACAGAGTGGCTGCTTTGGCACACAGATTTGGTATCTCAACAGACGGATGTTGAGATGGGCTTTGCATACCCACCACCATCCAGGGTTCCTTTATTTCAATCTGCTAAGATGACCTAATTTTTGAAATATATAATTATTTTGTAAAACTGTCATTGTGTGTGTGTGGGGGGGGTGGAAATGAGTAAAACTAGCATACAAACATGCAGGGACTTTTCAAAGTGAGAAAAATCAAGTAAAGACTCAACCCCAGGAACTGGCTTAGCCAGTCTTTCCCTCAGTTCTCTCACTGTCTTAATCTTTAAACAGCTGTGGAGAGAGGGCTTACAGAGGTCTAACAGGGCCAGAGTTCTCCACTAAGCTTCCAGAAAGTTCAAGAGACAAGTAGCTTCATAAATTGCCAACATATGTGGAAAACAGTATGGAAGTTCCTTAAAAAACTTAAGATAGAGCTACCATGTGATCTAGCAATCCCATTATTGGACATATATCTGGAGAAAACCCTAATTTGAAAAGGTATATGCACCCCTATGTTCACAGCAGCACTATTTACAAGAGCCAAGACATGGAAGCAACCTAAATGTCCATGAACAGATGAATGGATAAAGAAGATGTGGTGTACACACACACACACACACACACACACACAAATGGACTACTACTCGGCCATAAAAAAGAATGAAATAATGCCATTTTCAGCAACATGGATGGACCTAGAGATTGTCATACTAAGTGAAGTAAGTCAGAGAAAGACAAATATCATATGTTATCATTTATATATGGAATCCAAAACATGATACAAATGAACTTATTTACAAAACAGAAACAGACTCAAAGACATAAAAAACAAACTTATGGTTACCAAAGGGAAAAGGGGTCAGGGGAGGGATAAATTAGGAGTTTGGGATTAGCAGATACAAACTACTATATATAAAATAGATAAACAAGGTCCTACTGTATAGCCCTGGGAACTATATTCAGTATCTTGTAATAAACTATAATGGAAAAGAATATATATAAAACTGAATCACTTTGCTGTACACCAGAAACTAACACAACATTGTAAATAAACTATACTTCATTTTTTTAAAAAATTGCCAACATAGAAACCAGAAGTTTGGAGTTCAGAAGTCGGGGAGCAATCTCTGACCCTGGATCCCATAGTGGGGAATAGCAGGTACTAGTTTCCAAG
Organism: Mesoplodon bidens; assembly: GCF_964165515.1. Lineage (NCBI taxonomy): Eukaryota > Metazoa > Chordata > Mammalia > Artiodactyla > Ziphiidae > Mesoplodon > Mesoplodon bidens. The sequence goes on from NC_138162.1 coordinate 85,714,013, forward strand.
ACCCTGATGCTTCATTGATGAAGACTGCTTCATGCCTCTTAGCTCAGGATTAATCATAAAGGGCAGCAGTCCACTCTGCTGCCCTTTGTGATTAATCCTGAGCTAAGAGGGTGGAGGAGGGTGGACCCCCTCCTCCAGCCCTGTGAGTGTACAGGTGGGAAGCTGTCAGGGAGGCAACTCTGGGACTTGTTCACCTCCTGCCCCAGATAAAGGTGCTCTTTGGTGACCTGCTTCCCCTCTATCTCAACCACAGTGAGCCTCAAGTATCTGAGCAATATGGCGGGTGAATGTGTGTGCAGTAACCTTGGCCATCTCCTGTTGGGCACTGCAGACCTAAACGAGGTGAGGAGGTAAAGCATCTCCTCTCTCTCCCTTTTCTTTCCCCAACAGGAGGATGCCAGAGGGTAAGGAGGGCAGATGAAAGGTCTTGTCAGAGGCAGGGGAGGAAGGAGGATATTCCATTTTCAAGCTTCAGCAAGAAATCTTTGCCTCTCTCCAAGTGGCACTCAAGTCACTCTCCAGCTGTGTGGTGAAAACTGGACTCAAAGCCATGGATATGAAAATCGCATCCTAGCCTGGGCAAGCTCACCCACCCACCCACCCACTCATAACAACAGCTCCAGTGCAGCTCAGGCACAAGAACATTTTCCTGAAAACAGTTTGCTTTGTGAACTCTAGGAATTCTAGGGAGCCAGTATCCAGTGAACAAAGAGCTGAGAGTGTATGTCTCGAGTTGGGGGTATTGCTCTGCTGGTCCCTAGGAGGGCCGGTGCAAGGCATAAGAGGGTATGTTGTATTTGTGGCATTAATATGTCTGCAAACAAACTGCAAACTGGTCTATGAGGTCTCCCTTCTGGGTGGGCATCTTCCCAGAGAGGAGGCCCTCCCCAGAGGGTAACTCCTTAGTGATTAGTTACTCCATGGTAACTCCTTAGTGATTTCATGCAAGACAAAAGTATCACCTGTCCACCAATAGTGGGGGTGTTCACGGTATAGCCTCAGAGTGCCCGAGGATGAATGAGACAAAAAGTGAGAGGAAGCATGATGGATATTTGGGTGAGAAAGGAAGGAAAGGAATAAAAAGGAGAATAGGAATAAAAAGGAATAAAAAGGAGAAAGAATAAAGCATCCCGGGAGAAGTGTAAATGGGTTTATCTTTGTGCACAAAAACAACAACTGCATGGATATTGGCAGATACAGCATTGCCCTGATTGGGGAAGCCATGCTGAATGACAGTGTGTCCTTGATCCTGACTATTTTCCCATTGGGGTTGGGTCACCACCTTGTCACCTTAATGCAGTTGAAGGAGCCATGACAGATTTCCTCAAGGGACACCTGCAGCAATGAACCACAGCTTGGTCCTGACCCTTCTGCTGAGGATACAGGGGTCCTGGGACTTGCCTAGGAACCTTACTCAGCTCACTGAGATTAGAGTGACCGAAGTCGCCCAATGGTTCCTCATTCTCACCCACATCTATGTCATCTGGAACAAAGCTGTTGAAGGACTGAGTAAGGTGCCCATCTGCATAGATTCTGAGGGGGTTGAAGCAAGACTAGAGACTTGGGAGCTTAATTTCTGCTTTTCATAATCTATTTATTAATACTGCATTTCCATCATTGCATTTGCTTTTACTGACTTGAAGTTCAGAGATACTCAGTCATCCATTAGCTAGGGAAGCACTAGAGACTAGAGACTCAGGGGATGAGACTCCCATGCCAGTGATCTTTTTCATGTACCTAAGCCTCAAGGACTTCTTACCAAAGGAGTTTGTAGCCTGAAAGAGCTTAGAGACTGGCCTTGGGTCACATAGACAGAATTCTTGGCTCTCATATCTTTGTGTATCTCCACATACAGATAGGGAGTGAAGCAATCAAACTGGATTTCCATGCTCCTGGTAGCTAGTATCATA